>NC_142615.1:37313196-37654625 GCF_059453375.1 Lepisosteus platostomus | reverse complement strand
TCATACAAAGACCGCCATTCCTTATATCTTTCCCTGAACCTGTGCGTCACTTCCTCACCTTCCAGAAGCAAAATATCGAGCTTCCACACACCCTTCCCCACAGTAACAGCTGTTGGAATAGAAATTGTACATGACAGCAGACAATGGTCAGAGAAAAAAAAACAGGGGTTAGGCCTGCGGTCGTGCAAGTAAAATCACGTAACAAAACAAAATGCGTGAGGCTTGGGTCCCATTAGACTAGTCCCATGTGAAACCTGCCCTCCCCTGACTATGAAGTTTGAAGCCATCTTTCAGTTTAAAATCTTTACATAATGTTTGCAATAATATTGATGATTTATCAAATTGGACCCGTCTCTCGCCCCTCATTCTGCCTTCTCTTTCTAAAAGAGAATTAAAATCCCCAGCTAAAACCACTGGTTCCCATCCCAATAAATATACTCAGTTCCTGAATTAGGACATATCTGTCATGTGAGCAACTCAGACAATATATATTTAAGAGTTTAAATTAGACATTCATGAAACCCAGATACACCACCAGTGCTCTCCCTGGTTTCATTACAGGGTGCTGACGTACCTCTACCATCTTATTTTTAATTAGAACAGCTATACCATCAGATTTATTTTCTTTGGACCCACTCCAGATTGATGGGCCCAATGTCCACAGTTCTTCCATATCCTTATAGCAGTTTTTAAAGGGTAACCCACACTCCTGTAACAACACAATATCAGCATTTACCTTCCTCACAAATGATAGTATAGTCCTTGCCCTTAACTTGGAGCGAATGCTTCTCACATTTATTGACACAATATTAAGAGCCATACTTAAAGTAGGACCAGGGGAGACTAAAAGCTCTGGCTACAATCATTCAGTAGGTGACACCTACTATAAAGCCCCCCCCCCCCTTTTGCTTTAATTGTCTCCTCCTCCACCACCCCCACAATCCATAGGATATTTCTCCACCTGCCCTCCTTGAGTCTCTGGTTCTAAAGCTTGGTCAGTAAGATCACATATATTGGAGACATCTAAACCCATGGGAGAACCTACCTGAGGACTCGGAAAATGATCTTCCCTCACTCTACTGCTTGGAGTTAAATCATTTTCTAAATCCAATGTCTCTTTTAGACTGCACCCTCTGTTCTGTACATTTCATTTGAGCACTTTCAGTCTCCACAGGTGGCAGGCTATTGGAAGAGATGCTACCAATCAATTCAGATTCCACCTCACTTTTTGCAACATCATCATTCTCTTTTACCTCCCCCTCATCCCCTTCACTCCATTCTGAACCCTCGCTCTCTTTTTCACCACTTTCTTCAACATCAACCACATCCAGTTCCTGATCCATAACCACTGCTCCAGCCCTAAATGCCTCTTCAAACTCTTCCCGTTTTTGCATTGGTCTTCCCAGTTTTGTTTTATTTGCAAAGGAATTTGGACAGTCTTTAAACACATGACCTTCACACTCACAGAGATTACATTTCCTCACGCTTGTATATTCAGTATATGCATGTCCAATTTCCTTGCACATACCACACACCACCTTTGTACAGGCATCCACAAAGTAACCCAGCTCCCCACATCTCCTGCACGGTTTTGGCTGCCCTTGGCAGAACACAAGGCCTCTATTTTCACCTAATCCAATCAAAGAAGGAATGTGTTTAAATCCACCATAACCATTTTTTGTCTTCATGCAATGAAACAGGTACTCTCCATGCACAGTTCCAGATGCCATTATCATCCAAGACTTTCTGAAGCTCACCTTTCACTAAACAATACTTAGACAACCATGTCACAACATCTTCCTTCATCACCATCTCATTAAACATGCAAACAATCACAGTCCTATTAATTAATAATAATTGCTTACACTTATATAGCGCTTTTCTGGACACTCCACTCAAAGCACTTTACAGGTAATGGGGACTCCCCTCCACCACCACCAGTGTGCAGCATCCACCTGGATGATGTGATGGCAGCCATACTGCGCCAGAACGCTCACCACACATCAGCTTTCAGTGGGGAGGAGAGCAGAGTAATGTAGCCAATTCATAGAGGGGGATTATTAGGAGGCCGTGATTGGTAAGGGCTAATGGGAAATTTGGCCAGGATGCCGGGGTTACACCCCTACTCTTTTCGAGAAACGCCCTGGGATTTTTTAATGACCACAGCGAGTCAGGACCTCGGTTTTAAGTCTCATCCGAAGGACGGTGCCCGTTTACAGTATAGTTTCCCCGTCACTATACTGGGGCATTAGGACCCACACAGACCACAGGGTGAGCACCCCCTGCTGGCCCCACTAACACCTCTTCCAGCAGCAACCTTGGTTTTTCCCAGGAGGTCTCCCATCCAGGTACTGACCAGGCTCACACCACATTAGAAAGATCCATCAGCTTCTGCCATTCAAACATTCTAATCAGGCCCACATCTTTTTTTCCTCCTCTATTTTCATCCAAAATTCTTCCAGTAACTTCACCGATTGAAACTAATGTCAAAACCAATTCCCTTCAGCAAAGTGATTAAGCATTTGACATCATTTGACTTTCTGTAACACCTTCCTTGAAAAGTCCAACCATGAAATATCACCCGAGTGAGCCGAAACCTCACCACCCTTATACACCAAACGTGCGCAAAAGTAACAGCACATGCCGACTCTACAGGCCGCCATGGCCGTTACAAATGTGTCAAAAGCAAACTAAACCTAAACCGAAACCTCATCTGTGCACCAAACCCACCAAAACCCTATTCCCTTAATCTTACACTTATACAAAAACTCCACTCTCGACTTCTGGGTTCAACCCTTTACATCTCGAACACTGGTTAGAGACTCAGTGTGTCCCAGGCTCAGCGATTATATAGGACAGGACTCGGCGAGCTGCAGGTGAAACTCGTTGTTCTGCGCTCCCCGTGCGGAATGCGTGTCTCCTCCCTCCAGACTCATCAAACCGCCTTCATACTCTACAGCGGGAAAAAAAAACTCCCTTTACTGTCTTCATACAGTACATCCCTCTTAAATCCCAGAAACACAGAAACTCCGGGGCGTTTCTATGAGTCAGTACTGGGTTTCTCTGTTCGAGGTTACAAGCAAAAACAATAAAAGTGCTGAAAGCAGGAAGTTATTTCTGCTCGTAGGCATAAACATGTAAAAATTAATTTTCTGATTCCTCAAACCTAATAAAATCCATGTAAGTCTCCTTTTCGTCCCCAATGCATATAACTGAATATAAACCAGTCAAGTTCAGCTACTTTTCTGATGTATATGAATACACTAGTTCTGGCGCAGCTGTTACAACAAAGATACTTAAGAACTTTTTTTTCATACGAGCTCTTGCCGTTTTTAAATTGAATATTTTTTTCATTTCGGTAAATCACACGAAACACCAGCAACACTCATTGTAAGCATCTGACCAATCACATTCCTGAATTTTAAACCCATTTAGTATTTATTTTTAACTTGTTTTATTTATTTTTTAAAATTTTACACACCTGTTTTAAGTACTGTATTCTTGCCATTTTTAGCATATTGTAAATGGATTTTTTCAAACATTTTATTTTTTAAATCATATCAACCCATTGTAACTTCCCATTGATAATTCCTGAGCTTTATAACTGTGTATTATTTCTTTTTACCTTGTTTTATTTTTTTTATTATTTTACAGAGCTTTTTAATATATTGTATTTTAGTGTCATTTTAAAATAGGACGATCAATGCTTAAATTTGTTGATTTGGGGGGAAAATGTACATTCATTTCCTTGTATGTATCACCAGTGGGAAACTTTTTTTGGATGAATTGCATTTTTGGATGAATTGCAATCTTTACTTCAAGGCCTTCAGGCTGATATAGAAATGACGGGAGATTTAAATGACACATTTGATAAATCAGACAGGAACAGCATAACATCTAAAATGGCAGAACCCTCTAAAGTATTGAAAAAATTCCGGCACATCCATAATAAATACAATTTATTTAATTTAAAGCATAAAATTTGCTTTAAAAAGAAAACCACAATTTGTACGATATCATATTTCAATATCGACATTCAGATGAAGAATTTGAGGATTTGAATATCATTGAAGAGTACATCGATTTTGGGACAATGTTTGCATCTGAATAATCCTTCCTCCTGGAAAGAAGGAAAAAAAAAGTTTGAGTCTCAGTCTTCAGGATCCCCCCCAAAAAACGTGCAAATTTGTTTCCGATGTATTTTGGATAAAGATATAACTCTCATAGAAGATACATTTTATCAGTTGAATGCAGTCGATACTTTCGACTATTTATATGATGATAGGACCTACGTTTAGGGCTCAGTACTGATAACACTGCTGCTATTGATGGAGTAGAAATAAGTGATGTACTGGCAGTTTTTTTTCTGAGGCAAGAGGTCCTAGAACACGTCCTATAAAAATGTTAAGATTCAGAGCAAGAAATATTTTTCCACCTCACCTAATGCTATTGCATTAACGAGGCTGAAGTTGGCTTCTTATTCGCCAGCTGCTGCTTTGTGTTTTTCGTTCCATCTTAAATGCTACTGCTGTGATGTTATGTCGTCTTTCGCCTGTAGATGGCTCTCTACAGTCATTTTTAAAAATACTTATCCGGATGTATTATTGTACATTTCCTCAGTAAAGGGGAATATGTAAGTAGAGACTGTCCAAATTGCATTTTTGTATGAAACACATTTCAGAAACACAACTCACAATAAAACAAACTGGCATGTTATACCACGAGTAAATAAGACAAAGGCAAAACGTAAATTCACTGGCACTTCCTGCATATTTTCCACGACCTTGCCTTCTGATCATAA
Organism: Lepisosteus platostomus; assembly: GCF_059453375.1. Classification (NCBI taxonomy): domain Eukaryota; kingdom Metazoa; phylum Chordata; class Actinopteri; order Semionotiformes; family Lepisosteidae; genus Lepisosteus; species Lepisosteus platostomus. The sequence goes on along the minus strand of NC_142615.1, from coordinate 37,649,824 downwards.
AAAGTCTCAAACTCTTGCATTTTACAAGAAATTTTAATATAGCCGTTTTAAATGGGACATTTAGAACATGGCATATGAGACTAAATGGTTAACTGAGGATGAGCAGAGGGTGATCGAACCTACCTCCTGGTTATAAAAATGTCTAAAAATTCTGACACAGATGTTTGATAGACAATGGAAAAGACTATCAAAATCCTGAACTTCAGGACATTGTACTGTACCGTTTTTTTAAATACGACCCTCTGAACATGGCACGAGAGAATACATTGTCAAATGGTAAATGCAATGTTTGCTATATTTCTAGGGCCCTCCCTCCTGATTTTAAAATCATCTCATATTTCTGACATCAAGGTGTGAGACACAATATAACAGACTGTCAAAATCCTGAACTTCAGGACATTTTACGGTACCATTTTAAAAATATGACCCTCTGAGCATGGCATGTGAGAAAATGGCATGTGAGAATGCATTGGGAAAAGGTGAATGCAATTTCTGCTGAATTACTATGGCCCTCCCTCCTGATTACAAACTCGTCTCACAATTCTGAGACTGAGGTGTGAGACACAATGTAACAGACACTATTAAATCGTGAAGTACAAGAGATTATACTGTTACGTTTTTTTTTAATATTGACCCTCTGGCATGTGAGGACTTGTAGTCAACAAAATAGCACACATTCTGCCAATTTGCTTTGTCCGTCCTTCCTCGTTACCAAAACATCTTAGTATACCGACACTAAGGTAAATGTCTCTAAATCCAGAGGTTAAGTATATCGGAGTCAACCGATACTGATCAGGTTCTGCTGCTGCTGAGCCCGCAGCCTTCACCATAAGGTCCAATTCCCCAAGCCTGTACCCTTCAGAAATTGCAGTATAGAATGAAAAAAACTCCAATAGATATCGGCCACTGTTGGCGATTTTCCTTTAAGAGAGATAGATAATACTTTATTAATCCCGTAGGGAAATTGACAAATGATTCTCCAGAAATTTTACGGAGTGTATCACTTTCACTGAGACCGAGGAGTGTTCAGCTGTACATGAGTCTTTGTGGCTCGGTTGTTAACAAAAAGGGTGGTGGTTTGAGCCTTCCCAGGGACGCTATGAGCCTTTTAATGTACACACCCGTCTCACTTTACCTCCACGGCCGGTCTTGTACCGCAATCAAATACAGAGCCCGCAGGGGGCAGTAGGCTCGCAAATATAGCTCACTGTGTATATACTGAAGAAGCGGAGGTTAGTTTCTCATCTGCATGTTGCAGAGCCTTATGCAACTCGCAACAACAGTTGGGGTTTGATCCCTGCACTGGCTATTAGTTGAAAGACCATTGTAAATAACGTGTAACAGATTTATCCAGCTGGCTTTTATGTTTCATACTAAATTGCTATCTTGAAACCAAAATAATTAGAAATATGGAACACAACCGTTGTTCCCCATGAAGGAAAGCTGTTTTACACTGACGTCACTCCTTTTTATTTAATCCAGATTTTAAAAACAACTCCGCCCTATCAAAGGAAAATGTTACACAAAAGTTGGAAAGCACACTCTGAATCCATCTGTATATTTGATTTCCGCAATCCGTTCAAGGCTGCCTATGTTAATCGTAAGTGTATAGATGAAGCATTTAATATATTGTTCAGTTTAAATCAAAATGCTTTACTACTACAAGAGAGAAGTATAGTATGGAGGATGCGACAAATGTGTGATTTCTTGGAAGAAAACTACTTTTCTTTGCGTTCGAAATTAATTCGAAACAATTGACACACAAACCCTTTGTCTTTTTTAAAGAGATTATATCTTTAAACAGACAAATGTATAAAATGTGTTTTTTTACCTAGAGATTTTGGACAGGGGCGATGTATTACTAGTAGAGGCTGCTGACTAACACTGTACTGTCTGGAGATCAGCTCCATTTGCAATAAAAAAACGTGCGTAACAAAGCTGGAGAGCAGCTGAACTTGTGCTCAGTAGTCAGTATGGTGCTGAGGGTTCAATACTGTCGTTGTTGTATTAGCACGAGCTGCACAGGCTCTGAATCAGACCATTTCAATTAGTCTGATCAGTGCAGGACAAGTTAATGTAGAATTATTGCTTTGTCTGTCTCTTGTTTGTATATAAATGGATGTCTCTGATAACTTAATGTTAGTTTTTATTTTAGTTTTACGATGTAGGTCATGCGTTGATATATGACATGTCTCATTCCTGATTCAGCTCATGTTCCATAGGAGAGAAGAGATTCCTCCTGTTTCTCGTACAACCATATCAGAACAGAAGCCCATATCACCCAGCTCTGATTCAAGATCGAGTTGCATCTTCAACATTTTGTTTTTGTTTCTGATCATAATTTTCTTTAGTTATGATCGATATTGAACTTTTTCTAAGTAAAACAAAACTAATCAAACATGCAGGCAGATTTTTGAAAAGTATTAGGAGTTGATAGGGAAAATGTGAGAAAAGGAAAGTTACGTAAACTCTCACACACAGCATTAAAGACTGGAATCTGATCATAAAAAAACTAGCTGTCTCCCCGTCGGTAATCAAACCCCGGTTTCCCGCGTGACAGGCTGGGACACAAACAACTTTACTAACTAGGAGCGCTTGCTAGCTATTAGGAGGCATTTACTCTTAAATATGTTACTGTTTTGGGTTTCGACTTTAATTTTCCCGATACCAGTTTTTTACAAAAGTAAAGGCACATGGCACATGTGTGGCACATCACGTCCGAGTTTAGTGACAACTACCTCAGAGATTGTAAGCTGGGTAGTTTCAGATCACAAGATCACAAGGTTCAAGCAAACCCGAATACCTTTGTGTAATCGTTTTTCATAAAGTGTAATTGTATTATAGCATGTGCCCTTAATGATTTTCTTGATACGTTATATGTGCTCTTGTTTGTATTGTATGTAGTTTTATTCTTCAAATAAAACGTAAAAGACACAACTTTCCGGATGCGGCTGCTGTAAAAATAAAATGACATCAAGGGTGCTGTACGCAGAGGTCTGAAACCTGCTCCACAGAAGATCTTTATCCAGAGGTGTAAAAGAAGTCGAGATCTCGCCATGAGAGGGGAAGCATCTCAGAAAAAGCAGGTGCAGTCGGTTCCACGGTCATAACGCCACTAATTCGGGCGATAAGAGCAAAACCCACCCGGCTTCCTCCGGGCAAGTAATGAGACAAAGAGACAGTGCACAGTGGGTAGCGTGGCCGAGCGGTCTAAGGCGCTGGATTAAGGCTCCAGTCTCTTCGGGGGCGTGGGTTCAAATCCTACCGCTGCCAGGTGCTTCTGTCGAGACCCCCTTTCAGCTGGCTTCAGACGAAGGGAACTGCTTTTTGGCAGTCTCTCGAGAAACTAAGCAAAGTGTTTAAAGATACTTTCTCAGCTTGACATCAAGGCACAAAACAAAAACCTTCTTGCGTCCTCTCAACCCAAAAGCTCTTTGCCACTTTTTGCGTTATGCAGGGAACGACGTCTGCCCAGATCACTTTTGTGTCAATGCAAATCGTAGTGTGCCCTGCGTTTTAATTTTGGCTGTGTTGGCGTGCTGCTTCTGTCTGTGAAACTTGAATGTTCTGCTTCTTCACACCAAATCGTCGGCGGGGGTTGAGCTTGTTAAATCTTTGCGCATAGCGCTCCTTTGGAAGTACTTTGTCCAAGTTCAAAAGCAATCGTGGGATTTACTTCATGCGTGCAAAAAGCATGCCTCGCACGACAGATTTAAATGGGGAATGGAGCCTGCTTCTTGCTGTTTTTCCTGTGGTTGCAGTTACAAAGTTGATCGTGCTTTCACATACTGTTAACAGTATTCACTGGCTGAGCTTTATCAGTTGGTTCGTAAAGGAATCTCTGCTTCGGTTCCAGAAAAGTCATCTGTAGTGTGTTTTTTTCCGTGCCCATGGCAGTCTTTTAAAGCTGGTAGTAATGGCGGCGAGGTTAATTTTTTATCCTCTTTAAAAGAATAAATACGGGCTGGGGCGAGCTCCATTTACCACTCTTTCAGCTAACCGCCGAACTCGCGAACTGATTACACTGCAGAGCCACAGGCGCCTCGCTTTTCTCCATTCTCTGGGTTAGGGTGAAAAAAAAACTTTGCTGGTATTAGCTGGCCTGCTGGGAGTACCTCTTCTTCACTGATAAGCAAGATTTGTGTTTCATCTTTCGCAAGCTGTATAGATTTCTTTCAAAACAAGTTGTTCCAGAAAGGAAACAAACACTTGCATTCACCTGAATTAAAAGGCATGGGATTTGCCCATAAGGATAAATTCTGTACAGTAAGACAGGAAGAAAGGCACCGCTGGGAATCGGACCCAGGATCTCCTGTTTACTAGACAGGCGCTTTAGCCAACTTAGCCACGGCGCCGGCAAAGTGCTGTCCTTTGACAGCCACTTGGACACGTCTCAACTGCTCTGAGACATCTGCGTTCGGTGTGCACCGAGCCTGCTCGCCTTGCAAGTTGCCTCATTTACATGCGATAGCTCCATCACTAAGAGAAAGGATGAGAAATGGCTTTTATCTGGCACTTTTCATGTCAGAGGATCTCAATCTGCTTTCCGTGTACAAGAGGATGTCCAACTCATGTAGCTAAAGACGTAGACGACAGTGCTCCACTGAAATCTTGATCTCACAACCCTCGGCATGACTCCGCTGTGTTCTGCTTTAGACAAAGGGGGGAAAAGACTTCTTTCATCACACGTTTTACACTGTTTACGGTGTTTGCAGTGCTCTTTCTTAAATGAAAACCAGGAATCGGCACCATATGAGGTGAGACTAGATAATATTGGATCAAGTAGCCTCGCCATTCCATGCGTGACGTGAGCAAAGTGTAATTCCTGTCTTTATAGTGTGCTTGTTAGAGACTTAGCTGGCACCCAGAGCGCTTTAAATCCGGGAGTCAGGAGCCCAAGACAAGAGAGCTTCCTTCGTCTATGTTTTTTGCGTGAAGGGGGAAACCATGCGTGTGCTGCAAACGATCTTAGTATCGAAGTGCCGTCCCACATAACCGATCCGAACAATCTGCTTTACAGAGGAGCACTGCTGGAGCTTATCGTTGGCAAACTGAAGACCAGGCTGACCTCTTCTGTGACTCTTGAACACTGAGTCTCAAGGTTGTGAATTCAGACTCCACGCTGGCGGGAAATTCCATAGGTAATGATCACATTTTCTTGCATGCTTCTGTAGGGTTTGGGCATTTACTTGGACAATTATTAATTGTAGCAGTAAATCACAAAATTGATTCTTTTGATGGCTTTAGAATCCAACCATGCAATATAACTCAAACAATGCACACACACAGGTACTAATACACGAGGATACATGTATTAATACATAGAATATGCATATAAACAGATCTTATCGAGAGGGTTATCAGAATACAAAAGGTATATATTCAGTCAGTTACAAAGAGTTACATATATCAAGAGGACATACATTCAGTATATCATTCATTTAGACCGTTTCGTAATTGAACTTGGTTATAACTTCTACATCAGATACTCAAAACAAGTACATAACTCTTGTTGGGATAACAATTGAATTCTCGAGCAGTAATGCAGTGAAGTTGAATACTCATCCAATCTGTGGGGATTCAGATCTCCTGCGGGCACAAAGAAACAGTTGCAGGCTGTTGCTGTCCAATCCGCGCTCTCTGGCTCGGTGCCAGGCTGTGCTGTGCGGCTTGTGACGGTGCGCTGCTGATGCTCACTGACCGGCTAGTTAGTGTTGGCTTTAACTAGCAAAGTTTGCACACAGGAGAAAAGATGACTGTGAATCCCAGCAAGTCAGGAAGAGGACCGGTTCGTTCCTGATGAAGAGCTAGTTCTGAATAGTGATTCAGCTGTCCACAGTTCCGACCTGTTCAAGAGGCCTGCTGCTGGTGCTAACCTCAAGTGGATCCTCTGGTTACTCTCTGGCAACCTCCGCTCTCGACTCTTAGAACAAAGGAAAGTTCTGGCACTCGGACACACTGGCCGTTCCATGGTTGTCCGGGCTGAGTCTCAGGATGGTCAGGAGGCGCGCTGCGAGAATGTCCTGCCCTTGGGAGCCTTCTGCTCCTGGGCCATCCTGCCCTGGAATTCTCCTTTGAATTCCCTTTAGAAAAGTCCACAGAATTCTACACTAAAGGCTCTCTGTGTTGCCTGTTTTTACCTGGAGGAATTTCAGCTCGTTGATTGGCTGAAAGTTCCATGGGCATCAGAGTCCCACGTGGGTTACTCGGCCCTACCAGTCCCTGATTGGTTGATCAAGGTGAGATATGAGTCACTTACTCCTGACACTTAGGAATGCAATCCAGATGTCCATCTGGCACTCCCTAGACAGATAGGCGCCAATGGATGCCTATTGATCATGATAGCCAGGCTTAGCTATGTGCACCCCCCTTTGGGAGCTGTCCCTTATCAAAAGAAAACATCTTTAAATCAGCCTGCATGAATAGTTTCTCTCTGGCTGCACCACAGAGATGTACAGAGAGATGAGGCCTCATTTGGGAAAGCACTGAAACACTTAATTCTGTCTTATTAACAAGCATTGCCGCTACACTGGGATAGGACATTCCACACTGGAGTATTATTATTGAGAGACAGGATCACTGTCTGTTCCCCAGGCTGGGGCAGGAGATCCCACACTGTATCATTATTATTGAGAGACAGGCTCACTGTCTCTTCCTAAGGCTGGGAAAGGAGGTCACACGCTGTATTATTATTATTATTGAGAGACAGGTTCACCGTCTGTTCCTCAGGCTGGGACAGGAGATCACACACTGTATTATTATTACTGAGAGACAGGCTCACTGTCTGTTCTTCAGGCTGGGGCAGGAGATCACATTGTATTATTATTTTTGAGAGACAAGCTCACTGTTCCTCAGGCTGGAACAGGAGATGACACACTGTATTATTATTATTGAGATACAGCCTCAGTGCTCCCCAGGCTGGGTCAGGAGATCACACACTGATCTATTATTATTGAGAGACAAGCACACTTTTTGTTCCTCAGACTGGGACAGGACATCCCACACTGGATTATTATTATTGAGAGACAGGATCACTGTCTGTTCCTCAGGCTAAGAAAGGAGCTCACACACTGGATTATTATTATTGAGAGATAGGTTTACTCTCTGTTCCCCAGGCTGGGACAGGAGATCACACACTGTATTATTATTATTACTGAGATACAGGCTCACTGTCTGTTCCTCAGACTGGGAACACGAGATCACACACTGTATTTTTATTATTGAGAGACAAGCTCACTTTTCCTCAGGCTGGGACTGGAGATCACACACTGTTCTATTATTAGTGAGAGACATGCTCACTGTTTGTTCCCCAGACTGGGACAGGACATTCCACACTGGATTATTATTATTGAGAGATAGGTTTACTGTCTGTTCCCCAGGCTGGGACAGGAGATCACACACTGTATTATTATTATCGAGAGACAGGTTCACTGTCTGTTCCTCAGGCTGGGACAAGAGATCACACACTGTATTATTATTATTGAGAGACAAGCTCACTGTTCCTCAGGCTGGGACAGGAGATCACATTGTATTATTATTATTGACAGATAAACTCACTGTTCCTCACTGTTATTATTATTGAGAGTCTGGCTCCCTGTTCCCCAAGCTGGGACAGGAGGTCACACACTGTATTATTATTATTATTGAGAGACAGGCTCGCTGTCTGTTTCTCAGGCTGGGACAGGAGATCACACACTGTACTATTATTATTGAGAGACAGGCTCAGTGTTCCCCAGGCTGGGACAGGAGATCACACACTTTATTATTATTATTGAGAGACAGGCTCACTGTTTGTTCCTCAGGCTGGGACTGGAGATCACACACTGTTCTATTATTATTGAGAAACAGGGTCACTGTCTGTTGTTCAGGCTGGGATAGGAGATCACACACTGTATTATTATTATTGAGAGACAGGTTCGGTGTCTGTTCTTCAGGCTGGGTTAGGAGATCACGCACTGTATTATTATAATTGAGAGACAGGCTCGGTGTCTGTTCCTCATGCTGGGAGAGGAGATCACACACTGTATTATTATTATTGAGAGACAGGTTCGGTGTCTGCTCCTCAGGCTGGGACAGGAGATCACACACTGTTGTAGTGTGCTCTCACGAGGCACCAGTTCTGTAGGGGTTTGGGCATTTACTGGGACAATTATTAATTGTGGTAGTTAATCACAAAATTGATTCTTTTAATGGTCTCAGAATCCAACCATGCGAGATAACTCAAACAACGCACACACAGGTACTAATACACGAGGATACATTCATTAATATATATAATATGCATGTAAACCAAACAGATCTTATCGTAAGGGTTATCAAAATACAAAAGATATATATTCATTCAGTTACAAAGAGTTACACATATCAAGAGGACATACGTTCGGTATATCATTCATTTAGACCGTTTCGTAATTTAACTTGGTTACAACTTCTGCATTAGATACTCAAAACAAGTACATAACTCTTAGGAATTAAATTGATATCAACTGGTTGGGATAACAATAGATTTCTGGAGCAGTAATGCAGTGAAGTTGAATACTCATCCGATCTCTGGGGATTCAGATCTCCTGCGGGCACAAAGAAACAGTTGCAGGCTTGTTGCTGTCCAATCCGCACTCTCTGGCTCCGTGCCAGGCTGTGCTGTGCGGCTTGCGACGGTGCGCTGCTGATGCTCTCTGAAGACCGGCTAGTTAGTTTTGGCTGAAACTAGCGAAGTTTGTGCACAGGAGAAAAGATGACTGTGAGTCCCAGCAGGTCAGGAAGAAGACCAGTTCGTTCCTGATGAAGCGCTAGTTCTGAATAGTGATTCAGCTGTCCACAGTTCTGACCTGTTCACGAGGCTTGCTGCTGGTGCTAACCTCGGGTGGATCCTCTGGTTACTCTCTGGCAACCTCCGCTCTCGACTCTTAGAACAAAGGAAAGTTCTGGCACTTGGACACACTGGCCGTTCCGTGGTGGTCCAGGCTGAGTCTCAGGATGGTCAGGAGGCGAGCTGCGAGAATGTTCTGCCCTTGGGAGCCTTTCTGCTCCTGGGCCGTACCGCCCTGGAATTATCTCACAGCCCTGGAATTCTCCTTTGAATTCCCTTTAGAATAGTCTTGGAGCTCTGTGTTGCCTGTTTTTACCTGGAGGAACTTCAGCTCGTTCATTGGATGAAAGTTTCATGGGCATCAGAGACCCACGTGGGTTACTCAGCCCTACCAGTCCCTGATTGGTTAATCAAGGTGAGATATGATTCACTTACTCCTGACACTTAGGAATGCAGTCCAGATGTCCATCTGGCACTCCCTAGACAGAGAGGCGCCAATGGATGCCCATTGATCATGATAGCCAGGCTTAGCTAAATGCATCCCCATTTGGGAGCTGTCCCTTATCAAAAGAAAACATCTTTAAATCAGCCTGCCTGAATAGATTCTCTGTGGCTGCACCACAGAGGTGAAGAGAGAGATGGGGCCTCATTTGGGAAAGCACAGCAACACTTAATTCTGTCTTATTAACAAGCATTGCCGCTACAATTAGTAGGAAGAAAGATACAATGTTTTGAAAATGTAATATGTTTTAAAGGATTAAAGGGAAAATAAATACTTTATATACGCAAACTAATTCAACTGAGCTCCTCTAAACAATATCGCCTGAAGAATTGCCAAAGCACAGTGTATCAATTTGGTTGACACTGGGGGAAAAGGATCACAACATTCTACACATTCTCACAATATTACACGCACAGAAACCAATATTTACCACTGGGATAGAATGCAGCATAGAACAGTTGGATAGAAGGTTAGTGTAACTCTATAGTGCATCACAGAGGTCAGTCTCTTCCCCCTCATTATGCAGGCTGACTTCATTGTCCTCCAGCGATAGTCAGCTGTAATCACTGATGCAGACATGATGTTAATACTCTGACAGCATCTAGGCTGATTTGGTTAAAGTGTTTTCCTATTAAACAGGTGATTCTGCGCTCAAATCCCAGCAGTGTCTTTCTTCTTGTCTTGTCTTACAAAATGTATCACTATGGATGATTACATGCAGCTTGATTTTGTTTAATGCAAGTTTTCATTCCCTTTCTGATGGCTCTCTACAGTAATTTTTAAAAGTACTAATCGGGATGGATTACTGTACATATCCTCAGTAAAGGGGAATATATAAGTAGTGACTATCCAAATTGCATTTTTGTGTGAAACACATTTCAGAAAATCGAAAACCAATTTTCAAAACTCACAATAACAAGACAAAGGCAAAACATAAGTTCACTTGCACTTTATGCATATTTACCACAACCTTGCCTTCTGATCATAAAAAGTCTTAATTTTAATATAGCAGTTTTAAATGGGACATTCAGAACATGGCATATGAGAATATATGGTTAACCGAGGATGAGCAAAGGATGATCGCACTTTCTGCTTATTGCTATGAACCTACCCCTGGTTATAAAAATGTCTCAAAATTCTGACACTGAGGTGTGAGACACAATGTAACAGGCTCTCATAATCCCGAAATACAAGAAATTTTACTGTAGCGTTTTATAAATTTGACCCTGTGAACATTGCATGTCCCTCCTTCCTCATTACCAAAACATCTCAATGTCCCGACGCTATGTACATTTGTAATTACAACACTTCACTTTTTCATTTATGAGTTGTGACATTGTGAACATGGCATGTTAAAGTATATAGAAAATCTAGATCAGAACAGGCTAAATGCAATTCCTAGTGATTTATCATTTTCTTACTTTCTAAATGAAAAAAATATTTTTTCAGTGATTATGACACTTCAGTATGACATAAAATATGCTTCAATGACAGAATAAATAATAATAATAATAAATAATCATGGAAAAAATACCCAAAGTGGACATTCATAGTTGTGATTATAGAATGTTAGATATCGGGTGGGTAGCTGCGTCAGCATGCATAGGCTGCAAAGGAACAAGTAAAGGACTATTCCAGCTGAAAAGAGAAGAAAAGAATCACAATGTTTCGGCTATGGAGCCTTCTTGATGTGTGAGAAAGACAGGGCAGTAAGCAAAGATAATTTTCTTTTTATCTTTGCTGAGTGCAGTTTATCACTGATGACAACATCAAAGACATTAAGGAGTTTTTACGGCTTACAGCTCCATATCAACTTCCTTTCATAACTAACCTCATCAGATCCCTCAACTCCCAACTCTTCCAGTTTCTCACTTCAGAGAAGGATAAAAAACTCAAAATCCTCTACAGAGAAAAACCATCAACACCCTTATCACCTCCACCAATCCTAATCTTGGTGTTACTACACCCTCTGACCTTTCCCTTTCACCCCTTTGCATCCTCAGCTAACATATTTTAATAGTACAACAAAATTACAATAGATTGTACAGTATTTATGTTTAAAATTAAGGTAAATATGTCAAAATATCGAAGTCCAAATGCACGGTGCTAATGTAACAATGCTTGCATGTTCTTAAACAAATCTGCATTGTATTTTTAAAATATTTCAGCAGAGGATGCAACGGGGGTATAAATGACGACTCGACTTTTTCTTGGGTGAATATGGTTTTCTGGGGAGTTGCGACGTTGGGCATACAGTAACTGGACATTTCCCGGTGATTCTGACACCTGTTAAGCACTCGCATTTCCTGCAAATATTAAAATGGTTAAGGTTTCGCTGAGAAATCCAATCGACCTTTGCGAAGACAATGTTTACATCGCAAAAGAAATCCATCCCTGGGTGGACTCGAACCACCAACCTTTCAGTGAACAACCGAACGCGCCACACAGACGGAATGGTGGGTCCATGTCTCCTATCACAACTTTCAGGTTAAATTTTTTTTTTGCCAGCTGGCAATATTTCTTCTGCACTGATAATCAAGAATTGAATTTCATTTCTCGCAAGCTGTGTGAATTTCTTGAAATACAAGTTTTCCAGAAAGAAAATGAATACATGCATTCAACGAAATCAAGCCATTTGTGATAGTCCGAAATGGTACGTTATGTACCACAAGATAGGAAAAAAAACATGACTGGGATTTTAACCTACTTGACCTGGGTACCAGACCGGAGTAAAGTTAGCTTGAAGTTCGAAAACGATTTTGGCACGCCTGTAGCGTTTACACGAAACCTCTTAGAATCGCGAGAATACTTTCTTTGTGTATAAAATACATTGTGAATGCTTTCTCAGCCTTTACTTTTTCGTTTATATGACATTTTTTTGACCAAGCACGAATATTCTTTTGTCCATATCTTCGCAACGGAAGCACAGAACGCCTTCAAACCAAATGCATTTTAAAGACCACGACGTGGATATTTCCACAGCCCCTACATCTAAGTATCAGTGAGCTAATTATCTTTTTTTAAACCTCCGGTTTTTCATCGATGCGTAATTACGCACTAACTGGAACCCGGGGGACCGCTGTATACACAAGTTCACAACGCGAGAAATACTGTTCAATACGGCTTCATGCGAAAAACCCGTATATGACCATAGGCAACAGAATAGTGCAGTCTCCAATTACTCAGACTGTAAGCACGGGAATAAAGCTTTGTCTGAATTCTGAAACCCTTCCTTTACGTCCTGTTTTCATTCAAGGTAAGAGTCAACTATATTCACAATACTACTGACAGCAGGAAGATTAAAATATTCTTTACTCAGCAGCTTATTAAAAACAGCTCCCATGATGTTCAAACCGATTTTTTACACAGAACACTAACACAGCTTTGCGTTCTGAATCTCTTTTTCTCGTGCGTTTATTTAATGTGGCACAATGCACTGGGATAGGGGTATTCTGTTCACAAACCAATAGCATTTAAACCACAGCTCCCACAATGCTGCAAGTAAGTGTTTTGCACACTAAGCAGAGAGCGATGTCTTCCTTGTTAGTATAGTGGCGAGTATCCCCACCTGTCACGCGGGAGACCGGGGTACATCAGGACGTGCATTGAAGTGAAAGCAGGATGTGCTGCGACATGCACTGTGCAGATCCCGTCACACTAAGAGGTGAGTGGGTCTGTTCGATCACAGCGCTAGACGAATCCCCAAACAGTGTGCGTGGCGACAAACGAAACGGGCCTGTTCCCGCCCGGTTTTGAACCGTGGAAATCGGGCCCAGTAGAATGTGCAGAATGTGGCGCTGCCTTGTAGAATTCTCCACTCTTGCAGAATTCAGGAAACAGTCTCTTTTTGCACGCTCCTGTACTTCACAGAGGTCTTGAGCGACCGGTCATTTGTTCCCAATGTATTTCTGGTGCCTTCATGCACTCTTGTACCAAATGCATGTTCCTTCTGTACGCGGAGCCGATCATTTGCAATTGGGCGGTGCCGACAGACCAGGACGAGCTCTGTCGGCTCAAAAGCAGCGCAGGACCTGCAAGAACAACAGAAAGATTAGCATCTAGTGGGGGCCTCTTACTGAGCCCAAGATCTCATCAAGAATCGGCTCCAGCAACAGGGCTGGGCGGATTGTTCCATTCTCCGACCACTCTCGGTGTAAACAAGTCCCTCCTGGTCTCTGCTTGAAATGCACTTTCCTGCGTTTGCTTTGGTGTAACTGGCTTCCCCTGCATGGGCGAATGTGAAGAAGATCCTTAGTAAGTCATTGAAGAAAACCGAGAAGAGGTCGGAGTGGCCTCTGTCGTTCATCAACGACCCAGTCAGGCAGTACTCCTCTGTAAAGCGCCGTTCGTTCACATCGATTGGCTTTTTTTTGCCTTCATTCGTGCAAGTAATAAAAGCAGACGCCCCTATTCTGCCGTGACCCAAACTCGAACCCTGGTTGTTACGGCCACATCACAACGTACTGACCACTATATGATCACGGCGAGTTACTGAGACACACGGGGCAGGGTGGAAAAGGCTGTGCTCTCTTCGTGTGACATACAGATGCAGCCATTCAAAATGGGTGGGGTATGTCGCGGCATACCCTGGTGGGCGTGTCGCGGTATCACGCAGTATCACGCGGTTAATCGCGTCCTTTGACGCCATGCCAGAAAGTATCCGGTATCACATTGTAAAACCGCCAGGGGGAGCTTAACCTCTCATGTACAGCATTTGAGCTTTTAAATTTGAACTGTGTATTACAGCATGTTAATCATCAGTCATTAAAATGTTGGTATATTTTATGAAAGCAAGATTGCTCAGTTGGACAAAAGTACACAGCCTACCTTTATCAGAAATATTTATGCATCAAAGCCTTTACCGAAGATATTACTAATAGTATTAATTATGAATGACTTTGGACAAGTTGTATACTCAAAGTATAATTTCTTTAGCACATTTGTACAAGCACTTGGAATCTGTCCAAGCCCTACTTTGTCAGGCATTTTGTTTTACTTCAACGGGCATAAAAACTTCCTTGCTTTTAACAGGGCGTTTCATAATTTCTAACTACAAAAATGATTTAAAATACGACACTTATCATTCAACTAGAGCTCAAAATATCACAAGGATCCTCAAGAGCACAGCAAAGACTGTATTAAAAGATACTTGTATGAGATACATGAGAATCCAGGCTTTTTTATCAACGCTTTCTTTTCCGTATACCAGATCTTATGGAACCACTTCAGAAGGGTGTCAGCCAGTCAGATTCCGGGAATCGGTACATTAAAGGAAAGATACACACCGGTATTCCATTTCTCCCTAAACATTTTAAGCATCGAAGTATTTAACTAACATGTTAAATAGCGTTTGAAAAAGTGGTAGTTTTAAGCTTTTCTCCTAATATAATATGGAATCGCGTATCTAAAGAATTTAATAACGATATGATTATAGTCGTGTACTGCGACAGGGCTGTGTAGGGCTGTTTCGCCTCAGTCTTCATGTGATTTCCCTTGTAGCCTACTGGTCTACATGCCTGACTACCAACTCACAGGTTGTGTGTTTAAATCCAGCTGGTGCTGGACTTTCCTTTTAACAAACATTTCTTCGATAAAATAGAATAGCAATATTATGGACAATCAATTGACTTTTATATTTCAAAGTATCACAACATGATCGATTCTAAGTCATTTTTGATAACAATGAATAGTCACCTTCTTCCCTTCTGACAACAGTCCCTGCTTCTGCTTCCTGCTTCTATTGTGTGTGTGTGTGTGCAATAGAGTAAATTTTTATAGAGAAATGGAGGCTGGACAGTATGCGTTACAATATAAACATTTATATTGATTTAAATAGTCTTTTGATTTAAATCGCAAACGCATGTTTAATTATATGTGTTTTTTAATCATAATCAGGCTAATGCAACATAAATTGATACAGTATCTTTGTCTTCTAAGTATCTTAATAAACTTTCAGCATAGCTTTCTACCCGTTTAGATTTATTTTTCTTGGGATTTTGGGATCAAACGTGGAAGGATTAGATTGTAATCGTTTTTATTTTTCAAATACGTTTTAGAAAAGTGTAATCTATACCTGCCCAGACTGTACGCCTTCCTATACCCCGCCCTGACCACTTTCACTCCTGTCCTGCTCTTCCCCGCGCACCCCAGCCGGGCGCTCTTTGTTCTCTGCCCGGGACGAATGTATATTTTGATATTTACACCCGGCGCTGCACCGAGGGAGTGTCTGCATTTATAACTTAGTTTTTCAAATTAGTCAAGCAATATGAAGCATCTCCTTTTACTTTTAAGTCCCTTAAATACATTGAGCACAGCTTTCTCACCACTTAAGATTGCTTTTTGATACCATCCTTACACAAAGCAGAAACTTTCCGATGACATACAGTACAAGTGGAAAGATTACAGATTTTAATCGTCTTTAATTTTGTTACGTTATACGTTTCAGGAACGTTTCATCTAAACAAACACCCCAAAACTATTCTTGATTGTATTTCTGAATGTTATGTTACACCTACAGTAGTTCACTGCTTTAAATACATCGAATTAAGAAAGTTATGTGTAGCACTTTAGATCTTTTTTTCTAAACCAGGGAAAACCTGATCATGTTTCTCTATAACAATAATAAAAAACTTTATTTTAAATATCACCTTTAAAAGTGGCATCTCAAAGCAATACAGTAGATCGAAAAACAGTTAAAAGGGACCAAAGTAAATACCAGACAAACGCAAACACGTTTTTAATAAAATGCTTTTATTCATTCAGCAGAGAGTGAGAGAGACATCCAGCAGAGAGAGACACACACACCGGTTTCCATTGACAAAATTGTTTTTTTTCAATTCCTCTTGTCTAACAGGAATGTTTTGTTTGTGGACAGACTGTTAGACTAGAGGAAAAGAGCGCCTCCTTCTACGAAGCATTTCGTTGATCCGATCACGAATTCTTTTCCAGCCGCACGCAGTAAGGGTTGAGAATCTCTGATTCACCATGCTACTAATGGTTTCCCGGAGATTGCAAGGCAAGGCACTTTTGCCTCTGGACCCATCGAAATTAACAGACGTGGTCCACCCCCAGTAAATTTCAAAAGTCACAAGATTTCGAAACACGAGGGCGGCGTAGCAGTCGGCTCTTGCTTTCCCGTCTATGCCGATGCACTGCAAGTACAACCCCCCCTCCATCTCCTGAGTGATGGGTAGCAGTTGGACATCTGGGAGAATTATTCGTCCCACTGGCGTCTGTGAATTCCGCTCTGTAAACAGTGCTTCCTGTGGGGAGATAGACGGCGGGGACAGCATCAACAGATTCCTGCGTGGTGGTGAACGGAGAGGCCGGGATGGAGTGTCCTGAGGCGGTGTGTGCTCTGCGGGGGGCAGAGCTTCCGCCAGGCATTGCAACCTGCGCGGCGGGGAGAGGCACTTTTCGGGAGACAGCTGCTCAACTGTTTGACTGCTGGAACATACTGTCTCCTTCCTCTGCATTTTCAGGAGTGTCTCTAGCCTCCCAATCCTCCTCAGTAATGCATCGTACTGCTCCAGCTGCTGCCGAAATGTCTCCACACAGGTGCTGCTTCTACAGGTTGGCACCCTGGCCAGTGGCCGAGAGCAGAGACCCACGGCCTGTGGCAAAATAACATAATTCATGTAAGAAATAAAGTCACACAGTAGTATTCATCAGTCGCGGAACAGACATCAAAATAAACTTTTCTTTTTTTCCGTCTTACCGCTTTCTTTTATACTGTCCTGGTGGTAGATTTCGAAGATCGTTTCGCCCGTGCGGTGTTTTCTTGAAGAACAGGCTACGAAGAAATAATTATAATTGAATTTAAAATTCAAAATGGCAATAATACCTTGTAATATGCGCTGTAATCGTGTATTTCAGATGAAGTCTGCTGTATTTGCTTACCCTTCGCTCTTTGGAAGCTGGGGCGGCAGAAGCACCCCGTCTCTTCCCGTAAAAGGTCTTGGTCTCCATACTGTACTGTGGTCGCTGTAGTGCAGGTTCGCAGTTTTTTTTGTGATGGGAGCTCACCCAATCCCTTTGTGTATTTATGCTATATTCACATGTACGGATAGAATGTTCATTGTCTTCCAATGAAAGGCGGGTGCCTCTTGCCGAAGTCTGGAGACATTAGAGGCTTGCCACACCCGGACTGTTAAACCAACGCATTAGCACGTCAAAGCCCATTGAGGAGCCGGGCGCAATAATTGTTTTGTCCCTTGATTTACTGATCTGCATTAATTATGGAAATCGAGTTCCTGCTCTTTGCAGACGACCTGGTCCCGCTGTCGCCCACAAAACAGAGGCTGCGCCAGAACCTGGCGCTGCTGGAGCAGCACTGTCAGACCTGGGCGCCGACAGTCAATCTGGACAAGACCAGAGTTATGGTTTTCCAGAAAAAAAGCCAGACCTCAGGGAAACAGGTACAAATTCACACTTAACAACACATTAACACCAAACAACGTTTGCATTATATTCCCTTTTAATCAAACTCTACTCTACACAGAGAGGGGCTTGTCCCCTCCTCCCGCCCCTCTCTGTGCACAGTAGAGCCTCCTGTCCAGCCAGCACATGTCCACAGACATTCACAACAGCGACATATCATAAAACGTTTGCACATATAGTTAAATTATTAGTTGTTTTTCAGGAAGTTAAAAAAAACACTTGAAATACTTATCCAGTCTCTCGAAATAAAGTTATTTTTCAAGCAATGCAACAAACGTCTGGCAATGTGTTTTTTTTAATCCAACATTGACAGCCACATCTTAAATCTTGCCAGTCAGCTCTTTTTTCTCTATTTGAATTGTGGCTTACACTTCGCACGACTTTAAAAGCTAGAAAGACAGGTTTCAATTCACATTAGCTGGCGAGCCTTGTTAACAAAAAAACAGACAATACACAGGGAGGGGGAGGTCAAGCCAGAGAGAGAGTTTTTTACCCTCTGTCTAAAAACCCAAATAACCCGGGGATGAGACTCTGGGGGGATCATTGCGTTCTTTCTTCTTTTTTTCAGCATGGAATAAACCTGTTACTTGATTCATATGGATGCCTGGTTCCGCTGGGGATTCAAAACATTTTTTTTTAATCGGGTATCAAAGGTAATAGCAGTATAACCCTGTTCATGCACAAACAGTGGCATGTTACATTATTGATTTGGGTGTCTCCTCTTACCAGAAAGCTCTAAATTGCATTTTGAGCGTGGTTTTTGACTTTTTTTAAATTGCATTTTGAACGCGGACAGCACATACAAGGGTTAATTGCACAATGAACTGCGCCAAGAAATTTAAAATATTCTTCTTTAGGTGTGATACAGTCTTTTAATACAGTCTTTGCTGTGCTCTTGAGGGTCCTTGTGGTATTTCGAGCTCTGGTTTAATGATAAGTGTCGCAGTTTAAAGTGTCGCAGTTTATTTATGGGTTGCAATTTAGAAAAAGTCAAAATCCGCACTCAAAATGCAATTTAGAGCTTTCTGGCAAGTGGAGACACCCAAATTAATAATGTAACATGCCACTGTTTGTGCATGAACAAAGTTATACTGAGATTTTCTTAGATACGCGATTGAAAAAAAATAAAAAACAATTTGAATCCCCGGCGGAACACATTCCATAAGAATCAGCGCTTTTACAGTATATATCGCCTTAAAAGGTGGCTTCTCAAAACGCTTTACAGGATAAAAACAACAAGAACAGCAACAACAACAATATTGTATTTCATTGCACTTTGAAAACCAAGTAATAATTTAACTATATGTGCAAACGTTTCATATGTCGCTGTTGTGAATGTCTGTGGAGTGTACTGTATCTTATTTGCCTTACGTCCTGGTTATCTCACTCGCCCTCCCCCCCTCTCTCCCTCAATTCAATTCAATTCAAGGTGTTTTATTAGCATGACAGATGGGTACAATCAGTGTTGGGTATTTACTTTGCTTTGAGATTCCACTTTTAAAGGTGATATATAAAATTTTAACTAAAATAAATCAATGAAATCACTTTAACATGCTAATGCGTTGGTGTAACAGTCCGGGCATGGCAAGCTTCCAATGTCAACTCGACTCGATTGGAAGACAATGAACGTATTCTAGCCCTAAATGAATTAATAGCAAACATGGTTTACGTAAAAGACATTTTTCCAAGAAAGTTTATAATAATATGATCTATAGTTGAAATCTGAGCCTAAATATAAAGAAAAAGCATTTTCAGAGAGCAATCACGCTGTGTTTATGTAGAAAAAGTGATTAGGTTTATGAACAATCTAATTACCTATTTGCTTAAAACGCTATATAAAATAAAGTTTATTTAAAGATGAATGATAAGTGTCGCAGTTTAAATAATTTTTGTAGTAGGGCTTGGACAGATTCCAAGTGCATTTTTGCAATTTACGTTGCATTGTCCAATGTGCTGCTGTAATACAGTTTAGAATACAGTAAGTCTAAACTGTATAAGCTTTATTTATGGGTTGCAATTTAGAAAAAGTCAAAAACCGCACTCAAAATGCAATTTAGAGCTTTCTGGCATGAGGAGACACCCAAATTAATAATGTAACATGCCACTGTTTGTGCATGAACAAAGTTATACTGCAATTTTCCTTAGATACGCGATTAAAAAAAATAATTTTTTGAATCCCCGGCGGAACACATTCCATAAGAATCAGCGCTTTTATACAGTATATTGCCTTTAAATACATATATTTAAACACGCATTTACGATTTAAATCAAAACGCGATTCAAATCAATATAAATGTTTATTTTGTAACGTATAGGTGACTATTCATTGTTAATAAAAATACGTAAATTCGATCATGTTGTGATATTTGGAAATATAAATTTGTTTGGTGCGAGTGAGGTTTTATTTAATCTCTGACCAAGGGAAACGTTTCATTTTTTCAAAGAAATGTTTGTTAAAAAATAAAGTCATAGTTACATGGGAATCAGGAAACTAACCCACAGCACCACCAGCACAGTCACATGCTGAGGGCTGAAAAAGCACTACAGAAAAATTATCAAGAGACAATGTACAGATTTGATAAAGCTATAAAATAATGTAATTAGGCACAGAACAAGTTTACAGCACAGTACAATAATAAATGCTGACCACGACTTTAGAAGCATAAATTACCTTACACTCAATTTAAACACAAGCTTTTTAGCCCTCTAAGCTGGTTCATACAGAAATGTAGAGAACCAGGATCAGAACACACAGCTTCATTAGCGAATACATATGCAGGACAACTGGAGAAGACGTTTTACAGTGGATGGATTTTTAGAAACATCCCATCAGTGACATCACTGAAGTCAACTCCTAGGTAACTGTCGTGTGGATAGTTTCACAAGAATCAGACAAAGGTTTAAGCATCGCTTGTTCTAGATAAAACTGCAAATAAAAAAAACAACAACCCATAATGTACTTCTTTGCGGCTCTGTTTGCCCAAATCATATATTCACAACGTGAAATTAGAAAATAATATTACGTAACCAAAATCCGCAATATGGAAACAGAACCTGTGTAATTGTTGACAGATGATGTACTCGTAACATTTTTACAAGACGAACTACAACATTTAAAAAATGACTTGTATGTACTTGATATCTCTAATCAATCCACGTCGATATAGTTAAAGCAGAGTCCCCGCACAAAACGAAACTAAAACGCCCTGGGCATACCGTTGCGCGCTTCTTATCAGTTGCTCAAAAGTAATTTGACCGTATGAAATGCATAATATAAACCTAGAAACATATACGTGAGCAGTATTTACGTAGTATCGGTGTCAAGACATACCTCTCAAATACTGTAAATCAAGTTAAAAATATCTCAAGACCGATTCTGGTCATAATGAAACCATGTTTCGTGTATGTTTTCTTTAAAGTACCGAGACCAGCCATATACTGTATGTTTATGTTCCAAAATTAATATCGTTTATGGCCTTCACACGCCTTACAGTATGCTCCTATTCTTTTTATGCTCAGCTATTAAGATTTCCCTTCAGTGGTAAAATTCCATATGAATATTCAATACTACAACGGGCACAGTAAAGACGTTTACAGTAAATCTTTCTACGACAGACCAACGGACCACAAGTGCCCCTGTCGGTCAACCAATCACGTACCGCGGTGCTCATCTTGCGCCAAAATGCGTGACGCCGTAGCCAATTACCTCCAGTATGTGTCTGTACCGGGCACTTTGAATGGCTGCATCTCTATAAATTGAATTGTTCTATTTTTCAGGCTTGCATAGTCTTATTCATATTTCAGTTAAGCCTTTTCTTCTGTAGTAATTTCATTTGATATTAAAATTAGTCCTGATTTAAGAATTTTGTAATAAGTTTCAGTTTCAGTTTAATCGTGCCCAGAAGCTACCAAAACTGGTAATGTTCACATAATGTGTAATGCAAAAGCAGCAGTTTGGGTGGGAAACAAAAGGCATTTCTTGGTATGAATCCTAAAACTTCATAGATGGCGTTCTAGGACTTCTCGCTTCAGATAAAGCTATCAATACATCACAGATTTCTACTCAATCAATATCAGCAGTGTTATCACTACCGAACGCTAAATATAGATCCTGGCAATACTTCATGAGTTGTTCGTTAGAAAATTGTTTATGTTTTTTTTAACATATTTTCAATACCAGACAAAAAGTCAAAGTTTCAATTTCATGCAACTGATGAAATCTCTCTTCAATGGAAGTTATAAGTACAGTACATCCAAAATACTGCGGAATCAATCAAATTTACATGTTTCTTGTGGATCCAGAAGATCATTTTGAGACTCAAAACATGCCTGTCTTTTCTTTTTTCGAGGATGAAGGAGTAGCAGCAGGAGTAGCAGTAATGGCAAGAACGTGTTTAGAGTTCAGCACTTCTCATTTCTAATGCAGAGCCATCGACTCGGAAAGCACCGCCCGCGATAAAAGAAATTGCAGAATTGGTCTGTTCATGCTGCCTACACGCTTTGAATTGCTGGCATTTTCTGCAAGCGTTCCTTTTTGAGGGTTCATGAAATTCCTCACATTTGAGCCAACACTAAAATATTTCATTCGGGGTCGCCTAATTCATAGTGCAAACCGAATCTACAGGGGAATGCTGTGGCACATGAAGCCGTTTGTTAGTCTGTTGTGAGGTGTGAGGGGCGGAATGCAAATCGAGTTGGTGAATAGAAAATGAAACAGGAGTCACTTCTTGAGCTACGAATTCCAAAAAGTATGAAAACCTGTGCATTTTAACAGTGCAGAATACTCACAAATTGCACTGAGTTGCTTGCTTTCTTCTGCTGCTTTTATATTTCAGTCATTCACTGTCAGCTAGCACTGGAACAATTCAAGAAAGGTAAAAACAGAAGCTGTCAGGAGTGGGATTTGAACCCACGCCTCCATTTGGAGACCAGAACACCCAAGCCAGCTGGAAAGACACATGTCCTTGAGTCTGGCGCCTTAGACCACTCGGCCACCCTGACAAGCGAGAGCAAGTGGTGTGCTGAATGCACCAGTAGTTGACTAAACTGAGTTTCTTCCCTGAAATTATTTGCTTGCGAAGAGCCAAGTTGCCTTGAATGGATCTTGGAAATCAAATATACGGATGGATTGTTATTCAGTTGTGAGTTTTGAGGGGCGTATTATAAATTGAGTTGGTGAAAAGGCGCTTTTTGTTAGTCTGTCGGGAGGCTGCACAAGGTGTTTAGAGGGAGAACTTCTAAAAGACAGGCTCTCTATGTTTAACATCAAGAAAGATTTTTTTTTCACAATGGAAATGCTCTTTGGCGCTTTCAGCTTTACGTAGGGAACAACGTCTGCCGAGACCACTTTTGAGCCAGTGCAAATGGTAATGTGCCACCAAGTACATTTAATATTGGCTGTGGTAGCGAGCTGCTTTTGTTTGTGAAGCTTTTACTTCTTTAAGCTGAATCATCGGCAGGAGTAGCTTATTAAATCTTTGCTCATAGCGCTCCATCAGAAATACCTTGTCCGTGTTCAAAAGAGATCAGGGGATTTACTTCATGCTTTCACATGGCATACCTTACACGAAAGATTTAAATGGGGAATTGATTGTGCTTCTTGATGTTGTTCCTCTGGTTGCCTTGGTTACAATGGTGAACGTTCTTCCACGTTCTGTTAGAGTATCCACTGGGTGGGCTTTATCAATTGGCTCGGATAGGTCATCAGTGCTCCGTCTCCAGAAAAATAATCAGCACTGTCTTTTTTCTGTGCGCATGACGGTCTTTTAAAACATATAAAATCACGAGTTCATTGATTTCTCCAAATAACAACAATACATTTTAACCCTTCAATCCAATAGTTTTACTCCAAGTAAAAAGCAGCGCAATATATAGAGAGATGATATTCAAAGATTTCAACGTTCTTATTGGATTGCCTGTATGCAGATATCGCTCAGAATTGCTAATATGATTTTAATTCAGTTTTTCTCTACTACTTTCAGAGTCTTTTATTGACCTTGCTGAAGCAGAGAAGTGACATAATCACAAATGCAACCAGTTGTGCAGCTGTTTCTGGATAATAATCATTAATGCGAAAAAAAAAAAGCTCCTTGCAATAAGATCAAGAGCAACCAACGCGCTCGCTTGTTGAGTTGGGTATTTTCCGAGCTACTCTTCCTTAGCTGTGTAGAGGTTTGATGGGTTTACTGAGACAATTATTCATTGCAGCAGCAATCACGAGATGATTCGTTGTGGCTTTTAGAAAATCAATTGTCAGAACAACTAACAACGCACACACACGGGTTCAATACACGAGATACAGTTATTAACATAAATTGTGCACCAAACATATACCAGTCTGCCTGGATACAAGCGGCAGACCTTACTGTGAGGGTTATCAATACACAAGGTATATAATCTCGAAGAGATGCAAACACAAAGAGATACACAACAGAGAATATATGTCAATATATATCGTTCGGTTACCAAATCGCTAATCAGTGTTATTACCCACTGTTACTCTAAACTCGGAAGTAAATGCAATACTCATGAATTAAATTGATAACAACTTATGTTGAGGTACAATTGAATTCTCGAGACGCAATGTAGAACATGGGGTTTACTTATCCGCTGTGTATGGATTTGGAATTTCCCGGCACGAACACCAAACCAGCTGACAGGCTCTGTTGCAGCCTCGGTTCCAGCGGTTGTCCAATGGGCATTGTCCCGGCGTCCTCTGGCTACTGACCAACCAGTCAAGGTGCAGCTCAGAGTTGGACGGGCGGAGGAATCTGATTGCGGCGCGCAGGGCAGTCGTTGCTCCGAGGGGATCTACCAGCAGTCCGGCTGGCTAGTAGAAAGTCTCTATGCACAGAGTGTGACTGCGAGTCCTCACAAGTCACTCTTTTGCCCGGGAAGAAGCTGGTTCGTTCCCGGACCAGCGCTGCTTCTGAATAAGCTATTCAGGTTGTCGACAAGGGTCCAACTATAGGCTGCCGTTGATCAAGCGGAGCATTCACGTTGGTAGAATTCTGAGTACGTACGGGATCCTCGGTCTCGTGCTTAGAACAAAGTCCAAGTCCCACTGCAGACAACAGCAGTTGTCACGTGATTGTCTCTGAGGATGCGCGAAAATGGCCAAGGAGAGCCCCGATCTGAGCTTGCGCTCCGTTTTTGACCAAGATACAGATGTGTGCTGATTGGTTGAGATTTTGGCGGGCATTGGAGACCCACGTGGTGTTACCACGCCCTGCCAATCCCTGATTGGTTGATCAAAGTGAGATATGAGTCACTTACTCCTGACGCTTAGGAATGCAGTCCAGATATCCAATCGGCACTCCCTAGAAAGATAGGCGCCAATGGATGACCATTGATCATGATAGCCAGGCTTAGCTAAGTGCATCTCCGTTTGGGAGCTGTCCCTTATGAAAAGAAAACATCTTAAATCAGCCTGCATGAATACTTTCTCTGTGGTTGCACCACAGAGAGGGAGAGTGAGATGGGGCCTCATTTAGGAAAGCACAGCAACGCTTAATTCTGTCTTATTAACAAGCATTGCCGCTACAGCTGTAAACTTATTTGGCGAGCATGGACCTCTGAGAAGGAGTCTGAATCCATCAAGAAGACAGGAATTCTAATATCGCACTGCCGTCTTGTGTACAAAATATTTGTTCAGCTCTAACGTCTGTGTGCGTTGACAAGGCATCTCAAAAGGACATATTAAATAAGAAAATGATCCTTTCTGTTACCATTCCTGCAGTTGGAGCGTTGTTTCACCCTTTTACGTTCTACAATATTTACAGACAAGGTTTTATCACTGGAGTTGTACAGAACAAGTGTGCATCAGTCCATGAAAATCATCAGTACTGCTGTTTTTCTATGCATAGTTTAATCAAGAGCACTTAAAAGATGCAAAAGATGGATTGTGTTCTGTGAGCACCTGCACATCTCTAAGTCACTTCGACAGGTGTCTATGTTGGGGATGTAGCTCAGTGGTAGAGTGCTTGTCTTAAATGTATGAGGTCCTGGTTTCTCCAAGTGCTTTATGTTACTGTGCTCACATCGCAGTCTTCTGTTGAGTGAGAACTCTTTGCTCGTGTTCATAGAGAGCCAGGTTTACACAATTAAACTCGAAGTGCTACAGTGTTCTCTGAAGTTTTAAATGTACCTCCAAATTATTTAGTTCTGTTAACTACCAAAGAATGTGAACTAATTTAAAGCCACATTCTGGAAATCCAGAGAACATCTTCACACTTGTCGTGGCTGTTGCAGAAAAACCTCACCCGGGATGTTGAATCTCACCCGGGATTTCCTGAGAGATCATTCACTGAGTGAGTCCTCCCTCTGGACTCCGCACTGAGCTGAAAGCTGCGCGAATTCCTCCCTGCGTGTCCTGTACTGTGTAGCACAGTGACAAGAATGCCTTGAGTTTTTTTCTGTATGTGAAAGAAAATGCAAAAAAGCATGAAAAGTATTGATGGTATAAAATATCCATGGTACAACTCGAGAAAGAACTGACGGACAAAACAATGACATTTGATGATTACAAGAGAAACACAACCGTCCGAATATGGGTTTTGATCCTGAACACTTGTGTTAAAAGACAAAGCAAAGGATATAACCTGTAAATGTCTACATGTCTTACAGTTTATGAAATAACACAATTTCTTCCTTTCTTAATAATTTCTTACTATTGATAGATGCTTTTTTGAATTTTAACAGAATCACAATTACAGACATTTGGGGTTAAACTGTTATTCACATATTCACATATAATTATGAGACTCAAAATATGCCTGTCTTTTCTTTTTTCGAGGACAAATGGATTATTGAGGTGTAAAGATGGGTTCAAAACCAAAATCATCTGCTATTGCTGCTGTTTCTTCAAATCCTTTAATTGATCATTGATATCGAGGAATAATATTATACAAATTGTGGTTTTCTGTGAATTGCCAATTTTATTGTAATTACATCTTCGTTTACAGATGTCTTGCATGTATCACAAGGTATTACAGATGCAGCAATTCAAAATGGGTGGGGTATTTCGCGGCATACCCCGGTGGGCGTGTCGCGGTGTCACGCAGTATCACGCGGTTAATCGCGTCATTTGACGTCATCCCGGAAACTATCCGGCGTCACCTTGTAAAACCGCCAGGGGGAGCTTAACCTCTCATGTACAGCATTTGAGCTTTTAATTTTGAACTGTGTATTACAGCATGTTAATCATCAGTCATTAAAATGTTGGTATATTTTATGAAAGCAAGATTGCTCAGTTGGACAAAAGTACACAACCTACCTTTATCAGAAATATTTATGCATCAAAGCCTTTACCGAAGATATTACTAATAGTATTAATAATGGATGACTTTGGACAAGCTGTATACTCAAAGTATAATTTCTTTAGCACATTTGTACAAGCACTTGGAATCTGTCCAAGCCATACTTTGTCAGGCATTTTGTTTTACTTCAACGGGCATAAAAACTTTCTTGCTTTTAACAGGGCGTTTCATAATTTCTAACTACGAAAATGATTTAAAATGCGACACTTATCATTCAACTAGAGCTCAAAATATCACAAGGATCCTCAAGAGCACAGCAAAGACTGTATTAAAAGATACTTGTATGTAGCAACACTTTCTTTTCCGTATACCAGATTTTATGGAACGACTTCAGAGGGGTGTCAGCCAGTCAGATTCCAGGAATCGGTACTTTAAAGGAAAAATACACGCCGGTATTCCATTTCTCCCTAACGATTTTAAGCATCGAAGTATATAACTAGCATGTGAAATAGCGTGTGAAAAAGTGGTAGTTTTAAGCTTTTCTGCTAATATAATATGGAATCGCGTATCTAAAGAATTTAATAACGATATGATTATATTCGTGTACTGCGACAGGGCTGTGTAGGGCTGTTTCGCCTCTCTCTTTACGCAACTTCCCTTGTAGCCTACTGGTCTACGTGCCCAACTATCAACTCACGGGTTGTGTGTTCAAATCCAGCTTGTGTAAACATTTCTTCAAAAAAAATAGAATAGCGATATTATGGACAATCAATTGACTTTTATATTTCAAAATATCACAACATGATCGATTCTAAGTCATTTTTGATAACAATGAATAGTCACCTTCTTCCCTTCTGACAATGGTCCCTGTTTCTGCTTCCTGCTTCTAGTGTGTGTGTGTGTGCAAGAGAGTAACTTTTTATAGAGAAATGCAGGCTGGACAGTATGCATTACAATATAAACATTTATATTGATTTAAATCGTGTTCTGATTTAAATCGCAAACGCGAGTTTAATTATATGTGTTTTTTGAATCATAATCAGGCTAATGCAACATAAATTGATACAGTATCTTTGTCTTCTAAGTATCTTAATAAACTTTCAGCATACCTTTCTACCCGTTTAGATTTATATTTCTTGGGATTTTGGGATCAAACGTGGAAGGATTAGATTGTAATCGTTTTTATTTTTCAAATATGAGATTGTATTTCTGAATGTTATGTTACACCTACAGTAGTTCACTGCTTTAAATACATCGAATTAAGAAAGTTATGTGTAGCACTTTAGATATTTTTTTCTGAACCAGGGAAAATCTGATCATGTTTCTCTATAACAATAATAAAAAACTTTATTTTACATATCACCTTTAAAAGTGGCATCTCAAAGCAAAAAAGTAAATGGGAAAAACAGTTAAAAGGGACCAAAGTAAATACCAGACAAACACAAACGTGTTTTTAATAAAATGCTTTTATTCATATAGCATAGAGTGAGAGGGACATCCAGCAGGGAGAGACACACACACCGGTTTCCATTGACAAAATTGTTTTTTTTTTCAATTCCTCTTGTCTAACAGGAATGTTTTGTTGTGGACAGACTGTTAGACTAGAGGAAAAGAGCGCCTCCTTCTACGAAGCATTTCGTTGATCCGATCACTAATTCTTTTCCAGTCGCACAAAGTAAGGGTTGAGAATCTCCGATTCACCATGCTACTATTGGTTTCCCGGAGATTGCAAGGCAAGGCACTTTTGCCTCTGGACCCATCGAAATTTACAGACGTGGTCCACCCCCAGTAAATTTCAAAAGTCACAAGATTTCGAAACATGAGGGCGGCGTAGCGGTCGGCTCTTGATTTCCCGTCTATGCCGATGCACTGCAAGTACAACCCCCCCTCCATCTCCTGAGTGATGGGTAGCAGTTGGACATCTGGGAGAATTATTCGTCCCACTGGCGTCTGTGAATTCCGCTGTGCTTCCTGGGGGGAGATAGACGGCGGGGACAGCATCAACCAATTCCCATGCGGTGGTGAACAGAGAGGCCGGGATGGAGTGTCCTGAGGCGGTGTGTGCTCTGCGGGGGGCAGAGCTTCCGCCAGGCATTGCAACCTGCGCGGCGGGGAGAGGCACTTTTCGGGAGACAGCTGCTCAACTGTTTGACTGCTGGAACATACTGTCTCCTTCCTCTGCATTTTCAGGAGTGTCTCTAGCCTCCCAATCCTCCCCAGTAATGCGTCGTACTGCTCCCGCTGCTGCCGAAATGTCTCCACACAGGTGCTGCTTCTACAGGTTGGCACCCTGGCCAGTGGCCGAGAGCAGAGACCCACGGCCTGTGGCAAAATAACATAATTCATGTAAGAAATAAAGTCACACAGTAGTATTCATCAGTCGCGGAACAGAAGTCAAAATAAACTTTTCTTTTTTTCCGTCTTACCGCTTTCTTTTTTACTGTCCTGGTGGTAGATTTCGAAGATCGTTTCGCCCGTGCGGTGTTTTCTTGAAGAACAGGCTACGAAGAAATAATTATAATTGAATTTAAAATTCAAAACGGCAATAATACCTTGTAATATGCGCTGTAATCGCGTATTTCAGATGAAGTCTGCTGTATTTGCTTACCCTTCGCTCTTTGGAAGCTGGGGCGGCAGAAGCACCCCGTCTCTTCCCGTAAAAGGTCTTGGTCTCCATACTGTACTGTGGTCGCTGTAGTGCAGGTTCGCAGTTTTTTTTGTGATGGGAGCTCACCCAATCCCTTTGTGTATTTATGCTATATTCACATGTACGGCTAGAATGTTCATTGTCTTCCAATGAAAGGCGGGTGCCTCTTGCCGAAGTCGGGAGACATTAGAGGCTTGCCACACCCGGACTGTTAAACCAACGCATTAGCACGTCAAACCCCATTGAGGAGCCGGGCGCAATAATTGTTTTGTCCCTTGATTTACTGATCTGCATTAATTATGGAAATCGAGTTCCTGCTCTTTGCAGACGACCTGGTCCCGCTGTCGCCCACAGAACAGAGGCTGCGCCAGAACCTGGCGCTGCTGGAGCAGCACTGTCAGACCTGGGCGCCGACAGTCAATCTGGACAAGACCAGAGTTATGGTTTTCCAGAAAAAAAGCCAGACCTCAGGGAAACAGGTACAAATTCACACTTAACAACACATTAACACCTAACAACGGGAGCAGGGACGAATAAGGCCAGTACCCAATATTGTTAAACATACAGAAAAGAATATTAAAGTATTGAATATTAGTATTGGCTTTAGTATTAGCCATACAGAACATTAAAGTGCCCCTTTTCCATTCAGCAGGTGCCTGAGCCGCTGTGTCCTATCTTCTGACAGTCACCGTTGTGAATGTCTGTAGAGTGTATCTTATTTTTAGTACTAAAATAAATACTTAGTACTTTAGTACTAAGTACTAAAATACTAGTACCGAGGGAGCGTCTGCATTTATAACTTCGTTTTTAAAATTAGTCAAGCAATATGAAGCATCTCCTTTTACTTTTAAGTCCCATAAATACATTGAGCACAGCTACTCACCACTTAAGATTGCTTTTTGATACCATCCTTACACAAAGCAGAAACTTTCCGATGACATACAGTACAAGTGGAAAGATTACAGATTTTAATCGTCTTTAATTTTGTTACGTTATACGTTTTAGGAACGTTTCATCTAAACAAACACCACAAAACTATTCTCGATTGTATTTCTGAATGTTATGTTACACCTACAGTAGTTCACTGCTTTAAATACATCGAATTAAGAAAGTTATGTGTAGGACTTTAGATCTTTTTTTCTGAAGCAAGGAAAATCTAATCATGTTTCTCTATAACAATAATAAAAAACTTTATTTTATATATCACCTTTAAAAGTGGCATCTCAAAGCAATACAGTAGATCGAAAAACAGTTAAAAGGGACCAAAGTAAATACCAGACAAACACAAACGCGTTTTTAATAAAATGCTTTTATTCATTCAGCAGAGAGTGAGAGGGACATCCAGCAGAGAGAGACACACACACCGGTTTCCATTGACAAAATAGTTTTTTTTCAATTCCTCTTGTCAAACAGTAATGTTTTGTTTGTGGTTAGACTAGAGGAAAAGAGCGCCTCCTTCTACGAAGCATTTAGTTGATCAGATCACTAATTCTTTTCCAGTCGCACGAAGTAAGGGTTGTAAAGCGCGAAGTAAAGCGCTGATTCTCATGGAATGTGTTCCGCCGGGGATTCAAAAAAATTATTTGACAAAATTTGTTTTTTTTCAATTCCTCTTGTCTAACAGGAATGTTTTGTTTGTGGACAGACTGTCCACAAACGTGAGACTGTCTTTCTCAGACTTACATTCCCGAATGTCCTCCGCCCTGGTCAACAATCCTAGGAAGAACACGAAACAGCCTGTTAATAAAATGTTTACAATTTTGTTCGGTCAGTTCTTCCTCCCAGAATTTACAGATTGCATCGATCAGTTCCTGCTTTGTGACGGGCTTAGCAGTTTTCCGAACGTAGTCTTTCAACGAATGCCAAACCATCTCTATCGGATTTAGATCTGGGGATTCGGCTGGAGTTTTCACCCAGTTCACTCCTTCTGCTATAAGCCTCGCCCTTGCTGCTGTTTGTTTCGGATCGTTGTCTTGAAAGAGACGGTGCCTTGATCCAAACTGCTCCCTGATATATGGGGCAGCATGCTGTGTGACCACAACTTCCTCGAAGAATACACGGTCCATAATTCCTTTGAAAATAAGAAGTGGTCCCGGGCCTCTTCTAGATATACCCCCCCAGACGTGAACCTTCAGTGGATGTTTGGGCTTTGGCTTGTCCACATATCTCCCCTTTTTGCAAAATGCCATTGTTGAAAACTGTTCCAGAGCCACTGTTGTTTCGTCGGTGAAAAGTACATCCTGAAATGCCTCCCCCTGTTCAATCCATTGGAGCGCTTGCTTGAGTCTTTCCTCTTTGTTTTTTTGCCTTATCATGGGGCATGTGTTGGTTTTTCTGTATCTCCATCCAAGCCTCCTGCGTACTCTTCTTATCGATGTCGGGCTAATGTTCGCACCGAGGTCAGCCCATAGCCGTCTTTGGACTTGCATCGCCGGTAGTTCATCATTTTCATCAGTCAGTTTGTCGACAGCTCGCACAATAAGACTTGGAAAAAAAAAGAGATCAGTAGTTAGCTTTAAAAATAATGTGCGTAGTTGTATTTACATGCAAGAAAGGTATTTTTAGAAATTTATTTACCTTTGAATCGTCCTCGGTTTAGATTCTCTTTGCCTCCTCTTCCCTTTATAATGCCGTCTCACTGTGCTTTCAGAAACGAAGATGTCCATCGAAGCCAACTGCTGTACAATGTCCCGTGTTGACTTCCCGTTTCTTTTCATCTTCATTATTTGGTGTGAGAGAGTCTTCGTGATTTTAGTCATTGTCCGTCCCCTTACCAAAGCGATACAGTGGTGCAGCTTGAATTCTGTACCTATATACTGTATGGTATGGTACAGATAAAACTTACACCATACCGATGAGCTAATGCCAGGGAAAGACACTCCTATTTTATTTAAAACACAATACACCAGGAAATGTGTCTGATGCATTAGCAAGTTAAAACAATTGGGTCGAAAACCTGGGCGTAACACCATTTCCTTTTTCTGATCATTCGCTTTCTGGATACACATTTCACCTGTCCTGTTCTTTGTTTTCCTGGTTTGCTGATTATGCCTGCTGTGGTCCACTCCTACCCTCACACCTAAAGAATACTATTTTAAATTTCTTGGCGCAGTTCATTAACCCTTGTATGTGCTGTCCGCGCCCAAAATGCAATTTAAAAAAAGTCAAAAACCGCGCTCAAAATGCAATTTAGAGCTTAATAAGATACACTCCACAGGCATTCACAACAGCAACATATGAAACGTTTATTTTTTAATCGCTGTCTAAGGAAATCTCAGTATAACTTTGTTCATGAACAAACAGTGGCATGTTACATTATTATTAGTTTTTTTGTTAACAAGGCTCGCCAGCTAATGTGAATTGAAACCTGTCTTGCTAGCTTTTAAAGTCGTGCATGTGTAAACGACAATTGAAATAGAGAAAAAAGACCTGACTGACAAGCCGATACATACTCTTAGAGTTTGATTAATAGGGAATATAATACAAAAATATAGTACTAAAAAAGGTACTACCAATTTTAAAGGTGATTTTACTTTTAAATAAAAATTTGAATCCCCTGCGGAACACATTCCATAAGAATCAGCGGTTTTACAGTACATATCGCCTTTAAAGGTGGCTTCTCAAAACGCTTTACAGGATAAAAACAACCAGAACAGCAACAACAACAATATTGTATTTCATTGCACTTTGAAAACCAAGTAATAACTTAACTATACGTACAAACGTTTCATATGCTGCTGTTGTGAATGCCTGTGGAGTGTATCTTATTTGCCTAGCGAAGCGCTAGTTTAGTACTATAAAATACTATTAAAATCTGTAATCTTTCCACTTGTACTGTGAGTCATCGGAAAGTTTCTGCTTTTTGTAAGGATGGTATCAAAAAGCAATCTTAAGTGGTGAGAAAGCTGTGCTCAATGTATTTAAGGGACTTAAAAGTAAAAGGAGATGCTTCATATTGCTTGACTAATTTTAAAAACTAAGTTATAAATGCAGATGCTCCCTCGGTGCTGCGCCGGGTGTAAATATCAAAATATACATACCCAACACTGATTGTACCCATCTGTCATGCAAATAAAACACCTTGAATTGAATTGAATTGAGGGAGAGAGGGGGGAAAGGGGAGAGAGATAACCAGGACTCAAGGCAAATAAGATACACTCCACAGGCATTCACAACAGCAACATATGAAACGTTTGCACGTATAGTTAAGTTATTACTTGGTTTTCAAAGTGCAATGAAATACAATATTGTTGTTGTTGCTGTTCTGGTTGTTTTTATCCTGTAAAGCGTTTTGAGAAGCCACCTTTAAAGGCGATATATACTGTAAAACCGCTGATTCTTATGGAATGTGTTCCGCAGGGGAATCAAATTTTTATTTATTTTTTAATTGCGTATCTAAGGAAATCTCAGTATAACTTTGTTCATGAACAAACAGTGGCATGTTACATTATTATTCGTTTTTTTGTTAACAAGGCTCGCCAGCTAATGTGAATCGAAACCTGTCTTGCTAGCTTTTAAAGTCGTGCATGTGTAAACGACAATTCAAATAGAGAAAAAAAGACCTGACTGACAAGATTTAATTAATGCACATCAGTAAATCAAGGGACAAAACAACTATTGCGCCAGGGTCCTCAATGGGCTTTGACGTGCTAATGCGGTGGTTTAACAGTCCGGGTGTGGCAAGCCTCTAATGTCTCCCGACTTCGGCAAAAGGCACCCGCTTTTCATTGGAAGACAATGAACATTCTAGCCGTACATGTGAATATAGCATAAATACACCAAGGGATTGGGTGAGCTCCCATCACAAAAAAAAAACTGCGAACCTGCACTACAGCGACCATAGTACAATATGGAGACCAAGACCTTTTACGGGAAGAGACGGGGTGCTTCTGCCGCCCCAGCTTCCAAAGAGCGAAGGGTAAGCAAATACAGCAGACTTCATCTGAAATACGCGATAACAGCGCATATTACAAGGTATTATTGCCGTTTTGAATTTTAAATTCAATTATAATTATTTCTTCGTAGCCTGTTCTTCAAGAAAACACCGCACGGGCGAAACGATCTTCGAAATCTACCACCAGGACAGTAAAAAAGAAAGCGGTAAGACGGAAAAAAAGAAAAGTTTATTTTGACTTCTGTTCCGCGACTGATGAATACTACTGTGTGACTTTATTTCTTACATGAATTATGTTATTTTGCCACAGGCCGTGGGTCTCTGCTCTCGGCCACTGGCCAGGGTGCCAACCTGTAGAAGCAACACCTGTGTGGAGACTTTTCGGCAGCAGTGGGAGCAGTACGACGCATTACTGGGGAGGATTGGGAGGCTAGAGACACTCCTGAAAATGCAGAGGAAGGAGACAGTATTTTCCAGCAGTCAAACAGTTGAGCAGCTGTCTCCCGAAAAGTGCCTCTCCCCGCCGCGCAGGTTGCAATGCCTGGCGGAAGCTCTGCCCCCCGCAGAGCACACACCGCCTCAGGACACTCCATCCCGGCCTCTCCGCTCACTACCGCGCAGGAATTTGTTGATGCTGTTCCTGCCGTCTATCTCCCCCCAGGAAGCACCATTTACAGAGCGGAATTCACAGACGCCAGTGGGACGAATAATTCTCCCAGATATCCAACTGTTACCCATCACTCAGGAGATGGAGGGGGGGGGTTGTACTTGCAGTGCATCGGCATAGACGGGAAAGCAAGAGCCGACCGCTACGCCGCCCTCGTGTTTCGAAATCTTGTGACTTTTGAAATTTACTGGGGGTGGACCACGTCTGTAAATTTCGATGGGTCCAGAGGCAAAAGTGCCTTGCCTTGCAATCTCCGGGAAACCATTAGTAGCATGGTGAATCGGAGATTCTCAACCCTTACTGCGTGCGACTGGAAAAGAATTAGTGATCGGATCAAGGAAATGCTTCGTAGAAGGAGGCGCTCTTTTCCTCTAGTCTAACAGTCTGTCCACAGCAAAACATTCCTGTTAGACAAGAGGAATTGAAAAAAAACAATTTTGTCAATGGAAACCGGTGTGTGTGTCTCTCCCTGCTGGATGTCCCTCTCACTCTCTGCTGAATGAATAAAAGCATTTTATTAAAAACACGTTTGTGTTTGTCTGGTATTTACTTTGGTCCCTTTTAACTGTTTTTCCCATCTACTTTTTTGCTTTGAGATGCCACTTTTAAAGGTGATATGTAAAATAATGTTTTTTATTATTGTTATAGAGAAACATGATCAGATTTTCCCTGGTTCAGAAAAAAATATCTAAAGTGCTACACATAACTTTCTTAATTCGATGTATTTAAAGCAGTGAACTACTGTAGGTGTAACATAACATTCAGAAATACAATCTCATATTTGAAAAATAAAAACGATTACAATCTAATCCTTCCACGTTTGATCCCAAAATCCCAAGAAATATAAATCTAAACGGGTAGAAAGGTATGCTGAAAGTTTATTAAGATACTTAGAAGACAAAGATACTGTATCAATTTATGTTGCATTAGCCTGATTATGATTAAAAAACACATATAATTAAACTCGCGTTTGCGATTTAAATCAGAACACAATTTAAATCAATATAAATGTTTATATTGTAACGCATACTGTCCAGCCTGCATTTCTCTATAAAAATGTACTCTATTGCACACACACACACACACGAAGCAGGAAGCAGAAACAGGGACCATTGTCAGAAGGGAAGAAGGTGACTATTCATTGTTATCAAAAATGACTTAGAATCGATCATGTTGTGATATTTTGAAATATAAAAGTCAATTGATTGTCCATAATATCGCTATTCTATTTTTTTGAAGAAATGTTTGCACAAGCTTGATTTGAACACACAACCCGTGAGTTGATAGTTGGGCACGTAGACCAGTAGGCTACAAGGGAAGTTGCATGAAGAGAGAGGCGAAACAGCCCTACACAGCCCTGTCGCAGTACACGAATATAATCATATCGTTATTAAATTCTTTAGATACGCGATTCCATATTATATTAGCAGAAAAGCTTAAAACTACCACTTTTTCACATTTATTTCACATGCTAGTTATATACTTCGATGCTTAAAATCGTTAGGGAGAAATGGAATACCGGCGTGTATTTTTCCTTTAAAGTACCGATTCCTGGAATCTGACTGGCTGACACCCCTCTGAAGTGGTTCCATAAAATCTGGTATATGGAAAAGAAAGCGTTGCTACATACAAGTATCTTTTAATACAGTCTTTGCTGTGCTCTTGAGGATCCTTGTGATATTTTGAGCTCTAGTTGAATGATAAGTGTCGCATTTTAAATCATTTTCGTAGTTAGAAATTATGAAACGCCCTGTTAAAAGCAAGGAAGTTTTTATGCCCGTTGAAGTAAAACAAAATGCCTGACAAAGTATGGCTTGGACAGATTCCGAGTGCTTGTACAAATGTGCTAAAGAAATTATACTTTGAGTATACAGCTTGTCCAAAGTCATCCATTATTAATACTATTAGTAATATCTTCAGTAAAGGCTTTGATGCATAAATATTTCTGATAAAGGTAGGTTGTGTACTTTTGTCCAACTGAGCAATCTTGCTTTCATAAAATATACCAACATTTTAATGAGTGATGATTAACATGCTGTAATACACAGTTCAAAATTAAAAGCTCAAATGCTGTACATGAGAGGTTAAGCTCCCCCTGGCGGTTTTACAAGGTGACGCCGGATAGTTTCCGGGATGACGTCAAATGACGCGATTAACCGCGTGATACTGCGTGACACCGCGACACGCCCACCGGGGTATTCCGCGAAATACCCCACCCATTTTGAATTGCTGCATCTGTAATACCTTGTGATACATGCAAGTCATCTGTAAACCAAGATGTAATTACAATAAAATTGGCAATTCACAGAAAACCACAATTTGTATAATATTATTCCTCGTTATCAATGATCAATTAAAGGATTTGAAGAAACAGCAGCAATAGCAGATGATTTTGGTTTTGAACCCATTTTTACACCTCAATAATCCATTTGTCCTCGAAAAAAGAAAAGACGCATATTTTGAGTCTCATAATTATATGTGAATATGTGAATAACAGTTTAACCCCAAATGTCTGTAATTGTGATTCTGTTAAAATTCAAAAAAGCATCTATCAATAGTAAGAAATTATTAAGAAAGGAAGAAATTGTGTTATTTCATAAACTGTAAGACATGTAGACATTTACAGGTTATATCCTTTGCTTTGTCTTTTAACACAAGTGTTCAGGATCCAAGCCCATGTTTGGACGGTTGTGTTTCTCTTGTAATCATCAAATGTCATTATTTTGTCCTTCAGTTCTTTCTCGAGTTGTACCATGGATATTTTATACCATCGATACTTTTCATGCTCTTTTGCATTTTCCTTCACATATGGAAAAAAACTCAAGGCGTTCTTGTCACTGTGCTACACAGTACAAGACACGCAGTGAGTAATTCGCGCAGCTTTCAGAGGAATCCAGAGGGAGGACTCTTAATGCAAGGAGCTGTTTTTTTTTGCATTAATCATTATTAACCAGAAACAGCTGCACAACTGGTTGCATTTGTGATTATGTCACTTCTCTGCTTCAGCAAGGTCAATAAAAGACTCTGAAAGTAGTAGAGAAAAACTGAATTAAAATCATATTAGCAATTCTGAGCGATATCTGCATACAGGCAATCCAATAAGAACGTTGAAATCTTTGAATGTCATCTCTCTATATATTGCGCTGCTTTTTACTTGGAGTAAAACTATTGGATTGAAGGGTTAAAATGTATTGTTGTTATTTGGAGAAATCAATGAACTCGTGATTTTATATGTTTTAAAAGACGGTCATGCGCACAGAAAAAAGACAGTGCTGATTATTTTTCTGGAGACGGAGCACTGATGACCCATCCGAGCCAATTGATAAAGCCCAGCCAGTGGATACTCTAGCAGAACGTGGAAGAACGTTCACCATTGTAACCAAGCTAACCACAGGAACAACATCAAGAAGCACAATCAATTCCCCATTTAAATCTTTCGTGTAAGGTATGCCATGTGAAAGCATGAAGTAAATCCCCTGATCTCTTTTGAACATGGACTAGGTATTTCTGATGGAGCGCAATGAGCAAAGATTTAATAAGCTACTCCTGCCGATGATTCAGCTTAAAGAAGTAAAAGCTTCACAAACAAAAGCAGCTCGCTACCACAGCCAATATTAAATGTACTTGGTGGCACATTACCATTTGCACTGGCTCAAAAGTGGTCTCGGCAGACGTTGTTCCCTACGTAAAGCTGAAAGCGCCAAAGAGCATTTCCATTGAGAAAAAAAAATATTTCTTGTTGTTAAACATAGAGAGCCTGCCTTTTAGAAGTTCTCCCTCTAAACACCTTGTGCAGCCTCCCGACAGACTAACAAAAAGCGCCTTTTCACCAACTCAATTTATAATACGCCCCTAAAAAACTCACAACCGAATAACAATCCATCCGTATATTTGATTTCCAAGATCCATTCAAGGCAACTTGGGTCTTCGCAAGCAAATAATTTCAGGGAAGAAACTCAGTTTAGTCAACTACTGGTGCATTTAGCACACCACTTGCTTTTGCTTGTCAGGGTGGCCGAGTGGTCTAAGGCGCCAGACTCAAGGACATGTGTCTTTCCAGCTGGCTTGGGTGTTCTGGTCTCCAAATGGAGGTGTGGGTTCAAATCCCACTCCTGACAGCTTCTGTTTTTACCTCTCTTGAATTGTTCCAGTGCTAGCTGACAGTGAATGACTGAAATATAAAAGCAGCAGAAGAAAGCAAGCAACTCAGTGCAATTTGTGAGTATTCTGCACTGTTAAAATGCACAGGTTTTCATACTTTTTGGAATTCGTAGCTCAAGAAGTGACTCCTGTTTCATTTTCTATTCACCAACTCGATTTGCATTCCGCCCCTCACACCTCAATCTATACTAATCAAAATACAAAATAATAATCAGTATTAACCAGAAACAGCAGAAAAACTGGTCACAATTGTGATTATGTCGCTTCTCTGCTTCAGCAAGGTCAATAAAGGACTCTCTGAAAGTAGTAAAGCACTAAAGCACTGCAAAACTGAATTCAAAATCATATTAGGAATTCTGAGTGGTGCCTGCTTACATGCAATCTAATACGGATGTTGTCTTTAAATAAGAAATCTCTATGTTTTCCTGCCTTTTCCCTGGAGTGAAACTATTGGATTGAAGGAATTCTTATGACAGGTTTACAAGGTGCCGTTGATATTTGGATAAGTCTATGAACTCGTGATTTTTATATACTTTAAATAACGGCCATACACACAGAATAAAATGACAGTACTGATGATTTTTCCTGAGATGAAGCACAGCTTATCTTTCCAAGACTGCTTATAAAGGCAAGCCAGTGGATACTTCAGCAGAACATGGAAAAACGTTCAGCTTTGTAACCAACAAATTCCCCATTTAGATCTGACATGTGAGGTATGCTTTGTGATTGCTTGAAGTGAAACCCACAATCTCTTTTGAACTTAGACAAGTTATTTCTGATGGAGCGCTATGCGGAAAGACATAATCAGCTCTACCCCTGAGGATGACTCGACTTGAAAATGCAGAACATTAACATTTCACAGAAAAAAGGAGCACAACCGACATTAAAATTGAGGGCGCACTGTGATTTGCACTGACTCAAAAGTGATCTTGGTAGACAAACTTCCCTGCTGAAGGTGGAAACGATAATTTGTGTTGAGAAGAAGAAACACTTTTTTCTCCCTGCTTTGATGTTAAGCTGATAAAGTAGCTTTTAACACATTGCTCCATTTGGTGGTTGTAACACAAAAACTCCTAGCAGCAGTGGGATTCAAGCCCACACCCCAAAAGAGACTGGAGCCTTAATCCAGCACCTTAGACCACTCGGCCACGCTACCCGCTGTGCACTGTCTCTTTGTCTCATTACTTGCCCGGAGGAAGCCGGGTGGGTTTTGCTCTTGTCGCCCGAATTAGTGGCGTTATGACCGTGGAACCGACTGCACCTGCTTTTTCTGAGATGCTTCCCCTCTCATGGCGAGATCTCGACTTCTTTAACACCTCTGGATAAAGATCTTCTGTGGAGCAGGTTTCAGACCTCTGCGTACAGCACCCTTGATGTCATTTTATTTTTACAGCAGCCGCATCCGGAAAGTTGTGTCTTTTACGTTTTATTTGAACAACAAAACTACATACAATACAAACAAGAGCGCATATAACGTATCAAGAAAATCGTCAGGGGCACATGCTATAATACAATGACACTTTATGAAAAACGATTACACAAGGTAAATAAAGATAACAACTTACATTTCGAAAGAGTCCGTAAATACCCCTTTACGTCTATTTTGAACTGTTCAAACGTAGGACTCTTCCCAGACCATTTCACTTTATACCACATTCCTAAACGAGGATGCTTCTCCTGTTTTAGAACTATTTTGGGCGGTATGGCTTATACAACACACCCACAGTATTCTGATGGTGGACTGCAGATCTGTGCTATAGTTCAGTCGAATTCAAAGGATCCAGCAATCTTACTGGATTTGACTGGGATTCTGAAATGTCTCTTGCAAAAGTATTCGGGTTTGCTTGAACCTTTGATAAAAAAAGTGATCTGATCTGAAACTACCCAGCTTACAATCTCTGAGGTAGTTGTCACTAAACTCGGACGTGATGTGGCACACATGTGCCGTGTGCCTTTACTTTTGTAAAAAACTGGTATCGGGAAAAGTTTCTTAATATTTCTTTTGATTAGCATGCAATAAAATGTGATCATTACCTATGGAATTTCCCGCCAGCGTGGAGCTTGAATTCACAACCTTGAGACTCAGTGTTCAAGAGTCACAGAAGAGGTCAGCCTGGTCTTCAGTTTGCCAACGATAAGCTCCGGCAGTGCTCCTCTGTAAAGCAGATTGTTCGGATCGGTTATGTGGGACGGCACTTCGATACTAAGATCGTTTGCAGCACACGCATGGTTTCCCCCTTCACGCAAAAAACATAGACGAAGGAAACTCTCTTGTCTTGGGCTGCTGACTCCCGGATTTAAAGCGCTCTGGGTGCCAGCTATGTCTCTAACAAGCACACTATAAAGACAGGAATTACACTTTGCTCACGTCACGCATGGAATGGCGAGGCTACTTGTTCCAATATTATCTAGTCTCACCTCATATGGTGCCGATTCCTGGTTTTCATTTAAGAAAGAGCACTGCAAACACCGTTAACAGTGCAAAACGTGTGATGAAAGAAGTCTTTTCCCCCCTTTGTCTAAAGCAGAACACAGCGGAGTCATGCCGAGGGTTGTGAGATCAAGATTTCAGTGGAGCACTGTCATCTACGTCTTTAGCTACATGAGTTGGACATCCTCTTGTACGGGGAAAGCAGATTGAGATCCTCTGACATGAAAAGTGACAGATAAAAGCCATTTCTCATCCTTTCTCTTAGTGGTGGAACTATCGCATGTAAATGAGTCAACTTGCAAGGCAAGCAGGCTCGGTCCACACCGAACGCAGATGTCTCAGAGCAGTTGAGACGTGTCCAAGTGGCTGTCAAAGGACAGCACTTTGCCGGCGCCGTGGCTTAGTTGGCTAAAGCGCCTGTCTAGTAAACAGGAGATCCTGGGTCCGATTCCCAGCGGTGCCTTTCTTCCTGTCTTACTGTACAGAATTTATCCTTTTGGGCAAATCTCATGCCTTTTAATTCAGGTGAATGCAAGTGTTCGTTTCCTTTCTGGAACAACTTGTTTTGAAAGAAATCTATACAGCTTGCGAAAGATGAAACACAAATCTTGCTTATCAGTGAAGAAGAGGTACTCCCAGCAGGCCAGCTAATACCAGCAAAGTTTTTTTTTCACCCTAACCCAGAGAATGGAGAAAAGCGAGGCGCCTGTGGCTCTGCAGTGTAATCAGTTCGCGAGTTCGGCGGTTAGCTGAAAGAGTGGTAAATGGAGCTCGCCCCAGCCCGTCCTTATACTTTTAAAGAGGATAAAAAATTAACTTTGCCGCCATTACTACCAGCTTTAAAAGACTGCCATGGGCACGGAAAAAAAACACACTACAGATGACTTTTCTGGAACCGAAGCAGAGATTCCTTTACGAACCAACTGATAAAGCTCAGCCAGTGAATACTGTTAACAGAATGTGAAAGCACGATCAACTTTGTAACTGCAACCACAGGAAAAACAGCAAGAAGCAGGCTCCATTCCCCATTTAAATATGTCGTGCGAGGCATGCTTTTTGCACGCATGAAGTAAATCCCACGATTGCTTTTGAACTTGGACAAAGTACTTCCAAAGGAGCGCTATGCGCAAAGATTTAACAAGCTCAACCCCCGCCGACGATTTGGTGTGAAGAAGCAGAACATTCAAGTTTCACAGACAGAAGCAGCACGCCAGCACAGCCAACATTAAAACGGAGGGCACACTACGATTTGCATTGACACAAAAGTGATCTGGGCAGACATCGTTCCCTGCATAACGCAAAAAGTAGCAAAGCGCTTTTGGGTGAGAGGAAGCAAGAAGGTTTTTGTTTTGTGCCTTGATGTCAAGCTGAGAAAGTATATTTAAACACTTTGCTTAGTTTCTCGAGAGACTGCCAAAAAGCAGTTCCCTCCCT
Source organism: Lepisosteus platostomus (assembly GCF_059453375.1). NCBI lineage: Eukaryota > Metazoa > Chordata > Actinopteri > Semionotiformes > Lepisosteidae > Lepisosteus > Lepisosteus platostomus. The sequence continues at coordinate 37,606,583 of NC_142615.1, read as the reverse complement.
TTCGTCTGAAGCCAGCTGAAAGGGGGTCTCGACAGAAGCACCTGGCAGCGGTGGGATTTGAACCCACGCCCCCGAAGAGACTGGAGCCTTAATCCAGCGCCTTAGACCGCTCGGCCACGCTACCTGCTGTGCACTGTCTCTTTGTCTCATTACTTGCCCGGAGGAAGCCGGGTGGGTTTTTCCTCTTGTCGCCCGAATTAGTGGCGTTATGACCGTGGAACCGACTGCACCTGCTTTTTCTGAGATGCTTCCCCTCTCACGGCGAGATCTCGACTTCCTTAACACCTCTGGATAAAGATCTTCTGTGGAGCAGGTTTCAGACCTCTGCGTACAGCACCCTTGATGTCATTTTATTTTTACAGCAGCCGCATCCGGAAAGTTGTGTCTTTTACGTTTTATTTGAACAACAAAACAACATAAAATACAAACAAGAGCACATATAACGTATCAAGAAAATCGTCAGGGGCACATGCTATAATACAATTACACTTTATGAAAAACGATTACACAAGGTAAAGAAAGATAAGGTCCGCACAGCTCGTTCTTACATTTCGAAAGGGTCCGTAAATACCCCTTTACATCTATTTTGAACTGTTCAAACGTAGGACTCTTCCCAGACCATTTCACTTTATACCACATTCCTAAACGAGGATGCATCTCCTGTTTTAGAACTATTTTGGGCGGTATGGCTTATACAACACACCCACAGTATTCTAATGGTGGACTGCAGATCTGTGCTATAGTTCAGTCGAATTCGAAGGATCCAGCAATCGTACTGGATTTGACTGGGATTCTGAAATGTCTCTTGCAAAAGTATTCGGGTTTGCTTGAACCTTTGATAAAAAAAGTGATCTGATCTGAAACTACCCAGCTTACAATCTCTGAGGTAGTTGTCACTAAACTCAGACGTGATGTGGCACACATGTGCCGTGTGCCTTTACTTTTGTAAAAAACTGGTATCGGGAAAAGTTTCTTAATATTTCTTTTGATTAGCATGCAAGAAAATGTGATCATTACCTATGGAATTTCCCGCCAGCGTGGAGTTTGAATTCACAACCTTGAGACTCAGTGTTCAAGAGTCACAGAAGAGGTCAGCCTGGTCTTCAGTTTGCCAACGATAAGCTCCGGCAGTGCTCCTCTGTAAAGCAAATTGTTCGGATCGGTTATGTGGGACGGCACTTCGATACTAAGATCGTTTGCAGCACACGCATGGTTTCCCCCTTCACGCAAAAAACATAGACGAAGGAAGCTCTCTTGTCTTGGGCTGCTGACTCCCGGATTTAAAGCGCTCTGGGTGCCAGCTATGTCTCTAACAAGCACACTATAAAGACAGGAATTACACTTTGCTCACGTCACGCATGGAATGGCGAGGCTACTTGATCCAATATTATCTAGTCTCACCTCATATGGTGCCGATTCCTGGTTTTCATTTAAGAAAGAGCACTGCAAACACCGTAAACAGTGCAAAACGTGTGATGAAAGAAGTCTTTTCCCCCCTTTGTCTAAAGCAGAACACAGCGGAGTCATGCCGAGGGATGTGAGATCAAGATTTCAGTGGAGCACTGTCGTCTACGTCTTTAGCTACATGAGTTGGACATCCTCTTGTACACGGAAAGCAGATTGAGATCCTCTGACATGAAAAGTGCCAGATAAAAGCCATTTCTCATCCTTTCTCTTAGTGATGGAGCTATCGCATGTAAATGAGGCAACTTGCAAGGCGAGTAGGCTCGGTGCACACCGAACGCAGATGTCTCAGAGCAGTTGAGACGTGTCCAAGTGGATGTCAAAGGACAGCACTTTGCCGGCGCTGTGGCTTAGTTGGCTAAAGTGCCTGTCTAGTAAACAGGAAATCCTGGGTCCGATTCCCAGCGGTGCCTTTCTTCCTGTCTTACTGTACAGAATTTATCCTTTTGGGCAAATCTCATGCCTTTTAATTCAGGTGAATGCAAGTGTTTGTTTCCTTTCTGGAACAACTTGTTTTGAAAGAAATCTATACAGCTTGCGAAAGATGAAACACAAATCTTGCTTATCAGTGAAGAAGAGGTACTCCCAGCAGGCCAGCTAATACCAGCAAAGTTTTTTTTTCACCCTAACCCAGAGAATGGAGATAAGCGAGGCGCCTGTGGCTCTGCAGTGTAATCAGTTCGAGAGTTCGGCGGTTAGCTGAAAGAGTGGTAAATGGAGCTCGCCCCAGCCCGTCCTTATTCTTTTAAAGAGGATAAAAAATTAACTTCGCCGCCATTACTACCAGCTTTAAAAGACTGCCATGGGCACGGAAAAAAACACACTACAGAGGACTTTTCTGGAACCGAAGCAGAGATTCCTTTACGAACCAACTGATAAAGCTCAGCCAGTGAATACTGTTAACAGAATGTGAAAGCACGATCAACTTTGTAACTGCAACCACAGGAAAAACAGCAAGAAGCAGGCTCCATTCCCCATTTAAATCTGTCGTGGGAGGCATGCTTTTTGCACGCATGAAGTAAATCCCACGATCGCTTTTGAACTTGTACAAAGTACTTCCAAAGGAGCGCTATGCGCAAAGATTTAACAAGCTCAACCCCCGCCGACGATTTGGTGTGAAGAAGCAGAACATTCAAGTTTCACAGACAGAAGCAGCACGCCAGCACAGCCAACATTAAAACAGAGGGCACACTACGATTTGCATTGACACAAAAGCGATCTGGGCAGACGTCGTTCCCTGCATAACGCAAAAAGTGGCAAAGCGCTTTTGGGTTGAGAGGACGCAAGAAGGTTTTTGTTTTGTGCCTTGATGTCAAGCTGAGAAAGTATATTTAAACACTTTGCTTAGTTTCTCGAGAGACTGCCAAAAAGCAGTTCCCTCCCTTTCGTCTGAAGCCAGCTGAAAGGGGGTCTCGACAGAAGCACCTGGCAGCGGTGGGATTTGAACCCACGCCCCCGAAGAGACTGGAGCCTTAATCCAGCGCCTTAGACCGCTCGGCCACGCTACCCGCTGTGCACTGTCTCTTTGTCTCATTACTTGCCCGGAGGAAGCCGGGTGGGTTTTTCCTCTTGTCGCCCGAATTAGTGGCGTTATGACCGTGGAACCGACTGCACCTGCTTTTTCTGAGATGCTTCCCCTCTCATGGCGAGATCTCGACTTCCTTAACACCTCTGGATAAAGATCTTCTGTGGAGCAGGTTTCAGACCTCTGCGTACAGCACCCTTGATGTCATTTTATTTTTACAGCAGCCGCATCCGGAAAGTTGTGTCTTTTACGTTTTATTTGAACAACAAAACAACATAAAATACAAACAAGAGCACATATAACGTATCAAGAAAATCGTCAGGGGCACATGCTATAATACAATTACACTTTATGAAAAACGATTACACAAGGTAAAGAAAGATAAGGTCCGCACAGCTCGTTCTTACATTTCGAAAGGGTCCGTAAATACCCCTTTACATCTATTTTGAACTGTTCAAACGTAGGACTCTTCCCAGACCATTTCACTTTATACCACATTCCTAAACGAGGATGCATCTCCTGTTTTAGAACTATTTTGGGCGGTATGGCTTATACAACACACCCACAGTATTCTAATGGTGGACTGCAGATCTGTGCTATAGTTCAGTCGAATTCGAAGGATCCAGCAATCGTACTGGATTTGACTGGGATTCTGAAATGTCTCTTGCAAAAGTATTCGGGTTTGCTTGAACCTTTGATAAAAAAAGTGATCTGATCTGAAACTACCCAGCTTACAATCTCTGAGGTAGTTGTCACTAAACTCAGACGTGATGTGGCACACATGTGCCGTGTGCCTTTACTTTTGTAAAAAACTGGTATCGGGAAAAGTTTCTTAATATTTCTTTTGATTAGCATGCAAGAAAATGTGATCATTACCTATGGAATTTCCCGCCAGCGTGGAGTTTGAATTCACAACCTTGAGACTCAGTGTTCAAGAGTCACAGAAGAGGTCAGCCTGGTCTTCAGTTTGCCAACGATAAGCTCCGGCAGTGCTCCTCTGTAAAGCAAATTGTTCGGATCGGTTATGTGGGACGGCACTTCGATACTAAGATCGTTTGCAGCACACGCATGGTTTCCCCCTTCACGCAAAAAACATAGACGAAGGAAGCTCTCTTGTCTTGGGCTGCTGACTCCCGGATTTAAAGCGCTCTGGGTGCCAGCTATGTCTCTAACAAGCACACTATAAAGACAGGAATTACACTTTGCTCACGTCACGCATGGAATGGCGAGGCTACTTGATCCAATATTATCTAGTCTCACCTCATATGGTGCCGATTCCTGGTTTTCATTTAAGAAAGAGCACTGCAAACACCGTAAACAGTGCAAAACGTGTGATGAAAGAAGTCTTTTCCCCCCTTTGTCTAAAGCAGAACACAGCGGAGTCATGCCGAGGGATGTGAGATCAAGATTTCAGTGGAGCACTGTCGTCTACGTCTTTAGCTACATGAGTTGGACATCCTCTTGTACACGGAAAGCAGATTGAGATCCTCTGACATGAAAAGTGCCAGATAAAAGCCATTTCTCATCCTTTCTCTTAGTGATGGAGCTATCGCATGTAAATGAGGCAACTTGCAAGGCGAGTAGGCTCGGTGCACACCGAACGCAGATGTCTCAGAGCAGTTGAGACGTGTCCAAGTGGATGTCAAAGGACAGCACTTTGCCGGCGCTGTGGCTTAGTTGGCTAAAGTGCCTGTCTAGTAAACAGGAAATCCTGGGTCCGATTCCCAGCGGTGCCTTTCTTCCTGTCTTACTGTACAGAATTTATCCTTTTGGGCAAATCTCATGCCTTTTAATTCAGGTGAATGCAAGTGTTTGTTTCCTTTCTGGAACAACTTGTTTTGAAAGAAATCTATACAGCTTGCGAAAGATGAAACACAAATCTTGCTTATCAGTGAAGAAGAGGTACTCCCAGCAGGCCAGCTAATACCAGCAAAGTTTTTTTTTCACCCTAACCCAGAGAATGGAGATAAGCGAGGCGCCTGTGGCTCTGCAGTGTAATCAGTTCGAGAGTTCGGCGGTTAGCTGAAAGAGTGGTAAATGGAGCTCGCCCCAGCCCGTCCTTATTCTTTTAAAGAGGATAAAAAATTAACTTCGCCGCCATTACTACCAGCTTTAAAAGACTGCCATGGGCACGGAAAAAAACACACTACAGAGGACTTTTCTGGAACCGAAGCAGAGATTCCTTTACGAACCAACTGATAAAGCTCAGCCAGTGAATACTGTTAACAGAATGTGAAAGCACGATCAACTTTGTAACTGCAACCACAGGAAAAACAGCAAGAAGCAGGCTCCATTCCCCATTTAAATCTGTCGTGGGAGGCATGCTTTTTGCACGCATGAAGTAAATCCCACGATCGCTTTTGAACTTGTACAAAGTACTTCCAAAGGAGCGCTATGCGCAAAGATTTAACAAGCTCAACCCCCGCCGACGATTTGGTGTGAAGAAGCAGAACATTCAAGTTTCACAGACAGAAGCAGCACGCCAGCACAGCCAACATTAAAACAGAGGGCACACTACGATTTGCATTGACACAAAAGCGATCTGGGCAGACGTCGTTCCCTGCATAACGCAAAAAGTGGCAAAGCGCTTTTGGGTTGAGAGGACGCAAGAAGGTTTTTGTTTTGTGCCTTGATGTCAAGCTGAGAAAGTATCTTTAAACACTTTGTTTAGTTTCTCGAGAGACTGCCAAAAAGCAGCTCCCTTCCATTTGTCTGAAGCCAGCTGAAAGGGGGTCTTGACAGAAGCACCTGGCAGCGGTGGGATTCGAACCCACGCCCCCGAAGAGACTGGGACCTTAATCCAGCGCCTTAGACCGCTCATCCATGCTACCCGCTGTGCATTTGTCTCTTTGTCTCATTACTTGCACGGAGGAAGCCAGGTGGGTTTTGCTCTTGTCGCCCGAATTAGTGGCGTTATGACCGTGGAACCGACTGCACCTGCTTTTTCTGAGATGCTTCCCCTCTCATGGCGAGATCTCGACTCGAAAGTTGTGTCTTTTACGTTTTATTTGAACAACAAAACTACATACAATACAAACAAGAGCACATATAACGTATCAAGAAAATCATTAAGGGCACATGCTATAATACAATGACACTTTATGAAAAACGATTACACAAAGGTATTCGGGTTTGCTTGAACCTTTAAAAAAAAGTGATCTGAAACTACCCAGCTTACAATCTCTGAGGTAGTTGTCACTAAACTCGGACGTGATGTGCCACACATGTGCCATGTGCCTTTACTTTTGTAAAAAACTGGTATCGGGAAAATTAAAGTCGAAACCCAAAACAGTAACATATTTAAGAGTAAATGCCTCCTAATAGCTAGCAAGCGCTCCTAGTTAGTAAAGTTGTTTGTGTCCCAGCCTGTCACGCGGGAAACCGGGGTTTGATTACCGACGGGGAGACAGCTAGTTTTTTTATGATCAGATTCCAGTCTTTAATGCTGTGTGTGAGAGTTTACGTAACTTTCCTTTTCTCACATTTTCTGACGACTATTCCGAAGGAGCGCCCTATCAACTCCTAATACTTTTCAAAAATCTGCCTGCATGTTTGATTAGTTTTGTTTTACTTAGAAAAAGTTCAATATTGATCATAACTAAAGAAAATTATGATCAGAAACAAAAACAAAATGTTGAAGATGCAACTCGATCTTGAATCAGAGCTGGGTGACATGGGCTTCTGTTCTGATATGGTTGTACGAGAAACAGGAGGAATCTCTTCTCTCCTATGGAACATGAGCTGAATCAGGAATATCAACGCATGACCTACATCGTAAAACTAAAATAAAAACTAACATTAAGTTATCAGAGACATCCATTTATATACAAACAAGAGACAGACAAAGCAATAATTCTACATTAACTTGTCCTGCACTGATCAGACTAATTGAAATGGTCTGATTCAGAGCCTGTGCAGCTCGTGGTAATACAACAACGACAGTATTGAACCCTCAGCACCATACTGACTACTGAGCACAAGTTCAGCTGCTCTCCAGCTTTGTTACGCACGTTTTTTTATTGCAAATGGAGCTGATCTCCAGACAGTACAGTGTTAGTCAGCAGCCTCTACTAGTAATACTTCGCCCCTGTCCAAAATTTCTAGGTAAAAAAAACACATTTTATAAATTTGTCTGTTTAAAGATATAATCTCTTTAAAAAAGACAAAGGGTTTGTGTGTCAATCAACGCAAAGAAAAGTAGTTTTCTTCCAAGAAATCACACATTTGTCGCATCCTCCATACTATACTTCTCTCTTGTAGTAGTAAAGCATTTTGATTTAAACTGAACAATATATTAAATGTTTCATCTATACACTTACGATTAACATAGGCAGCCTTGAACGGATTGCGGAAATCAAATATACAGATGGATTCAGAGTGTGCTTTCCAACTTTTGTGTAACATTTTCCTTTGATAGGTCGGAGTTGTTTTTAAAATCTGGACTAAATAAAAAGGAGTGACGTCAGTGTAAAACAGCTTTCCTTCATGGGGAACAACGGTTGTGTTCCATATTTCTAATTATTTTGGTTTCAAGATAGCAATTTAGTATGAAACATAAAAGCCAGCTGGATAAATCTGTTACACGTCATTTACAATGGTCTTTCAACTAATAGCCCGTGCAGGGATCAAACCCCAACTGTTGGTATGAGTTGCGTAAGGCTCTGCAACATGCAGATGAGAAACTAACCTCCGCTTCTTCATTATATACACAGTGAGCTATATATGCGGGCTTACTGCCCCCTACGGGCTCTGTATTTGATTGCGGTACAAGACCGGCCATGGAGAAATGAAGTGAAGAGGGTGTGTTCATTAAAAGGCTCATAGCGTCCCAGGGAGGTCTCAAACCACCACCCTTTTGGTTAACAACCGAGCCACAAAGACTCATGTACAGCTTAACACTTCTCGGTCTCAGTGAAAGTGATACACTCCATCTTAAAGGAAAATCGCCAACGGTGGCCGATATCTATTGGAGTTTTTTTCATTCTATACTGCAAAGGGATGGACATATAAGGTCAGCAGGCTTGGGGAATTGGACCTTATGGTGAAGGCTGCGGGCTCAGCATCAGCAGAACCTGATCAGTATCGGTTGACTCCGATATACTTTGACAACTTAACTTCTGGATTTAGAGACATTTACCTTAGTGTCGGTATACTAAGATGTTTTGGTAACGAGGAAGGAGGGACAAAGCAAATTCGCAGAATGTGTGCTATTTTTAGTCCTCACATGCCAGAGGGTCAATATTAAAAAAAATGTAACAGTATAATCTCTTGTACTTCACAATTTAATAGTGTCTGTTACATTGTGTCTCACACCTCAGTGTCAGAATTGTGAGACGAGTTTGTAATCAGGAGGGAGGGCCATAGCAATTCAGCAGAAATTGCATTCATCTTTTCCCAATGCATTCTCACATGCCATTTTCTCACATGCCATGCTCAGAGGGTCATATTTTTAAAATGGTATCATAAAATGTCCTGAAGTTCAGGATTTTGACAGTCTGTTATATTGTGTCTCACACCTTGATGTCAGAAATATGAGACCATTTTAAAATCAGGAAGGAGGGCCCTAGAAATATAGCAAACATTGCATTTACCATTTGACAATGTATTCTCTCATGCCATGTTCAGAGGGTTGTATTTAAAAAACGGTACAGTACAATGTCCTGAAGTTCAGGATTTTGATAGTCTTTTCCATTGTCTCTCACACATCTGTGTCAGAATTTTTAGACATTTTTATAACCAGGAGGTAGGTTCGATCACCCTCTGCTCATCCTCAGTTAACCATATAGTCTCATATACCATGTTCTAAATGTCCCATTTAAAACTGCTATATTAAAATTTCTTGTAAAATGCAAGAGTTTGAGTCTTTTTATGATCAGAAGGCAAGGCCGTGAAAAATATGCAGGAAGTGCCAGTGAATTTACGTTTTGCCTTTGTCTTATTTACTCGTGGTATAACATGCCAGTTTGTTTTATTGTGAGTTGTGTTTCTGAAATGTGTTTCATACAAAAATGCAATTTGGACAGTCTCTACTTATATATTCCCCTTTACTGAGGAAATATACAGTAATACATCCGGATATTTTTAAAAATGACTGTAGAGAGCCATCTACAGGCGAAAGACGACATAACATCACAGCAGCAGCATTTAATATGGAACGAAAAACGCAAAGCAGCAGCTGGCGAATAAGAAGCCAACTTCAGCCTCGTTAATGCAATAGCATTAGGTGAGGTGGAAAAATATTTCTTGCTCTGAATCTTAACATTTTTATAGGAGGTGTTCTAGGACTTCTTGCCTCAGAAAAAAAAACTGCCAGATATTTCTACTCCATCAATAGCAGCAGAGTTATCAGTACTGAGCCCTAAATGTAGGTCCTATCATCATATAAAAAGTCGAAAGTATCGACTGCATTCAACTGATAAAATGTATCTTCTATGAGAGTTATATCTTATCCAAAATACATCGGAAACAAATTTGCACGTTTTTTGGGGGGGATCCTGAAGACTGAGACTCAAAACTTTTTTTTTTCCTTCTTTCCAGGAGGAAGGATTATTCAGATGCAAACATTGTCCCAAAATCAATGTACTCTCCATTGATATTCAAATCCTCAAAATCTTCATCTGAACGTCGATATTGAAATATGATATCGTAAAAATTGTGGTTTTCTTTTTAAAGCAAATTTTATGCTTTAAATTAAATTTTATTTATTATGAAAGTGCCGGAAATTTTTCAGTACTTTAGAGGGTTTTGCCATTTTAGATGTTATGCTGTTCCTGTCTGATTTATCAAATGTGTCATTTAAATCTCCAGTCATTTCTATATCAGTCTGAAGGCCTTGCAGTAAAGATTGCAATTCATCCAAAAATGCCAAGTTTCCCACTGGTGATACATACAAGGAAATGAATGTATATTTTCCCCCCAAATCAACAAATTTAAAATCAAATACCTCCCTCATCTGCAGGTGGAGAGAATAATGTCAGAATAAATACAGGTTTAAAAGTCAGGACCGTTGATAGTCCTATTTTAAAATGACACTAAAATGCTCACAATATATTAAAAAGCTCTGTAAAATGCAAAAATAATAAAAAATATTAAAACAAGGTAAAAAGAAATAATACACAGTTATAAAGCTCAGGAATTATCAATGTGAAGTTACAATGGGTTGATTGTGTTTCATGTGATTTAAAAAATAAAATGTTTGCAAAAAATCCACTTACAATATGCTAAAAATGGCAAGAATACTTAACCTTTTACTACCAGTGACATATTTAGCCAATGTCTGCCTGGAATTTCCTCCCCCTTAAACATTTGTTATATCTCTGCAGCAGAACATAGCAGGAGCCTTGTTCAGGTCTTAAATTGAAGCTAACCCCCATGGCTTTGGGTGTGAATAGTCAAATGTCTTGTATTTCTTAATGTGTCCACTCAGCAGACAAACATATGAAAAAGAAAAAAAGCTGGCGAACATTTTTTTTTTTGGTCTTCAGATGTCAGATTTTTCAACTATATGCATGTCAAGGGCCTGGGAATGATTTGAAAACCTTGTTCTAGGTGGCTACTAGCTTGGATAAAATTTGGGACAAATTGATCAATTAGAAAAAATTCTACATCATGTTTTGTGAAGACTGGACCTGGAATGAAATTTCACGCCTATAATAAAAAATCATAAAAATATTGAAAATAATAAGAATAAAAACCATTGCAATTGCTATAAAAACCTTAAGACACTGCTAGAGAGCCTTTATCTGCTGTTATGCAATGAAAAAAAACCTCAGAGTTGCCTTCTGGTGTGAAAAAAAGGAGCACTGATAAGAAACTGATAAAAAACTGATTGATTATCCCTTCTGAGTCAATGATTGACAGCTAAAAATGCAGCCTGAAGCTTCTAGAGGAAGTCTCACCCCCTAAGGGCTCTGAATGGCTGAAAATACAAAGAATGACAGCGGTTTTTACCAATCAAATCGCCTTATTTCTGGCGCTCGTTCTTCAAACATTTACTACATAATCAGTAACGTTTACTAGTCTCTAGCTCTTGAGATAAACTAGTCTGGGTTATTTTGGATATATATCATGCTCCAGAATAAGGTAAAAACATGGGATATATATATATATATTTGCTGGTTTTTGCTTTTGCGGTTTTGTTGGTAAAAATGTATGATATTGACATGCTGTGCTTGCCGGGTTGCCATGTGTTTTGGGATTCTGCTAGTTCATTAATTTATTGGTTTATTGCATAATAGTGTCATGTCTGTGGAAACAAACTTTATGGTTTTGTTGTGGTGATATTGGAGAATACGTGCATGTGAGAAAATTTGTGGAGCGGTTTCAAACAAACGTTTATCTCGCGTTTATCTTAAAAATAAAAAGTGTCATCTGGGGAGACAGGAGTGGTCCTCGGTGACCGCGATCCGGACTACGTTAACAGGTGTGTAATTTAAAAAAAAATAAAACAAGTTAAAAATAAATAAATAAAATAAATATAAGACTAAATGGGTTTAACATTCAGCAATGTAATTGGTCAGATGCTTACGATAAGTGATGCTGGTGTTTCGTGTGATTTAGCGAATTCAAAAAAATATTCATTTTAAAAACAGCAAGAGCTCGTATGAAAAAAAAGTTCGTAAGTATCTTTGTTACAACAGCCGCGCCAGAACTATTCAGATACTGTACATCAGAAAAGTACCTGAACTTGACTGGTTTATATTCAGTTATGTGCATTGGGAACGAAAGGGAGACTTAGATGGATTTTATTAGGGTTTTAGGAATCAGAAAATGTATTTTTACACGTTTATGCCTACGAACAGAAATAACTTCCTGCTTTCAGCGCTTTTTTGGTTTCTGCTTGTAACCTCGAACAGAGAAACCCAGTACTGACTCACAGAAACCCCGGAGTTTCTGTGTTTCTGGGATTTAAGAGGGATGTACAGTATGCAGCGGTGTTACGAGACTGGAAGGAGGAGACGTGCATTCCGCACGGGGAGCGTAGAGCAATGAGCCGCACCTGCTGCGCGCTGAGTCCTGTCCTATATAACCGCTGAGCACGGACACACAGAGTCTCCAGCCAGTGTTGGAGATTTATGATTTCAATGTTTTTTTTCCTTTTGAGCAGAAGCTGGGTTTCTTCCTCTAGTTAAAGTTATTGGAGTTGTGGTTACTATCAAGCAGTCTGTTGTATACTGTACGTGAAATAAAGATAAGAGTGCTTTCTTGATACTTCACAAGAGTATACATAATTCACGAGCTGTATTAAAAAAAATGAACTGGAAGAAAAGCAATAGGGCTGGAGTTTATAGACTGTGATGCAAATACGAGAGTAGGAGAGGAGGGGACTAGTTCAGGAGCACAACCGGCCCTCTCCTGCCCATTCTCCCACCAGGGTCTGTTGTAACCCAGTGTGAAATTCAGCTCCTTGCAGTTCAGCTTTTGATCACTCAGCTGCTTTGCCCTGGGAATATAGGGCAAATAAAGGAGATAGCAACCAGACTAGAGGGAGAGTTTTTATTCCTAAGGGATGACTTGTTTTACAACAGCAGACAACTTAAAGAAACAAAAACCTCTGTTCTGCTGCTCCAGGTTGGTTCCACTGGGAACAAGTGTGGCCAGGAGCTCATGAACAGTAATTAGGGGTTGTTTCCACAAGGGGGGCTGGAGTAAGTTAGATGTCAAGGGCAATAAAACTCATTAGTGTTACGATCCCTGCCTCCCGGCAACGGAGGAGGCAGAAGTAGGCGTAACCCCTATCCATCAGTTCACCTATCAGTTTTCCCATTCAACACCACACCCCCGTCTCATCCTACTTAAACACCTGTCCTTCCCTACCTCATTGCTCAGTATTGGTTTTCCCTTTCGAGCTTCCTGGTTGCGCTACTTCTACTCTGTGTTCGTCTTGGCTTTCGGTTTGCGGTTTTTCCCTTTGGACTTCGGCTTTTCGGATCTCGGCTTGGATTGGTTACTTTCGCTCTGTTTGGATTACTGGCTACCCCTGGATTCTCGGATTGCTCTATGGACTACGACTTCAGATCTCGCTTCGGCTTCGGTACTCGTTCCTACGATTATGGTTTGCTTTCGGATTACGACTTGGTTTTGTTCGCTCCTGCAAGTGGGTTCACTCACTGGTTCGGTCCCTATTACCGAACCCATAACAGAATACTGAGCCACTTAACATGGACCCAGCGGAGCAAGAGGAGATTCGCTCGGCTTTGGATCAGCACGGACAAGCCTTACTCCAGCTCCAGGCTTCTGTCCAACAGATCTCTGCGCACCTGTCTGCAATGCCGCCCATCGGCAATCGAGGAAGCAACGCTGGAGCTGCCGCTTCGGCTCCGCCTCCGCCAGCTCCTACACCTGCCCCTCGACCTCTTCCACTAATTCCACCTGACAGGTTTGACGGAAACCCTACGAAATGTCGGGGCTTTTTAGCACAGTGTGCGCTGGTTCTCAGGCTTCACCCGGAGACTTTTTTTTCTCCTCAGGACAAGATCGCCTTCATAGTTTCACGGCTAACCGGCCGCGCTTTGGAATGGGCTATTGCTCTGTTTGATCGCGGGGCTCCTGAAATTCAGGATTATTATTTTTTTTTAGAAAAATTTAACAGGGTTTTTTGTCGTCCCATAGTTGGCCAAGACTCTGCCTTCCGCCTCTCCTCCATCCATCAAGGCCGTCGGTCTGTACATGATTATGCTATTGATTTTCAAGTAGCAGCAGCAGAGACTCACTGGGACGATGAGGTCCTTATTTTTTTTTTCCGTCAAGGACTCAGTGAAGAAATTAAGGACCATCTGGTAAATATGCCGCAATTGGGCAATACCTTGGAGGAAGTTATTTCATAGGTACTGCAATTAGAACTCAGAATTTGTCATAGGAGTGCTGAGAGATCTCGGTCCCCTATACTAGAGGCTCCTCGGCTATCACCTTTCAGATCTGCCGACTCAGAACAACCTTTGGAAATAGCCCGCACCTGGGTAACCCCTGAAGAACGTGAGAGGCGCCAAAGAGAGGGTCGCTGCCTGTACTGTGGGAAATTTGGACACTTTAAAGCGGCCTGCCCTGCTGCATACTCATCCTTGAAGCGCCGCCCACCTTCTCAGACTCCTAAGGTGAGTGAGAATACTCAATTCCCTCACCTTTCCTCAGGATTTTTTATTTTTTCTACACTATTCTGGGGTAATGAAAGGAGACCTCTTCTTGCTTTTATAGACTCAGGGGTGGTGGGTAACTTTATAGACGCCGCCGTCGCTCGAGCTTGGAAACTACCCTTGACCCTGGTGTCTACCCCTCTTCGTGTCCAGTCTATTGATGGCTCCCCCGTATCTCCAGGACTTATTAGGTGGCAAATGGAAATTATAAGCCTGCAGATAAGCGCCACCCATGTGGAAGACATCTGGTTTTATCTCCTTGAGACCCCAACACATCCTCTGGTGCTAGGCTTTCCTTGGCTACAGCAGCATGACCCACACATTTCTTGGTCCCGTAAAGAGATAGTAGAGATAAGGACCCAGATGTGTTAGAAAATGCTGTCGCCTACCAGTGAAGATTGCACTCATGGCGACGTCCCCTTCAGGGGTTCCTACCATACCCCCTCAATACTCTGATCTACAGGAAGCCTTTAATGAGCAGGAGGCCTTGGCCCTCCCCCCTCATCGACCTTACGATTGTGCCATTGACCTTTTGCCTGGTACTATCCCTCCCAAAGGTCATATTTTTCCACTCTCCAATTCTGAGTCTGAGGCCCTGAAAGTCTATATACAAGATTCTCTGTAGGCTGGGCTTATACGTCCATCCACTTCACCAGCATGTGCCAGTTTTTTTTTTGTGGAGAAGAAGGATGGTGGGCTCCGTCCCTGCATCGACTATCGTGGCCTCAATGAGATCACCATCAAGAATCGGTACCCTTTGCCTCTAATTCCAGCAGCTCTTGAGTCTGTGCATGGAGCCAAGATCTTTACAAAACTGGATTTACGAGGGGCCTATAACCTAATCCGCATTCGGGAGGGGGATGAATGGAAGACGGCATTTATGACAACCCATGGACATTACGAATATTTGGTCATGCCCTTTGGTTTGGTTAATGCTCCAGCAGTGTTTCAATCTTTTATTAATGACATCTTTCGTGATCTCCTACAAAGACTTGTCTTGGTTTATCTAGATGACATATTAATTTTTACTGATTCCTTCCAGGATCATGTTCTCCATGTCAGAGAAATACTCTCCCGGCTCATTAAGAATAAGCTATATGTCAAACTAGAGAAGTGTACCTTCCATGCTTCGAGGATTCACTTTTTAGGGTACGTCATCTCGCCGGAGGGGGTGGAAATGGATTCGAGTAAAGTCTCGGCGATTACTGATTGGCCCACTCCCAAGAATCTAAAACACATTCAACGATTTCTCGGCTTTGCTAACTTTTACAGGAAGTTTATTCGAAACTTCAGCTCGGTGGTCACTCCCATAACCTCTTTGACCCGTAAAGGACCTAAACAAGGCATATGGACCCCTAAAGCCGAAGAAGCATTTCAGCGTCTTAAACACCTGTTCACTACAGCCCCCATCCTAAAACACCCTGATCCAACTTTGCCCTTTGTGGTCGAAGTGGATGCTTCTGGCCATGGTGTGGGTGCTGTTCTCTCCCAACGTCATGGAGAAAAACAGATTCTTCATCCCTGTGCCTTCTTCTCTAAGAAGCTATCACCTGCCCAAATGAACTACGACGTCGGTAACCGTGAGCTTTTGGCCATTAAGCTGGCATTGGAGGAATGGAGGCACTGGTTAGAGGGTGCTCATCACCCTTTTTTAATTTACACTGATCATAAAAACCTGGAGTATCTGCAGTCGGCCAAACGTCTTTGTCCTCGCCAGGCTAGGTGGTCCCTTTTTTTTTCCAGATTTAATTTCTTGATCACCTACACTCCAGGTTCCAAGAACGTCAAGGCAGACGCCCTTTCACGGATCCACGACCCCCCTGAGGCCGAATTGATTCCAGAACCCATCATCCCGTCTGGAAAGTTCCTGGCAGCGGTAAGATGGGACATTGAGGTA
Organism: Lepisosteus platostomus; assembly: GCF_059453375.1. Classification (NCBI taxonomy): domain Eukaryota; kingdom Metazoa; phylum Chordata; class Actinopteri; order Semionotiformes; family Lepisosteidae; genus Lepisosteus; species Lepisosteus platostomus. The sequence continues at coordinate 37,590,565 of NC_142615.1, read as the reverse complement.
ATTGTCCGACGAGCCTTGGTAGGGCAGACGGTACCTCCTCAGTGCCCTCAGGACAAGTTATTTGTCTCTAATTCCGTCAGATCGGCAGTTTTACAATGGGGACACGACTCCCGCTTCGCCGGACACCCTGGATTCCACCGTACCTTGGATTTCATCTCCAGAGACTTCTGGTGGCCAACTATGGCCAAGGATGTCAAGGAATATGTCCAGGCCTGCTCTATCTGCTCCCAAATTAAGTCTTCCCGGATGAGGGCAGGGGGCCTTCTTCAACCCTTACCCATCCCGGACCGTCCTTGGACCCACCTCTCAGTAGATTTTATTACTGACCTTCCACCCAGCCATGGACACACGACTATTATGGTGGTGGTAGACCGTTTTTCCAAATCTGGCCATTTTATTCCCCTACCATCCTTACCGACAGCTCGAGAACTAGCAGAATTGTTTGTACAACATATCTTCCGACTGCATGGCATCCCTAAGGATATTGTTTCTGATAGGGGCCCTCAGTTTGTCTCCCGATTTTGGAGGGCCTTCTGTAAGTCACTGGGCGCCTCAGTCTCACTTACCTCAGCTTATCACCCTCAGGCCAACGGTCAGACTGAACGAATGAATCAGGAACTGCTGACCTATTTACGGACTTATATCTCCTCTACCCATGATAATTGGGTGTCCTTGCTCCCATGGGCAGAGTATGCACACAATTCTTTGTATACCACATCTACCGGCATGTCTCCCTTTTAGTGTGCTTTGGGTTATCAGCCTCCTCTTATCCCTGACTCCCATCCCAACACAGAGGTACCTTCAGTTCAGGACTACATCTCTAACCTGAAGACCTTCTGGAGGAAGGCCAAAGCCACCCTTCTTCGCACCTCAGCTCAGCGGAAGAAGGTGACTGATCGGCGCCGTCGTATCCCACCCAGACTTCGATGTGGTCAGTTTGTTTGGTTATCTACTCGTAACCTTCCTCTTAAGCAACCTTCTGGCAAGCTTGCTCCCAGGTACATTGGTCCTTTTCGTGTCCTCGCCCAGATCACTCCTGTGACTTACCGACTGGCCTTGCCTCCTACCCTTCGGATCCACCCTACTTTCCATGTTTCCCTCCTTAAACCCTTTCACAGATCCACCCTGTCTAAACCGGAAAAAAAAAACCACCGCCTCGAGTAATTGATGGACTCCCTGCTTACACGGTCAATAAAATCCTGGATTCCCGATGGTCTCGTGGATCCCTACAATATCTCGTCGATTGGGAAGGCTACGGTCCGGAGGAGCGCTCGTGGGTCTCGGAGAAGGATATTCTGGACCCCAACCTCATCCAAGACTTCCACCTTAACTTCCCGGATCGTCCCGTTAGGGATTCAGGAGCCGCCCGTAGAGGGGGGGGTAATGTTACGATCCCTGCCTCCCGGCAACGGAGGAGGCAGAAGTAGGCGTAGCCCCTATCCATCAGTTCACCTATCAGTTTTCCCATTCACCACCACACCCCCGTCTCATCCTACTTAAACACCTGTCCTTCCCTACCTCGTTGCTCAGTATTGGTTTTCCCTTTCGAGCTTTCTGGTTGCGCTTCTTCTACTCTGTGTTCGTCTTGGCTTTCAGTTTGTGGTTTTTCCCTTTGGACTTTGGCTTTTCGGATCTCGGCTTGGATTGGTTACTTTCGCTCTGTTTGGATTACTGGCTACCCCTGGATTCTCGGATTGCTCTACGGACTACGACTTCGGATCTCGCTTCGGCTTCGGTACTCGTTCCCTTTCGGATTTCTGGCTTCCCCTGGACTCTCGGCTCGTTCCTACGATTACGGTTTGCTTTCGGATTACGACTTGGTTTTGTTCGCTCCTGCAAGTGGGTTCACTCACTGGTTCGGTCCCTATTACCGAATACATAACAATTAGACCTAATTGACCAGTTAAAGTGAGTTGTTCTGCTTTCTGCACAGAAATCAGTGCTCTCTTCTCAATGTGTGGGTGAGTCTGTCAGTGATATAACAGCTAGGCAGGACTGCCATTGTGGTCTATTTCATCACCTGTGACCCCATCTTCCAAAGACAACAGTCCAATCTAGCATAGAGTGTCCCGGACTGCTCCGTCAGTGACAGTGAGAGGTTTATCTTGTCTCTTGTTCCGCCAGAATGTAACAAATAGTGACCCCTTAATGGAGGAAACTTTAGCTTTTGTAGGTAATTATACCACTTGACAATGTTGCAGGTGTTGGGGGGGGGGGAACCCCTAGTGATCCCACAGTCTCACATAGACAATGGCCAGTCTACTCATACCTCCAGTCAACACAGCCCTGACCCCTGTTATGTCACCCAGGTCTACACTGTAAGACAATGATTATTTAGTAAAATTGTAAGGAATGCATTCCAAAGCAGTCAATGGAAGTATGGAATTAAAATAGTCAAGTCTTGATAAATAGAGTATATTATCTATTTATTATACCTTTACATTGTGACAAAAACAAATTTCAAGTCCATTATGAGCACACACAGCATATTAAAGATGGGTCTCTGCACTGTTAAGGAATCTGTTCACTTATAAAAACTTTAGCTAATAAACCTGAAATGTCATTTCTTTTACTGCTTGTTCTTTAAGGTACTAACTCATTGACATTATGAAGATTAAAATAAGACTATTCAAAAAGAAAAAGCATTTATCACAAATGTATCATGCCAAATAAAATCTAGTAATCAAGAGCAATTAAGAAAAGGAAACAAAACCATCTTTTGAGGATGCCAGATAGAAATGTAAACACACACTCACACGTGGGGCCAATCTTACCAGAAATCAATTAACCCACCAATAATCTTGGACTGATGTCTGAAAACCAGAGCAAACAGTACAATATTGAGGTACTAAAGCTATTAGTAGAACAGATCTAACTTCTCAACATAATACTTATGTCTGAACTTCATTGAATAGTGACACTTCAATCTTTCATATTCAATATTTTTCACAAAATCAACAGCTGAGAACAGACCGCCATGTACCTTTATCCAGTGGTTTTCAGAGCAGAGACATCCGTGTGGGCAAGAGTTCTTTCCCTGAGGTCCACTGCACGTCAGCTAGCCACGTTCTGGCTGGGTCGTGTGTACTCCTGGGAACGTCGCCTGTAATGAATATTGGAGACTTTGTACAAATTAATAATGTGAGCATATTAATATGATTTGTGTTGAGGCCAAACATAGACAATCACTGTTAAAACTTGAATTCAACCTCCAGTGTCTGATTTTGAAATGCTGATCATCACCCGTCTTCTGGCTTCTAGATGCACGTGTTAATGGATATTTCTTGTCTTCTTTTTTTTTCCCCCATATGCTCTTCTCTGTATCATTAAGTACTTCTGGGTCATTTCATGTACCTCGTGGCATCTTGGCTGGTGGTGAATGGCAGGCAGCTGCTCTAAAAATAACATGCCTATTAATATGATGTTGAAGACAAAACCAAAACAATACAACTTTGTTTTGCACTTTAAAATTTATCACAAGCTTGTCATATTTACAGTCATCAACTGATTTAGGCTGCTGTTCCTGTGAAAAATGTCCTTTGTTTAAGAAAGATTCAATTTAAAATCTTTAGGTTTTAAATATAAACCACTGGCAATATGGTAATCACTTTTACAACTTTTAAGAAGTTGCAAGATAGCTCTACAACTATGTTGTCCTTAACCTATTCAGAAACTACCACTAATATTGTAAGAAATTGTTCTCTAGGCTCTAGATCTTGTGGGCTCTGTTCTCGATGAATTGGAAAGGTGTCGTTCATGAAGTCCAGTACTCTGTCGATCTCTCTCTTACCAAGAGACTACCCATCTAACGCTGCAGGAAACTCCAGTGCCTGGTCTGGGAATGCTGTGCTATTCAGATTCTGTCAATAAATTTCAAGAATGGTTCACCTTTTTGTTTACACTGTGGCATTTCTTTGCAGTAACAATTGAGTGGGATAGTTATCTGCCTTCTATACTCTCCTGAAAATCATGTATCTTTTTAGCAGTCCCATATCCCTTCCTTATATCCTTGCTGATGAGAATGAGAAATGCTATTTTCAAGACATAAACACGAATATAATTTTTACATTAATTCCAAGGTACAAGAAAATGAATATCTTCAAAATATGCACTTTAATATACTTACTTAGTTTCTTTTTTGGAAATGGTCAGTGAACCAACCACTCCAGAGCTTGTCCTTCACCTTGAAATGATTTCCTGGAAATGCTGTAATCACAGAGGAGCTCTTCTCCCCTCAACAATGTCCCTTTTTGTCACAGACAGAATTATGACAGGCTGTTCGTTGATTATAAATGACTTTCTTACAGCCCTTACATTGTCTTTTCTCTTTGATGGATTTATCCATCTTCCGATTTGCCTCCTTATCCAGGAGGCAGGCTCAGTGTTTTTCACGAGCATCAATGCAGTTTTTGTGCAGGTTCATCTGAAAAGAAAAGACATCTCATCTCTCCCTGTGAGCTTCAGCAGTTGTCTTTGTGATGACCTTGCCATTGTTATCACACACCACCTCTCCCTTCTGGAAACACCTGGAAGTCACAAACTTCTTCCCCTTCACAGGATCGTCAGTGATGCTCAGGCCTTCCCAGATTTGATACTTTATCAACTTTTTAATTTGCATGTCATTTGGTGGCAGTCCTGTGTTGGGCTTCCAATTCTCTAGCACTTCGACACTGTTGATACATTGGCTGACCAGTCCATCTTCTTCGTCTCCTTTCACAGCTGCTGACCTGGGCATTACAGCGTAGTTTAGTGAAGTAAAGATGAAACGGCTGATAAAACACAAATAAAATGCAATTAAGGTACATTCCAGATTTTCTTAAATACTGTACATGATTGGAGCTATGCAGGTGGAGGTCTTTTGTTCGGTATTAACATGGATTTTAATTGGCTTCTATGAAAATTGGCCATGGTGTGAGTGAGTCCTGTGATGGACTGGTGTCACATTATGGGTGATACAGTACTTTGCATCCACTGCTTGCCAGGATGGTTCCAGTTCTACCACAACCCTGAATTGAGTGGATGGGTATATCAATGTAGCCATCAACTTGCATGTTCCCCTTCTTCACTAAATGTAAAGGAAGCCAGCTGCTGTTTTAGGTTTTGTGCTCTTTAACAGGAATTATGACCATTTTTGTGCCCACTTATTGAGACAACACTTTCTTTGCACCCATTTCTCGAACTGTAATAGCGAGAAAATAAAAATGAATACACCAAACTGTAAAAATCCCATATATGTAATTTATTACTTTTGTTGTATGAAAGTATCCTTACTCTCATGTTCTTTACCACCCCTGGGTGCTGCAGGTGCTTCAGGTGGAGAAAGGCCTGCAGGTAATACAGTACAAGAAGCTGCTCAGGCAAGGTGATGTCTTGCCCAGTCTGTGCAACACATCTCTCTTTGCAACCATCAACACCTTCCAGCAATCCTTCGTACTTGGTTCTGGACTCTGCAACTGTCTATATCTGTGGGAGAAATTCGTACTCATCAACTTTTTTTGTATTCAAATTAAAAGTACAACTGAAAGAAGTTTTATAATGAAAATGACCTAATTTTAGTAATCTCTTGGCAACATTCTTACTGTTCTTCTTCTGAATATCCTTTAGGATACTTTGGAAGTTGATGATGAGGTTAGCCAGGCTGGGATCCTCTACTTTCACACTGATATCATTTAGGATGTAGCCCGGAAAATGGTTTATGTTCTTAATATAATTAGCAATGATTTGGTGAGACAGTCCAGTGGTCTTCATTTGGTTACAATAATTGTTGTTTTGGATAGGCCCTTTACAAAGTTTAAGGAAGATGCAGATGGATCCATAAAAACAGGAATCTGGAAACATTTTCTACCTGATAAATGTAGAGTCACTATGTTTATGGCTGAGATTTCACATGGGTGAATTTTAAGCTAAGGAGTAAAAACATGTGCTATGGAAATATCACTGCTCAATTTTAAATGCCTTTAAAAAATAAATACCTCCTGAGAGCAATCTGCCACTCCAAGATCCTTGGTAAGGTCCTGTTTAAACCCAGCCAGGTGAGGAGCATCCAGGGAGTGCGTTCTGTCCAGTCCAGCCTGGGTCACCATCTTCCTGAAAGCCTGCTGATGGCTTTTAAGAACTGGGGGGACAGAAGGAATACAAAATACACATTTAAACATTTTTACTTCTAAGACAAACTAGAATACAAGTATAAAACAAAAGATACATTTGGAAAAAATAGAAAGTTCTCCAGAACTCACATCTTCCCCTTCCTCTTCCACTTCAGTCTCTGGCATCTCTTCCTCCTGGACAGCAGCCTCTTGCTCAGGGCATCTGGACCACTGGTATATCATTTTAACATACCCTTACATAAAGGTAAAGGTTAGAAATGAAACAGAAGAACCCTTATAAATTCTAAATATCTTACCTTGCTGATGTGTCTTCAAGATTCCACATAAAACAGTCCATGGACTCCGCCAGTCTCACATTCTCACCACACATGAGCCCTATGCTCTTGCAATCCCCGACCTGCCGATTCCTCAAGGGATTCAACAAGTCCTTCCTGGCCTGGAGAAGGACCTTGCTGATCTCCTCTGCTGAGGTTCATTTCATACACACCCTCTTTAGGTGAAGAGGAAACTGGTCAAATGTCTTCAGGCAGGTCTTGCACACCAGAGGAATCCTCATGGGTCTCTTTTGAAAATAAATAACTTTTGTGTAAAGGAACAAGTCAAGACTGTTTCAGTTTCTTAACCGAGCCTTAATTTTCTCTCCAATAGCTTCACCATATTGTTTATTGTATTTTTATCAGAATTATACCTTGCTCTAAAATAATGACTTTATAAAACAACTTAACTCTTACTTGGTCATGTTCGCAGTCTTTCCAGTAGAAGTCGTTGTAGAATTTAAAAACTGCTGTGATAATTTGATCTGCCCGAGTGTCCTTCCCTAACCCAGTATTGATAGTTTGTGTACTGTAGGGTCCAAAGGTGGTGTTCTGCAATTTCCTCCCATAATGTTTCTTTGATCAGTTGGAAGCAAGTGTGAAAGCTTCCTCCCAGTGGGGAAGCTCAAGATCCTCTAGTTGTATGACAGATTTTCGTCGTAGTGCTCTTCGAGGATCTGCAGTGTGGTGTGAAGCCAATTTTTGGCATTGCTTACCAGCTTCAGATATGTGAGTTTGGGTGGCTTGGCAGGTTTTATGAGTTCCTCGGTCTTCCGTCGTAGGCTGGCGGGTGCTCGGTTCTCCCGTCCAATAAAACTGCTGTGTTTTGTAAATGGTGGACTGTTTGGATCATTTTGTAGATGATCCTGGTTCCTTGGTGGAAGGTATCCTGTCTGACATGTTTGCTGTGTAGGCAGTGTGGAGGGTGACCATATGGTTGCGTGCATTGTCAACTCTGGATTGATCCATACTTACCATTTAAATGCCTAAAGCTTCGTTGACACCGTTAGGTTTCCACTGTTAGGCAGCTTTAACTCTGTAGAATCTGTGGCTCCATAGGAAGACTATCTTGCCTTTCTGTGTGTCGCTATGTTTCTGCCTGGGTCTTCTTCAGGCATTGTTCTGGAACACTGTGTCCATGCTGGCTTGTTTTTATCCTGTTTTGTAAGGGGCAGTGTGTTGTAGTTCCTCCTAGGGGGCTAGTTTGTATCCTATGGTCTGTGTTCCTTCTGTACGTTTCTGTATGAGTAGGTGCAGTTTCAGTTGGTGAATGGGTTTCTGCTTTCCCTGGTGGGGATTATGCATGGACCATTAACATCTCAATAGGCAATCAGGGTATTTTGTTTTCCTCCCTAGTAGGACTGTGCAAGCTGTGTGAGTTTCCATAGCTGATTGGTTTCAGTTATTCTTCTGTTTGTTGCGTGTTAGTATGGTGAAGAGTTCCAGTCCCTGTAGGATCTGGCTAGTTAGGAGAGGGGAACGAAGCTCCTTCTCCCAGACTTTATTCGAGAGGGGACCATCTGGGACAAGGAGAGTACTCTCCTTCCAACGACTAAAACCCTCCCAGTTTTTCTGATGTACAGGTCTTGTGTAAAGATAGTATTAAGTCTTTTGATCCACTCCCTTTCCTTTTTCTTTCTTTCTGTCTCTGTCCAGTTGGGGTTGCTTTCCAGTCCCGTGGTTCCTGATGTACCTGTGTTGTGTCAGCTGGGTTCGGATGGAGTTACCCGTTCCCCCCACATAGGTCACCCCGCACTTTTTGCACTGGATGCTGTAGATGGCGTTATTGATGTTTTCTGAGAGTGCCCTTTGCAACTGGAAGATTTCTTTAGTTTCTTTGTTTTGGATAGTTGTTTTCTGTTATGAAATGTTTGGCTCTTGGTGTATATGATCTGTTGTGTACAGATTTTAGCTTGCTTTGGTCTAATTAATGCTAAAGGTTTTTGTTTTTTTCTGTGTGCAGATATGATTTTGTGCTCCCTCAGTATGTTTGTGTTTTCTAATATCATGGTTTTTGGTTGGTTTTTATGCTGAGTTGAAAATATGATGTGTTGAGGGGTATTTTTCTGTCATCTGGAGTTTTTCTATTTAGAAATGTTTGTGCCACATTTTTGAGGAAACTTTGTGTGTATCTTCTCTGGCATAAAGCTTGGAAGAGTGTTTATTTGGCTTCCTCAAAGTCTTGTTGTTGTGTACAGATTTTGTGGAAGTGTAGGAGTTGTGATTTTACCAGTCCTTTGAAAGTATGTTTTGGGTGGAAGCTATCCTTGTGCAGTAAGCCGTGTGAATGTGTCTTTGAAAAATACCTTGATGTCCAGTTTGTCTGTGTTGTTGAAGGAAGAAACTTTGTATGTGGTGGTGTCTATGAAGTCTATCAGGCTACCATGCTTGGTGTATTTGAGTTTAATGGACCTGTGGTGTGTGTTGAGGGTGTTAATGATTTCTTGTAAGGCTTGATATGTGCTGCCTATATGTTTATTTTTTATATCTTTGCCCTGTGATGGACTGGTGTCCTTTCCAGGGTGTAGCCTGCCATGTGTCTATTTCTTGCCACATTTTAAAGTGGAGTTATAATCTTACTATTTTTACAGTTTTAAATTGACATTTACAAATGTATATTAAAGCAGCTACCCACCTGAACTAAACTATGTCAGCATGTGTAGTCTGCAAAGGAACAAGTAATAGGTTTATTCCATACTGAAAAGAGAAGAGAGAAAACTCAACGTTTCGTCTGTGAAGCCTTCAGGTGTGAGAAAGACAGGGCAGGTTACAAAGGTTAAATAGCACAGAAGAACAAAAGCTGGGAGAGGGGAGGAGGCAGGAGCGGCAGAGAGGCCACTCAGGAAGTGCAAAGTGGAGAGAGGTGAAGAAAGGTATGAAGTCAAGACCTGCAAGAGAATAGAGAAGATTACATTAAAATAAGTCAGTCATTGAGAGATCCTGGCCATTTGAGGTGAAAAGAAAAACTATGGGCTTGCAGAAATCTTTAACCTTCCCAGCCCTAATATGTTCTCTGAAGCGTTCTCCTAGACTCCTTTCGGTTTCCCAAATGTAGATAGCTGGGCATTTTTTGCAAGCGATACAGTAAATGAGATACAGGATGTTGTCAGGGTTATCCGGAATTGTCCTGTGATGCCCTGAATGTCGTTAGATATGTATTTGCAAGTGATGCAGCGAGTGCTGTTGCAGGGGAAGGTGCCAAGTGCGAGGGAGCTGTGAACAAGAAGCTTATGTGGTGGTCAGCGATAAGAGATGATTGAGAGGTCGGGAAAAAGAGTACCGATGGAGGGATCGTCCTGTAAAATGGAATCATTGTTAATGATGGTCCTGGGGATAGAAATTGGGTTAGGGTGGTAGGAAAGCACCGAGGGAATGCGGTTGTGAGACCAGGAGTTCCGGATTGAGTTGATGAGCCGAGGGCTGTTTTTGGCCTGGGAGTAGAATAAAGTGACACCTTTCGTCAAACTTTTTGACAGGTACCACGCCCCCTTTTTCAGGCAATGGGAGGCCGCCATGGGCAGATGTCCTGCCCCCTTTTTGGCTAATGGTGCATCATTACGAGTGGATGTCCCGCCCCCTCCAGAGCCAATGGTGTGTCATTATGAGTGTTGTTGTCCCGCCTTCCACTCCCTGGGCCTCAGGGTCCAAATACCCACCATCGCATCCCCCTCAATTTATAAATAAGTGTATGAAAGCACGTATTAGCGACGAGGGTTGGAAGGTGATCAAGTCTGCCGTAGGTTTCAGCGCGCTCTATTATAACCCTAAGGAATCGGGGCGTTACGGCGGTGTGTGGGGAGTCTGGTGAGGGCCGCGAGTTCCCGGGGTGTAAGCGGCACCAGCCGCAGCCAGGTGTCAGACTGGTTGACCCTGATAGCATGTCTCAAAAAACATCAAGCGCGCGCGCACACACACACACACACACACACACACACACACACACACACACACACACACACACACACACACACACTGAGTAAAGTGGGCCGCGAGATCCCGGGGTGTGGGCTGTTGCAGCCAGGGTCCGGTGACAGTGTGGTTGACCCTGACAGCAAGTCTCAAAATACAGCAAGGGTGTGTAAACACACACACACATACACACACAAAGTCTCCTCCAAACTCGCCGCAGTTTAATATTGACTATTTGTAGCGACTCTTTATCATCAGTCGTTGACGGTTCACTAACACCAGATTCCCCGTACGTGCTCACATGACAGCCACTGTCACACACCACTGAGTGCGGGGTCAGCTTTTGCTAAAAAGAAGACGAAGTGTTGAAAATGATATACGCTAAGCGCAGATTGAAACAACAATTCCATTATCAGAAAAAATATTTTAGCAACTTACCTCTTCAGTTTGCATAGCAGAGGAATCCGATGATTCACTACTCAAAGAAGCCATCTTCGCAGCAGTCAATATCGGGGCCTGACAGCTAAGGTGTCACACTTCAAAACCGGCAAGTCGGCTCATTTAAGCATAAACTCCAAATCCGTAACCATGCCTACATAGCTCAAGACAGTTTTCAAATGGTTGTGATGTTTTAGAATGCCCCACCATATCCCCCTGCCCCAAAATCACACGTGTTTTATCGAGAGCGAAAAGTAATCACGTTGAATTAAAATACGTAAGCTTATTTTTAATGAGAAATTCTCAACAGCTTTACAAAAGTTTGAAATACTTTTCCACATACCGTGAATGTAAAGTCTTTAAACCTTAAAAATATTCACATGCAACCCAAACCTCAAATGATGTGTGTTTGCCTAGAAAAGAAATTACATTGAATCAAAAAATGTAACTTATTTTATTTTTTGAGAAGAGCATTGTGGGGCTGGTCTTTATATTTTAGTGGATAGGTCATAAAAGTGTTAACATAATTGAATATGACACATTTAGCAGCGATAACTTTTAAGCACAATCAAAAAAATGATATTTATAATGCTTGAAGATTTTAACAATATAACGGACTTTACTAAAATGTTTACTTTTAAAATAAATCCTCACCCAGGCATCTGCTGTTAAAGGTTATGGGATGTAGACCCACGGTATCCAAAGAGGAACAGCTCTTTCCAGGGCACCCCGTCAAGAACAGCTCCTCGGACAGCGCGAAACAGGCCATCCAGCAGATCCGTCAAGCACGCCCTCAAATCCTTCAATCCATCACAACTGAAAAAAAAGAGGTGCAGCAGCCCCTCCGTCCACTTCCTGCACACAGGGCAGAGGGAGTCCTCCTCAGCATGGAAGCGCTGCAGTACCATCTTGGTGAAAACGCAGTTGTGACGGATGAAGTCCAGCTGCTTGCATCTCTAGGGCAGGAAAGGCAGCCTCAGACATGCCCAGATCCATGTCGGCTCGAGGTGGCGGAAGATCTTACCACAGAACTCCTCAGAGATTGGCACACTGAACCGTTTCGCCACCATCAGCCTGTAGAACATGCTGGTGGTGCACTCCAGGAGGTCCACCCCACGGTCCCCCCACTTCACCCTCAGCTCCAGCCAGGCTGGGCCTGCTGCCCCGTCTTGTGGACGGAGCTTCTCCAGCCAACTGTCCGGGAGACCGAGTTTGAGCTGCTCGTAATCCTGATGGATCTTACTGACAGGCAGCTTGTTGTCGACCTCTCGGACAGCGTCGACAATAGCCTGGGTGGGCAGAAAACTGTCCTTTACTTCATAAAGAAGATCCTTGACCTTGGATATGCCAGCCTCGTAGAGCCGCCTGTTCCATCGAGACCCCAGCAGGGGGTTGAGGAACAGAGGCTGCTCCAGAAGCTGGGCCCGGGTCTCCGGCGTGTAGGAGACATGCTGGGACATGAACTCCCCCCACGCCAGCAGGACCTCCCTGTAAAAGGGGGGCAGATGTTTTACCAGCCCCGGAGTCAGCCTCATCAGGAGGGTCTCCTGCCCCAAGCCCCCACAAGTCATCGAGGTACCGTACCATTAAAAATCTTCCAAATGCCGACATTATCCAGGTCAAGGAATTTCTTCACTACTTTCAGCCTAAAGCTTTTCAGCTTCAGGCCTACATCACACAGCTTCAGCCCACCCCTGGAGATTTCCCCAATGAGGGTGTCATGAGCAACCCGTGGAGGCTTCCCCTCCCACACGAATCCCACCACAAGTTGCCTAATCTCGTTCTCTACCCATTCAGGAAGAGGCATCACAGACACTGGGTACCACAAGAGGCACAGGCACAGTGTGTTAACGAGCAGGACCCTTCCCTTTAGGGTCAGGGACCTGTGTCTCCACTGATTTAGCCTGGCCCTCATCTTAATGAGCTTCTCCTTCCACAGGAGAAGCCCAGTGGCCTGCTCATCAGCGCTAATGTAGACGGCAAGGACCTTCAGGTGACCCGTCTCCACCCTGAAAGGGTTGCCGAGGAGCGGTGCAAGGTCTGCCCTCCCCAATGGCATGACCTCAGACTTCTCCAAGTTTACCTTGCCGCCCGAGGCAGCGCAGGAGGCCTGCACCACCTCCAAAATGGCCGAGATCTCCACCACCTCTGCCAACGTCAGTGTGGTGTCGTCAGCATATTGGTATATCAACGAGGTGGCGGTGCCCCCAGGCAAGGTGACACCGCACACCCCCTCCTTACTGGGGATCGCCAGACCCAGGGGCTCAGCCACTAAGGAGTAGAGCAGAGCTGACAGAGGGCAGCCCTGCTGCACTGACCTGGTCACTGGAAAGAAGCTTGTGAGGGAACCGTTCACCTTGACACAGCTCATGATCCCCTTGTACACGAGCCTCACCCAGGAGATGAAGGCCTCGCCGAAGCCGAAGCTCTTCAAGACCTCAAACAGGAAGGAATGCTCCACACTGTCGAAGGCCATCTCCTGGTCCAGTTTCAGGACGTATCCGCCCTTCGGCTGCTCCCGCATAAGGTCCACGACATCTCTGATGGAGCACACCGTGTCCGCGATGTCTCTCCCCTTGACGCAGTAGGTCTGCGAAGGCGACAGGATCCTGGGCAGAACCTTCCCGAGCCTGAGGGAGAGAACACGAGTTAGGATCTTATAGTCTGTGTTCAACAGACTGATCGGGCGAAAGTTTTTCAAAAGGGAGGGATCCCCCTGCTTTTTGTAGACGAGAGATCACCCCCCTTCTCATAGATGGGGTCAGAGCGCCGGTCCTGGCAATCTCCTGGAGCACCTCCAGAAGGAGGGGCCCCTGGGACTGCTGAAAGTGTCTGTAGAGCTCGGAGGAGAGCCCGTCTCACCCTGGGCTCTTGTTAGGAGACGAGCCCCGAAGTGCCTCAAGCACTTCCTCCAAGTTCAGCGCACTGTCACAGAGCTCACGATCGCTCTGTGACAGGCAGGTACTCACCCTGGCCAGCATGGCCTGGGTCTGCTGCTCATCCACCCATTCGGACCGGAACAAGGCGCTATAAAAAGAAAACACCTCATTCCTAACGGCCTCAGGGGCAGAGAGCCGCACACCGTCCTCTCCCACCAGCTCCTTGATGAAGGAGCTGCGCTGCCTCTCCTCCTCCAGGACGAAGAAGAACCTCGTGCTCTTCTCTCCCTTGGCCAGATACTGGGCTCTGCTGCGCACCCTGGCTCCTCTCCACTTCTCCTCCTCCAGGGCTTGCAGCTCACCCCTCAGCTCCAGCAAGAGCTCGCAGCCCCCGCCGTGATCTGCCAGGAGCCCGAGCTCTGAGGTGATCCGAGCCCGAAGCTCTCTCTCCCGCCTGGCCTTCTCCCGCCCCCGGGACAGGCCATACGAGATACTGAACTCTTTGATGGCGTACTTGAGATTATCCCACCAGACCAGCTTTTCTGACCTTATTAAAGCACCAGAGGCCGGGGCCCCGGTCCTCCTGTGCCCCTGCTAGAGAGAAGTGAAGCACAGCATGGTCGCTCAGGGTCGTGAACACATAGTGCATCCGGCTCAGGCACGGGAAGAGACTCATGTGCCCCTGCAACAGGTCGATCCGGCTCTGTCTCGAGACACCTTCGACGACCTGCCGCCGAGAAAAGTCCCTCCGTGCACCATAAGCCTGACGCCACGCATCCACGAACCCGTGAGCCTCCGCACTGCGCTCCAGGAAGCTGCGAGCAGCGCTGCTCTTAAAGGTCATCCCAACCGCGACATCGAGCGCACTCAGTGCACAGTTAAAATCTCCGACGACCAGCCCTGGCTGCTGAAAGCAGCTCGCCTCCAGCTGCTTGAAGAAGGCGAGCCGCTCAGCTTCCCCATTGTGGGCGTAGATGTTGCTCAGCAGCACGGACTGTCCAGGAAACCCAAGACAGACCTGCAGGAGCCGGCCCTCCGTGTCGCGGTGCAGGAGCCTTACGCTCTCGTACACTCCCCTCCTCACCAGCACAGCCACCCCCCTCCTGCACAGGCTGGAGGCGTTGCTGTAAAACAGCTCCCCGTCCCACTGTGCTCGCACCTTCCGAACACACTCCTCGTCCCAGAAGGTCTCCTGGAGGCAGACAACATCCGTCCGCCCCAGCAGAGCTAACACTGCCCCCAGCTTTGGTCAGTCCCTCAGCCCGTTGGTGTTTAAAGAGGCGAAAGTTGCCATCACGCATATGGCCATAAGAGTGAAATTAATTCTCCGGCCCGCGCGACAGTTCCCCCGCCCTTTCTGCCACATTCTCATTGCCAACACTTGTCGCTTCCTCCCCACCTCCTGTCTCCGCCACCGCAGAGACATCAGGGATGGGTCTGCGGACAACTCTTGAACTGGGCTTCAGGTTGGGCTGAGGCCTGACGTGGTGCCACTGGATCCCAGCCTTCGAGGGCCCAGGCGGTTGTACCCCGGCTTGCCCACTCCCCTCCCCCTCCTCCCTGTCCTCCCTCTCCACCCCATCCATCTCCACCACCTCCCCTTCCCCCTCCATCTTCATGCCCTGTAATACCCCTCCTCCGTCCCTGCCCCATCCATCTCCAGACACCCATCCTCCATTCCTACTTCCACCACTTCCCCTACCTCTCCTCCCACGACCATATCCAACTCCCCTTCCTCAGTCTCTGCCAACGGTGCCTGACCGAGTATTGAAGAGGCTCCCTCACCTGGCAGGCCGGTGTCTTGTGGCCGCTGCAGGGCAACCGGGCACTTCCCCTCAGGCTCCTCTGGGTCCTCGGGCGTCTTTTCGTCTGGGCCTATGTCCACCTTGCCAGGGTCTTTTCGCCGTTGCCGCTGCCGCTTGGTCACACGCCTCGCAGCAGCGCCTTTGCTGACCCCAGCAGGCTTCTCATGCCTGGACCCAGAAGAGGGCCCTGCTGGCTCACTGGTAAGCTTGGGAACCGCTGACGGTGATGGTGGTGGTGGTGCTGGTGCCGTCGCCTCCTCCCTCTGCCTCTCTCCCTGCACAGGCTGGGGTGTCAAAAGCCCACTGGTACGCTGAGGGGCCGCCTCTGGTGGTGGTGGTGCCCGTAGGATCTCAGCTGCACCACGCTGCACCGCCGCATGTTGTGGAGCAACCTCCCTCTGCTTCTCTTGCGGCACAGAGTGGGATGCAGCAGGATTGTTAGGGCAACGGGGCGCCCCTGGTGGTGGAGATGCTGGCTGGTCCCCGGCTCCTTTCTGCTGCGCTGTACCCAGGATTGGAGGGGCCTCCCTCTGCCTCTCCCCCATCACCGGCTGGGGCGTTGCTGGCTCACTGGGGTCCTGGGGCGCCGCTGCTGGCAACTCTCCATGCTCAGCTGCAGCGGCCACTCGTAGTCCATCTTCAACCACCTCGGCGTTGCGGGCAGCTGCTCCTGCTCCGGCTGGATCTTCCGGCTCCGGCTCGCAGTTGCAGCTCATGAGCGCATGGAGGCAGTCCGGGCACTTGGCAGCGGTGCAGTTCCTGGCGCGGTGGCCGGGCTGTCTGCACTCATAGCAGAGGAACTCAGGGCAGTCCTTGGCAATGTGCCCCGAGTCCAGGCAGACATGACACACCCTTTGTTGCTGGTCGTGGAGGACCCTGAAGTACTGGTCCCCCTCTGCCGTGGCGAAGCGGGTGCTGTATGGCAACGAGGCTACATGCCATCAGCAATGGTGGTCCCAGGGTAGTGGCGCATCCTGATGTCCGAAATCACTCTCACCCCCCAGCTACTCAGCTTCTCCTTGATAGTCTCGTCTGAGATATATGCCGGGAGGTGGAGGAAGGAAACCACTACCTCCTTCTGCTCCAGCCAGCGGCAGGGTCCGCGTGTTCTTTTGAGTACAGAGTCAGTTCAAACTCTTTTGGCGTCTGGGGGCGGCAGGCAAAAAGAGAGCCCTCCCCACAGACGCCATGCACCGCTTCTATAATAGCACCCGCAGATGGTTTCTCCACACCGCTCACATCCACCACAACAGTATGCGCCCTTGCAAAAACCCGCCGGGGGGGTCGATCCGAATTCCTCATCCTTCTCTTTCCTACACCACTCTCCTCCTCCACTACAATAACATTCTCTGCCTCCATGTTTTTTCCTTCCATTAAAACACAAACAGGACTCAGAAAGCAACAAAAAAGCAACAACAAAAAACCAAAAGTCTCTCCCCTCCCCAAACAGCGCTAGGCTGAAGGGGAGGGCTTCAAAAATCAACCAAAAATTCACAAAAAACCACAAAAATTCACAAAAAACAAAGTCTTACTTGAGACAAACAAATGCTCTATTCCTCTCCTTCTTCCTGCTCTCACGCTGACCACGGCCCCTGTGACGTCAGAGGGCCTGCTCAAGGGGGTGTGGCCGTAAGCGAGAGCAGGGCTCAATGGCACCTTTCTTATAGAGAGGACAGCTCCGTCACCTCTTTTACGACGCTGCTTTTTTCCCTTGCGTTTTTCTCTTCTTCCCACGTTTTCTCTCTTCACTGCCTTCGTCCCCACTCTATTTCACTTCAGTCTTTCACTTGTAGCGGCAATGCTTGTTAATAAGACAGAATTAAGTGTTGCTGTGCTTTCCCAAATGAGGCCCCATCTCTCTGTTCATCTATGTAGTGCAGCCAATGAGAAGCTATTCATGCAGGCTGATTTAAAGATGTTTTCTATTGATAAGAGACAGCTCCCAAATGGGGATGCACTTAGCTAAGACTGGCTATCATGATCAATGGTCATCCATTGGCGCCTATCTGTCTAGGGAGTGCCAGATGGACATCTGGACTGCATTCCTAAGTGTCAGGAGTAAGTGACTCATATCTCACCTTGATCAACCAATCAGGGACTGGTAGGGCCGAGTAACCCACGTGGGTCTCTGATGCCCATGAAACTTTCAGCCAATGAACAAGCTGAAGTTCCTCCAGGTAAAAACAGGCAACACAGAACTATTCAAAGGAGAACTCCAGGGGTGCGAGACAGTTCCAGGGCAGGACAGCCCAGGTGCAGAAAGGCTCCCAAGGGCAGGACATTCTCGCAGCGCGCCTCCTGACCATCCTGAGACTCAGCCCGGACAACCACGGAACGGCCAGTGTGTCAGAGTGCCAGAACTTTCCTCTATTCTAAGAGTCTAGAGCGGAGGTTACCAGAGAGTAACCAGAGGATCCACACGAGGTTAGCACCAGCAGCAAGCCTCGTGAACAGGTCAGAACTGTGGACAGCTGAATCACTATTCAGAACTAGCGCTTCATCAGGAACGAACCGGTATTCTTCCTCACCTGCTGGGACCCACACTCATCTTTTCTCCTGTGCACAAACTTTGCTAGTTAAAGCCAACACTAACTAGCCGGTCAGTGAGCATCAGCAGCGCACCGTCGCAAGCCACACAGCACAGCCTGGCACGGAGCCAGAGAGCCCGCAGGATATCTACATCCCCAGAGATTGGATGAGCATTCAACTGCACTGCATCACAGCTCGAGAATTCAATTGTTATTCCAACCAGTTGATATCAATTTAATTCCTAAGAGTTATGTACTTGTTTTGAGTATCTAATGTAGAAGTTATAACCAATTTCATTTACGAAACGGTCTAAATGAATGATATACTGAACGTATGTCCTCTTGATATATGTAACTCTTCATAACTGATTGAATATATACCTTTTGGAACAAGTAATAGGTTTATTCCATGCTGAAAAAAAGAAGAAAGAACACAACGTTTCGGCCGTGGAGCCTTCTTCAGGTGTGAGAGAGACAGGGCAGTAGGCAAAGGTAAAGTAGCGGGAGAACAAAGGTTGAGAGGGAGGAGGAGTGAGAGGCGGGAGCAGGGGACAGAAAGAGAGGCCAATCAAGAGGTGTGAAGTCAGAATGGGTGCAGAGAGGTGTGAAATGAAACTTCCAATGAATGGAGAAAATTTAAAAGAACAGTAATCTGTCGTTAAGGGAAGGGAGAATGTGTGATCCTAGCTGCAGAATAATTTTAGTTTCGGTGGTCTTTCTGATGTATGAGTTCGGAAAACCGTCTTTGAGAACACAGACGGAGAGATTAGAGTGGTCGTGGCCGTCAGAGGTGAAATGAGAAACAATGGGCTTGGAGAGATCTTTAATCTTCACAGCCCTGACGTGTTCTCTGAAGCGGTCTCCGAGTCTCCTTCCTGTTTCCCCAATGTAGATGGCTGGGCATTTACTGCAAGAGATACAGTAAATAAGGTTGCTGGAGGTACAAGATGCTGTCTGGGTGATCCGGAATTGTCCTGAGGGGCCTTGAATGAGTGTGGTGGTGGCTGTGTACTTGCAGGTGATACAGCGAGCTCTTTTGCAAGGGAAAGTGCCTGGTGTGGATGGTTGCTGAGGGCGGTCAAGGGAGCTGTGGACAAGGAGGTTACGCAGATTAGGTGGTCGGCGATATGAGATGATAGGGCGATCAGAAAAGAGGGCCCCAATGGAGGGATCATCCTGTAGGATGGAAAAGTTCTGGTTGATGGTCCTGGGGATAGGAAGTGTGTTAGGGTGGTAAGGAAGCACCAAAGGAATGCGGTTGTTACGGCGGGAGTTCCTGATCGGGTTGATGGTCCGGGGGGTGTTTTTGGCTCGGGCAAGGGCCCTGTCAATCACACTGCTGGGGTATCCTCTGTTGATAAAAAATGAGTACATTTCGAGGGCTTGGTTTTCGAAGTCGATGTCGTCGCTGCATAATCGTCGTAACCTAAGGAACTGTGAAAAAGGAAGAGAGTTTTTAGTGTGGTTGGGGTGAAATGAGCTGTACAGGAGGTAGCTGTGTGAATCCGTGGGTTTGTAATAAACTGAAGTGGACAGTCGGGGGTAGTTGATAGACAAGTGGATGTCTAGAAACGGAAGAGTGGTGGAAGAAATGTTAACCGTATATTTGAGGGACGGGTGGAAGTTGGTGAAATGGTGCAGGAAGAATTCAAGCTGATCGTTGGAGCATGTGGCGGCACCGACGCAGTCATCGATACATCGTTTGTAGAGGTCAGGGACATAGCCAGTGTAGGAAGCGAAGAAGCGTTCTTCTACCCAGCCGACAAAAATGTTGGCATAGCTGGGTCCCATTCTGGTGCCCATGGCAACTCCACTGACCTGTTGGTAAAAAAGATTATTGAAAGAGAATGCGTTCAGTGTGAGGACCAGTTCTGCAAGGCGTACCAGGGTGTGGGTGGGTGGATCAAGCACTGTGCGTTTGTCCAGCGTGTGCTTGAGGGCTGTAAGGCCGTCATTATGGGGAATGACGGTGTACAGAGATGTGATGTCCATGGTAAAAATGTGGCATTCGGTACCCTGAAATTGGAAATCATTGAAAAGTTGGAGCGCGTGGTTGGTGTCTTTGATGTATGAGGGAAGATCTTCAACCAGCGGTCTCATGAGGCTGTCGAGAAAGGCTGAGATGTAAGTAGTTGGACAGTTACATGCTGATACGATGGGGCGTCCAGGGGTGTCCGGTTTGTGGATTTTGGGGAGGAGGTAAAATTGAGATACCTGTGGGTGTTCCATGATGAGCCGGTTCGCCTCCTGGGGGAGCTCGTTGCCGCTGATAAGAAGGGAAATGGTGGATACCACTTCCTTTTGGTAGTCAGTGGTAGGGTCCTGTTGGAGAGGGAGGTAGGCAGAAGTGTCAGTTAGTTGTCTAGAGGCTTCAAAGATATATAGATCTTTACGCCACACCACAACAGCACCTCCTTTGTCCGCTGGTTTGATGACGATATCATCCCTGTTGCGGAGAGACTGGAGCGCCTGATTTTCTCCTTGGGTGAGGTTAGACCTATGTTTACTGGGTATAGAGAGTGCCTTGGGAGCTTGATTAGTGCATTGGTTGATGAAATAATCAACTGGTGGAAAACGGCCAGAGGTTTTCTGTTCTTTTAAATTTTCTCCATTCATTGGAAGTTTCATTTCACACCTCTCTGCACCCATTCTGACTTCACACCTCTTGATTGGCCTCTCTTTCTGTCCCCTGCTCCCGCCTCTCACTCCTCCTCCCTCTCAACCTTTGTTCTCCCGCTACTTTACCTTTGCCTACTGCCCTGTCTCTCTCACACCTGAAGAAGGCTCCACGGCCGAAACGTTGTGTTCTCTTTCTTCTTTTTTTCAGCATGGAATAAACCTATTACTTGTTCCTTTGCAGCCTACGCATGCTGACGCAGCTACCCACCTGAACTATATACCTTTTGTATGCTGATAACCCTCTCGATAAGATCTGTTAGGTTTACATGCATATTTTATGTATAAATATTTTATGTATAAATATTTTATTAATAAATATTTCCTCGTGTATTAGTACCTGTGTGTATGCGTTGTTTGAGTTATATCGCATGGTTGGATTCTAAGGCCATTAAAAGAATCATTTTATTATTTACTGCTACAATTAATAATTGTCCCAGTAAATGCCCAAACCCTACAGAACTGGTGCCTCGTGAGAGCACACTACAACTGTATTATTAATTATTATTATTATTATTATTATTATTATTATTATTATTATTATTATTATTGAGAGACAGGCTCACTGTCTGTTCCTCAGGCTGGGACAGGAGATCACACACTGTATTTTTATTATTGAGAGACAGGCTCACTGTTCCTCAGGGTGGGACAGGAGATGACATACTGAATTATTATTATTGAGAGACAGGCTCACTGTATGTATTTTTATTACTGAGAGAGAGGTTCACTGTCTGTTCCTAATGCTGGGAAAGGAGATCACACACTGCATTATTATTATTGAGAGACAAGCTCACTGTTCCTCAGGCTGGGACAGGAGATCACACTGTATTATTATTATTGAGAGTCTGGCTCACTGTTCCCCAGGCTGGGAGAGGAGGTCACACACTGTATTATTATTATTGAGAGACAGGCTAACTGTCTGTTCCTCAGGCTGGGACAGGAGATCACACACTGTATTTTTATTATTGAGAGACAGGCTCACTGTTCCTCAGGCTGGGACAGGAGATCACACTGTATTATTATTATTGAGAGACAAGCTCACTGTTCCTCTGGCTGGGAGAGGAGGTCACACACTGTATTATTATTATTGAGAGACAGGCTCACTGTCTGTTCCTCAGGCTAGGACAGGAAGTCACACACTGTATTATTATTATTATTGAGAGACAGGCTCACTGTCTGTTCCTCACGCTGGGACAGGAGATCACCCATTGTATTAATATTATTGAGAGACAGGCTCACTGTTCCTCAGGCTGGGACAGTAGATCACACTGTATTATTATTATTGAGAGACAGGCTCACTGTCTGTTCCTCAGGCTAGGACAGGAAGTCATACACTGTATTATTATTATTGAGAGACAGGTTCACTGTCTGTTCCTCAGGCTGGGACAGGAGATCACACACTGTATTATTATTATCGAGAGACCTGCTCTTTCCTGACTGTTCCTTAGGCTGGGACAGGAGATCATAATCTGCTTTATTATTATTGAGAGACTGGCTCACTCCTGTCTGTTCCTCAGGTTGGGACAGGAGATCACACACTGTATTATTATTGAGAGACGGGCTGACTGTCTGTTCCTCAGGCTGGAACAGTGGATCACATACTATATTATTATAACTGAGAGACAGGCTCACTTTCTATTCCCCAGACTGGGACAGAAGATCACACACTGTATTATTATTGAGAGACAAGCTCACTGTCTGTTCCTCATGCTGGGACAGGAGATCACACACTGTATTATTTTTATTGAGAGACAGGCTCACTGTCTCTTCCTCAGGCTGGGACAGGAGGTCACACACTGTATTATTATTATTATTGAGAGACAGGTTCACTGTCTGTTCCTCAGGCTGGGACAGGAGATCACACACTGTATTATTATTATTGATAGACAGGCTCACTGTTCCTCAGGCTGGGACAGGAGATCACACTTTATTATTATTATTATTGAGAGACAGGCTCACTGTCTGTTCCTCATGCTGGGACAGGAGATCACACTCTGTATTATTATTATTGAGAGATAGGTTCACTGTCTGTTCCTCCGACTGGGACAGGAGATCACACGGTTTATTAATATTATTGTTGAGAGACATGCTCACTGTCTGTTCCTCTGGCTTTGGCAGGAAATGACACACTGTATTATTAGTAATGAGAGACAGGCTCAGTGTTCCTCATGCTGGGACAGGAGATCAAAAACTGTATTATTATTATTGAGAGACAGGCTCACTGTCTGTTCCTCAGATTTGGACAGGAGATCACACACTGTATTATTATTATCGAGAGACTTGCTCTTTCTTGACTGTTCCTTAGGCTGGGACAGGAGATGATAATCTGCTTTATTATTATTGAGAGACTGGCTCACTCCTGTCTGTTCCTCAAGATGGGACAGTGGATCACACACTATATTATTATTACTGAGAGACAGGCTCACTTTCAATTCCCCAGACTGGGACAGAAGATCACACACTGTATTATTATTATTGAGAGACAGGCTCACTGTCTGTTCCCCAGGCTGGGACAGGAGATCACACAATGTATTATTATTATTATTGAGATACAGGCTCACTGTCTGTTCCTCAGACAGGGACAGGAGATCACACAGTTTATTAATATTATTGTTGAGAGACATGATCACTGTCTGTTCCTCAGACTGGGACAGGATATTCCACACTGGATTATTATTATTGAGAGACAGGATCACTGTCTGTTCCTCAGGCTAAGACAGGAGATCACACACTGGATTATTATTATTGAGAGACAGGTTTAGTGTCTGCTCCCCAGGCTGGGACAGGAGATCACACAATGTATTATTATTATTATTGAGATACAGGCTCACTGTCTGTTCCTCAGACAGGGACAGGAGATCACACAGTTTATTAATATTATTGTTGAGAGACATGTTCACTGTCTGTTCCTCTGGCTGGGGCAGGAAATGACACACTGTATTATTATTATTGAGAGACAGGCTCGCTGTCTGCTCCTCAGGCTGGGACAGGAGATCACACACTGTATTATTATTATTGAGAGACAGGCTCACTGTCTTTTCCTCAGGCTGGGAAAGGAAGTCACACACTGTATTATTATTATTGAGAGACTGGCTCACTCCTGTCTGTTCCTCAGGTTGGGACAGGAGATCACACACTGTATTATTATTATTGAGAGACGGGCTGACTGTCTGTTCCTCAGGCTGGGACAGTGGATCACACGACGTTGCGCTGCTGATGCTCTCTGAAGACCGGCTAGTTAGTTTTGGCTGAAACTAGCGAAGTTTGTGCACAGGAGAAAAGGTGACTGTGGGTCCCAGCAGGTCAGGAAGAAGACCAGTTCGTTCCTGATGAAGCGATAGTTCTGAATAGTGATTCAGCTGTCCACAGTTCCGACCTGTTCACGAGGCCTGCTGCTGGTGCTAACCTCGGGTGGATCGTTTGGTTACTCTCTGGCAACCTCCGCTCTCGACTCTTAGAACAAAGCAAAGTTCTGGCACTCGGACACACTGGCCGTTCCGTGGTTGTCCAGGCTGAGTCTCAGGATGGTCAGGAGGCGCGCTGCGAGAATGTTCTGCCCTTGGGAGCCTTTCTGCTCCTGGGCCGTCCCGCCCTGGAATTGTCTCACAGCCCTGGGATTCTCCTTTGAATTCCCTTTAGAATAGTCTTGGAGCTCTGTGTTTCCTGTTTTTACCTGGAGGAACTTCAGCTCGTTTATTGGATGAAAGTTTCATGGGCATCAGAGACCCACGTGGGTTACTCGGCCCTACCAGTCCCTGATTGGTTGATCAAGGTGAGATATGAGTCACTTACTCCTGACACTTAGGAATGCAGTCCAGATGTCCATCTGGCACTCCCTAGACAGATAGGCGCCAATGGATGCCCATTGATCATGATAGCCAGACTTAGCTAAATGCATCCCCATTTGGGAGCTGTCCCTTATCAAAAGAAAACATCTTTAAATCAGCCTGCCTGAATAGCTTCTCTGTGGCTGCACCACAGAGATGAAGAGAGAGATGGGGCCTCATTTGGGAAAGCACAGCAACACTTAATTCTGTCTTATTAACAAGCATTGCCGCTACAATTAGTAGGAAGAAAGATACAATATTTTGAAAATGTAATATGTTTTAAAGGATTAAAGGGAAAAGAAATACTTTATATACGCAAACTAATTCTACTGAGCTCCTCTAAACAATATCGCCTGAAGAATTGTCAAAGCACAGTGTATCAATTTGGGTGACAGTTGGGGAAAAGGATCACAACATTGAAAACCACAAGGCTTATTTTCAACAACAAAATTTGTGCTTTATAATATTTGACAAAAAAATTAATATTACACGCACGGAAATCAATATTTACCATTAGGGTAGAATGCAGCATAGAACAGTTGGATAGAAGGTTAGTGTAACTCTATAGTGCATCACAGAGGCTGGTCTCTTCCCCTCATTATGCAGGCTGACTTGTTCACAGTGAACTGTCCTCCAGCGATAGTCAGCTGTAATCACTGATGCAGACATGATGTTAATACTCTGACAGCATCTTGGCTGATTTGGTTAAAGTGTTTTCCTATTAAACAGGAGATTCTGCGTTCAAATCCCAGCAGTGTCTTTCTTCTTGTCTTGTCTTACAAAATGTATCACTATGGATGATTACATGCAGCTTGATTTTGTTTAATGCAAGTTTTCATTCCCTTTCTGATGGCTCTCTACAGTAATTTTTAAAAGTACTAATCGGGATGGATTACTGTACATATCCTCAGTAAAGGGGAATATATAAGTAGTGACTATCCAAATTGCATTTTTGTGTGAAACACATTTCAGAAAATCGAAAACCAATTTTCAAAACTCACAATAACAAGACAAAGGCAAAACATAAGTTCACTTGCACTTTATGCATATTTACCACAACCTTGCCTTCTGATCATAAAAAGTCTTAATTTTAATATAGCAGTTTTAAATGGGACATTCAGAACATGGCATATGAGAATATATGGTTAACCGAGGATGAGCAAAGGATGATCGCACTTTCTGCTTATTGCTATGAACCTACCCCTGGTTATAAAAATGTCTCAAAATTCTGACACTGAGGTGTGAGACACAATGTAACAGGCTCTCATAATCCCGAAATACAAGAAATTTTACTGTAGCGTTTTATAAATTTGACCCTGTGAACATTGCATGTCCCTCCATCCTCATTACCAAAACATCTCAATGTCCCGACACTATGTACTTTTGTAATTACAACAATTCACTGTTTCATTTATGAGTTGTGACATTGTGAACATGGCATGTTAAAGTATTTAGAAAATCTAGATCAGAACAGGCTAAATGCAATTCCTAGTGATTTATCATTTTCTTACTTTCTAAATGAAAAAAATATTTTTTCAGTGATTATGACACTTCAGTATGACATAAAATATGCTTCAATGACAGAATAAATAATAATAATAAATAATCATCGAAAAAATACCCAAAGTGGACATTCATAGTTGTGATTATAGGAATGTTAGATATCGGGTGAGTAGCTGCGTCAGCATGCGTAGGCTGCAAAGGAACAAGTAAAGGACTATTCCTGCTGAAAAGAGAAGAAAAGAATCACAATGTTTCGGCTGTGGAGCCTTCTTCAGGTGTGAGAAAGACAGGGCAGTAAGCAAAGATAATTTTCTTTTTATCTTTGCTGAGTGCAGTTTATCGCTGATGACAACATCAAAGACATTAAGGAGTTTTTACAGCTAACAGCTCCACATCAACTTCCTTACATAACTAACCTCATCAGATCCCTCAACTCCCAACTCTTCCAGTTTCTCACTTCAGAGAAGGAAAAAAAACTCAAAATCCTCTACAGAGAAAAACCATCAACACCCTTATCACCTCCACCAATCCTAACCTTGGTGTTACTACACCCTCTGACCTTTCCCTTTCACCCCTTTGCATCCTCAGCTAACATATTTTAATAGTACAACAAAATTACAATAGATTGTACAGTATTTATGTTTAAAATTAAGGTAAATATGTCAAAATATCGAAGTCCAAATGCACGGTGCTAATGTAACAATGCTTGCATGTTCTTAAACAAATCTGCATTGTATTTTTAAAATATTTCAGCAGAGGATGCAACGAGGGTATAAATGATGACTCGACTTTTTCTTGGGTGAATATGGTTTTCTGGGGAGTTGCGATGTTGGGCATACAGTAATTGGACATTTCCCGGTGATTCTGACACCTGTTAAGCACTCGCATTTCCTGCAAATATTAAAATGGTTAAGGTTTCGCTGAGAAATCCAATCGACCTTTGCGAAGACAATGTTTACATCACATAAGAAACACGTCTCTGGGTGGACTCGAACCACCAACCTTTCAGTGAACAACCGAACGCGCCACACAGACGGAATGGTGGGTCCGTGTCTCACATCACAACTTTCAGGTTAAGCTGGTAATATTTCTTCTGCACTGATAATCAAGAATTGAATTTCATTTCTCGCAAGCTGTGTGAATTTCTTGAAATACAAGTTTTCCAGAAAGGAAATGAATACATGCATTCAACGAAATCAAGCCCTTTGTGATAGTCCGAAATGGTACGTTATGTACCACAAGATAGGAAAAAAAACATGACTGGGATTTTAACCTACGTGACCTACGGTACCAGACCGGAGTAAAGTTAGCTTGAAGTTCGAAAACGATTTTGGCACGCCTGTAGCGTTTACACGAAACCTCTTAGAATCGCGAGAATACTTTCTTTGTGTATAAAATACATTGTGAATGCTTTCTCAGCCTTTACTTTTTCGTTTATATGACATTTTTTTGACCAAGCACGAATATTCTTTTGTCCATATCTTCGCAACAGAAGCACAGAACGCCTTCAAACCAAATGCATTTTAAAGACCACGACATGTGGATATTTCCACAGCCTCTACATCTAAGTATCAGTGAGCTAATTATCTTTTTTTAAACCTCCGGTTTTTCATCGATGCGTAATTACGCACTAACTGGAACCCGGGGGACCGCTGTATACACAAGTTCACAACGCGAGAAATACTGTTCAATACGGCTTCATGCGAAAAACCCGTATATGACCATAGGCAACAGAATAGTGCAGTCTCCAATTACTCAGACTGTAAGCACGGGAATAAAGCTTTGTCTGAATTCTGAAACCCTTCCTTTACGTCCTGTTTTCATTCAAGGTAAGAGTCAACTATATTCACAATACTACTGACAGCAGGAAGATTAAAATATTCTTTACTCAGCAGCTTATTAAAAACAGCTCCCATGATGTTCAAACCGATTTTTTACACAGAACACTAACACAGCTTTGCGTTCTGAATCTCTTTTTCTCGTGCGTTTATTTAATGTGGCACAATGCACTGGGATAGGGGTATTCTGTTCACAAACCAATAGCATTTAAACCACAGCTCCCACAATGCTGCAAGTAAGTGTTTTGCACACTAAGCAGAGAGCGATGTCTTCCTCGTTAGTATAGTGGCGAGTATCCCCACCTGTCACGCGGGAGACCGGGGTACATCAGGACGTGCATTGAAGTGAAAGCAGGATGTGCTGCGACATGCACTGTGCAGATCCCGCCACACTAAGAGGTGAGTGGGTCTGTTCGATCACAGCGCTAGACGAATCCCCAAACAGTGTGCGTGGCGACAAACGAAACGGGCCTGTTCCCGCCCGGTTTTGAACCGTGGAAATCGGGCCCAGTAGAATGTGCAGAATGTGGCGCTGCCTTGTAGAATTCTCCGCTCTTGTAGAATTCAGGAAACAGTCTCTTTTTGCACGCTCCTGTACTTCACAGAGGTCTTGAGCGACCGGTCATTTGTTCCCAATGTATTTCCGGTGCCTTCATGCACTCTTGTACCAAATGCATGTTCCTTCTGTACGCGGAGCCGATCATTTGCAATTGGGCGGTGCCGACAGACCAGGACGAGCTCTGTCGGCTCAAAAGCAGCGCAGGACCTGCAAGAACAACAGAAAGATTAGCATCTAGTGGGGGCCTCTTACTGAGCCCAAGATCTCATCAAGAATCGGCTCCAGCAACAGGGCTGGGCGGATTGTTCCATTCTCCGACCACTCTCGGTGTTAACAAGTCCCTCCTGGTCTCTGCTTGAAATGCACTTTCCTGCGTTTGCTTTGGTGTAACTGGCTTCCCCTGCATGGGCGAATGTGAAGAAGATCCTTAGTAAGTCATTGAAGAAAACCGAGAAGAGGTCGGAGTGGCCTCTGTCGTTCACCAACGACCCAGTCAGGCAGTACTCCTCTGTAAAGCGCCGTTCGTTCACATCGATTGGCTTTTTTTTGCCTTCATTCGTGCAAGTAATAAAAGCAGATGCCCCTATTCTGCCGTGACCCAGACTCAAACCCTGGTTGTTACGGCCACATCACAACGTACTGACCACTATATGATCACGGCGAGTTACTGAGACACACGGGGCAGGGTGGAAAAGGCTGTGCTCTCTTCGTGTGACATACAGATGCAGCCATTCAAAATGGGTGGGGTATGTCGCGGCATACCCTGGTGGGCGTGTCGTGGTATCACGCAGTATCACGCGGTTAATCGCGTCCTTTGACGCCATGCCAGAAAGTATCCGATATCACCTTGTAAAACCGCCAGGGGGAGCTTAACCTCTCATGTACAGCATTTGAGCTTTTAAATTTGAACTGTGTATTACAGCATGTTAATCATCAGTCATTAAAATGTTGGTATATTTTATGAAAGCAAGATTGCTCAGTTGGACAAAAGTACACAACCTACCTTTATCAGAAATATTTATGCATCAAAGCCTTTACCGAAGATATTACTAATAGTATTAATTATGAATGACTTTGGACAAGTTGTATACTCAAAGTATAATTTCTTTAGCACATTTGTACAAGCACTTGGAATCTGTCCAAGCCCTACTTTGTCAGGCATTTTGTTTTACTTCAACGGGCATAAAAACTTCCTTGCTTTTAACAGGGCGTTTCATAATTTCTAACTACGAAAATGATTTAAAATACGACACTTATCATTCAACTAGAGCTCAAAATATCACAAGGATCCTCAAGAGCACAGCAAAGACTGTATTAAAAGATACTTGTATGAGATACATGAGAATCCAGGCTTTTTTTATCAACGCTTTCTTTTCCGTATACCAGATCTTATGGAACCACTTCAGAAGGGTGTCAGCCAGTCAGATTCCGGGAACCGGTAGATTAAAGGAAAAATACACACATTCCATTTCTCCCTAAACATTTTAAGCATCGAAGTATTTAACTAACATGTGAAATAGCGTGTGAAAAAGTGGTAGTTTTAAGCTTTTCTCCTAATATAATATGGAATCGCGTATCTAAAGAATTTAATAACGATATGATTATAGTCGTGTACTGCGACAGGGCTGTATAGGGCTGTTTCGCCTCAATCTTCATGTGATTTCCCTTGTAGCCTACTGGTCTACATGCCTGACTACCAACTCACAGGTTGTGTGTTTAAATCCAGCTGGTGCTGGACTTTCCTTTTAACAAACATTTCTTCGAAAAAATAGAATAGCAATATTATGGACAATCAATTGACTTTTATATTTCAAAGTATCACAACATGATCGATTCTAAGTCATTTTTGATAACAATGAATAGTCACCTTCTTCCCTTCTGACAACGGTCCCTGCTTCTGCTTCCTGCTTCTATTGTGTGTGTGTGTAATAGAGTAAATTTTTATAGAGAAATGGAGGCTGGACAGTATGCGTTACAATATAAACATTTATATTGATTTAAATAGTCTTTTGATTTAAATCGCAAACGCATTTTTAATTATATGTGTTTTTTAATCATAATCAGGCTAATGCAACATAAATTGATACAGTATCTTTGTCTTCTAAGTATCTTAATAAACTTTCAGCATAACTTTCTGCCCGTTTAGATTTATTTTTCTTGGGATTTTGGGATCAAACATGGAAGGATTAGATTGTAATCGTTTTTATTTTTCAAATACATTTTAGAAAAGTGTAATCTATACCTGCATTTATAACTTAGTTTTTAAAATTAGTCAAGCAATATGAAGCATCTCCTTTTACTTTTAAGTCCCTTAAATACATTGAGCACAGCTTTCTCACCACTTAAGATTGCTTTTTGATACCATCCTTACACAAAGCAGAAACTTTCCGATGACATACAGTACAAGTGGAAAGATTACAGATTTTAATCCTCTTTAATTTTGTTACGTTATACGTTTCAGGAACGTTTCATCTAAACAAACACCCCAAAACTATTCTCGATTGTATTTCTGAATGTTATGTTACACCTACAGTAGTTCACTGCTTTAAATACATCGAATTAAGAAAGTTATGTGTAGCACTTTAGATCTTTTTTTCTGAACCAGGGAAAACCTGATCATGTTTCTCTATAACAATAATAAAAAACTTTATTTTAAATATCACCATTAAAAGTGGCATCTCAAAGCAATACAGTAGATCGAAAAACAGTTAAAAGGGACCAAAGTAAATACCAGACAAACGCAAACACGTTTTTAATAAAATGCTTTTATTCATTCAGCAGAGAGTGAGAGAGACATCCAGCAGAGAGAGACACACACACCGGTTTCCATTGACAAAATTGTTTTTTTTCAATTCCTCTTGTCTAACAGGAATGTTTTATTTGTGGACAGACTGTTAGACTAGAGGAAAAGAGCGCCTCCTTCTACGAAGCATTTCGTTGATCCGATCACGAATTCTTTTCCAGCCGCACGCAGTAAGGGTTGAGAATCCCTGATTCACCATGCTACTAATGGTTTCCCGGAGATTGCAAGGCAAGGCACTTTTGCCTCTGGACCCATCGAAATTAACAGACGTGGTCCACCCCCAGTAAATTTCAAAAGTCACAAGATTTCGAAACACGAGGGCGGCATAGCGGTCGGCTCTTGCTTTCCCGTCTATGCCGATGCACTGCAAGTACAACCCCCCCTCCATCTCCTGAGTGATGGGTAGCAGTTGGACATCTGGGAGAATTATTCGTCCCACTGGCGTCTGTGAATTCCGCTCTGTAAACAGTGCTTCCTGGGGGTAGAAAGACGGCGGGGACAGCATCAACAGATTCCTGCGTGGTGGTGAACGGAGAGGCCGGGATGGAGTGTCCTGAGGCGGTGTGTGCTCTGCGGGGGGCAGAGCTTCCGCCAGGCATTGCAACCTGCGCGGCGGGGGAGGCACTTTTCGGGAGACAGCTGCTCAACTGTTTGACTGCTGGAACATACTGTCTCCTTCCTCTGCATTTTCAGGAGTGTCTCTAGCCTCCCAATCCTCCCCAGTAATGCATCGTACTGCTCCCGCTGCTGCCGAAATGTCTCCACACAGGTGCTGCTTCTACAGGTTGGCACCCTGGCCAGTGGCCGAGAGCAGAGACCCACGGCCTGTGGCAAAATAACATAATTCATGTAAGAAATAAAGTCACACAGTAGTATTCATCAGTCGCGGAACAGACATCAAAATAAACTTTTCTTTTTTTCCGTCTTACCGCTTTCTTTTATACTGTCCTGGTGGTAGATTTCGAAGATCGTTTCGCCCGTGCGGTGTTTTCTTGAAGAACAGGCTACGAAGAAATAATTATAATTGAATTTAAAATTCAAAACGGCAATAATACCTTGTAATATGCGCTGTAATCGCGTATTTCAGATGAAGTCTGCTGTATTTGCTTACCCTTCGCTCTTTGGAAGCTGGGGCGGCAGAAGCACCCCGTCTCTTCCCGTAAAAGGTCTTGGTCTCCATACTGTACTGTGGTCGCTGTAGTGCAGGTTCGCAGTTTTTTTTGTGATGGGAGCTCACCCAATCCCTTTGTGTATTTATGCTATATTCACATGTACGGCTAGAATGTTCATTGTCTTCCAATGAAAGGCGGGTGCCTCTTGCCGAAGTCTGGAGACATTAGAGGCTTGCCACACCCGGACTGTTAAACCAACGCATTAGCACGTCAAAGCCCATTGAGGAGCCGGGCGCAATAATTGTTTTGTCCCTTGATTTACTGATCTGCATTAATTATGGAAATCGAGTTCCTGCTCTTTGCAGACGACCTGGTCCTGCTGTCCCCCACAGAACAGAGGCTGCGCCAGAATCTGGCACTGCTGGAGCAGCACTGTCAGACCTGGGCGCCGACAGTCAATCTGGACAAGACCAGAGTTATGGTTTTCCAGAAAAAAAGCCAGACCTCAGGGAAACAGGTACAAATTCACACTTAACAACACATTAACACCTAACAACGGGAGCAGGGACGAATAAGGCCAGTACCCACTATTGTTAAACATACAGAAAAGAATATTAAAGTATTGAATATTAGTATTGGCTTTAGTATTAGCCATACAGAAAATTAAAGTGCCCCTTTTCCATTCAGCAGGTGCCTGAGCCGGTGTGTCCTATCTTCTGACAGTCACCGTTGTGAATGTCTGTAGAGTGTATCTTATTTTTAGTACTAAAATAAATACTTAGTACTTTAGTACTAAGTACTAAAATACTAGTACCGAGGGAGCGTCTGCATTTATAACTTCGTTTTTAAAATTAGTCAAGCAATATGAAGCATCTCCTTTTACTTTTAAGTCCCTTAAATGCATTGAGCACAGCTACTCACCACTTAAGATTGCTTTTTGATACCATCCTTACACAAAGCAGAAACTTTCCGATGACATACAGTACAAGTGGAAAGATTACAGATTTTAATCGTCTTTAATTTTGTTACGTTATACGTTTTAGGAACGTTTCATCTAAACAAACACCACAAAACTATTCTCGATTGTATTTCTGAATGTTATGTTACACCTACAGTAGTTCACTGCTTTAAATACATCGAATTAA
The DNA here is from genome assembly GCF_059453375.1 of Lepisosteus platostomus. NCBI lineage: Eukaryota > Metazoa > Chordata > Actinopteri > Semionotiformes > Lepisosteidae > Lepisosteus > Lepisosteus platostomus. The sequence continues at coordinate 37,557,122 of NC_142615.1, read as the reverse complement.
GAAAGTTATGTGTAGGACTTTAGATCTTTTTTTCTGAAGCAAGGAAAATCTAATCATGTTTCTCTATAACAATAATAAAAAAAACTTTATTTTACATATCACCTTTAAAAGTGGCATCTCAAAGCAATACAGTAGATCGAAAAACAGTTAAAAGGGACCAAAGTAAATACCAGACAAACACAAACGCGTTTTTAATAAAATGCTTTTATTCATATAGCAGAGAGTGAGAGGGACATCCAGCAGAGAGAGACACACACACCGGTTTCCATTGACAAAATAGTTTTTTTTCAATTCCTCTTGTCTAACAGGAATGTTTTGTTTGTGGACAGACTGTTAGACTAGAGGAAAAGAGCGCCTCCTTCTATGAAGCATTTCGTTGATCCGATCACGAATTCTTTTCCAGCCGCACGCAGTAAGGGTTGAGAATCTCTGATTCACCATGCTACTAATGGTTTCCCGGAGATTGCAAGGCAAGGCACTTTTGCCTCTGGACCCATCGAAATTAACAGACATAGTCCACCCCCAGTAAATTTAAAAAGTCACAAGATTTCGAAACACAAGGGCGGCGTAGCGGTCGGCTCTTGCTTTCCCGTCTATGCCGATGCACTGCAAGTACAACCCCCCCTCCATCTCCTGAGTGATGGGTAGCAGTTGGATATCTGGGAGAATTATTCGTCCCACTGGCGTCTGTGAATTCCGCTCTGTAAACAGTGCTTCCTGGGGGGAGATAGACGGCGGGGACAGCATCAACAGATTCCTGCGTGGTGGTGAACGGAGAGGCCGGGATGGAGTGTCCTGAGGCGGTGTGTGCTCTGCGGGGGGCAGAGCTTCCGCCAGGCATTGCAACCTGCGCGGCGGGGAGAGGCACTTTTCGGGAGACAGCTGCTCAACTGTTTGACTGCTGGAACATACTGTCTCCTTCCTCTGCATTTTCAGGAGTGTCTCTAGCCTCCCAATCCTCCCCAGTAATGCATCGTACTGCTCCCGCTGCTGCCGAAATGTCTCCACACAGGTGCTGCTTCTACAGGTTGGCACCCTGGCCAGTGGCCGAGAGCAGAGACCCACGGCCTGTGGCAAAATAACATAATTCATGTAAGAAATAAAGTCACACAGTAGTATTCATCAGTCGCGGAACAGACATCAAAATAAACTTTTCTTTTTTTCCGTCTTACCGCTTTCTTTTATACTGTCCTGGTGGTAGATTTCGAAGATCGTTTCGCCCGTGCAGTGTTTTCTTGAAGAACAGGCTACGAAGAAATAATTATAATTGAATTTAAAATTAAAAACGGCAATAATACCTTGTAATATGCGCTGTAATCGTGTATTTCAGATGAAGTCTGCTGTATTTGCTTACCCTTCGCTCTTTGGAAGCTGGGGCAGCAGAAGCACCCCGTCTCTTCCCGTAAAAGGTCTTGGTCTCCATACTGTACTGTGGTCGCTGTAGTGCAGGTTTGCAGTTTTTTTTGTGATGGGAGCTCACCCAATCCCTTTGTGTATTTATGTTATATTCACATGTACGGCTAGAATGTTCATTGTCTTCCAATGAAAGGCGGGTGCCTCTTGCCGAAGTCTGGAGACATTAGAGGCTTGCCACACCCGGACTGTTAAACCAACGCATTAGCACGTCAAAGCCCATTGAGGAGCCGGGCGCAATAATTGTTTTGTCCCTTGATTTACTGATCTGCATTAATTATGGAAATCGAGTTCCTGCTCTTTGCAGACGACCTGGTCCCGCTGTCGCCCACAGAACAGAGGCTGCACCAGAACCTGGCGCTGCTGGAGCAGCACTGTCAGACCTGGGCGCCGACAGTCAATCTGGACAAGACCAGAGTTATGGTTTTCCAGAAAAAAAGCCAGACCTCAGGGAAACAGGTACAAATTCACACTTAACAACACATTAACACCAAACAATGTTTGTATTATATTCCCTATTAATCAAACTCTACTCTACACAGAGAGGGGCTTGTCCCCTCCACCCGCCCCTCTCTGTGTACAGTAGAGCCTCCTGTCCAGCCAGCACATGTCCACAGACACTCACAACAGCGACATATCATAAAACGTTTGCACATATAGTTAAATTATTAGTTGTTTTTCAGGAAGTTAAAAAAAACACTTGAAATACTGACCACGACTTTAGAAGCATAAATTACCTTACACTCAATTTAAACACAAGCTTTTTAGCCCTCTAAGCTGGTTCATACAGAAATGTAGAGAACCAGGATCAGAACACACAGCTTCATTAGCGAATACATATGCAGGACAACTGGAGAAGACGTTTTACAGTGGATGGATTTTTAGAAACATCCCATCAGTGACATCACTGAAGTCAACTCCTAGGTAACTGTCGTGTGGATAGTTTCACAAGAATCAGACAAAGGTTTAAGCATCGCTTGTTCTAGATAAAACTGCAAATAAAAAAAAACAACAACCCATAACGTACTTCTTTGCGGCTCTGTTTGCCAAAATCATATATTCACAACGTGAAATTAGAAAATAATATTACGTAACCAAAATCCGCAATATGGAAACAGAACCTGTGTAATTGTTGACAGATGATGTACTCGTAACATTTTTACAAGACGAACTACAACATTTAAAAAATGACTTGTATGTACTTGATATCTCTAATCAATCCACGGCGATATAGTTAAAGCAGAGTCCCCGCACAAAACGAAACTAAAACGCCCTGGGCATACCGTTGCGCGCTTCTTATCAGTTGCTCAAAAGTAATTTGACCGTATGAAATGCATAATATAAACCTAGAAACATATAAGTGAGCAGTATTTACGTAGTATCGGTGTCAAGACATACCTCTCAAATACTGTAAATCAAGTTAAAAATATCTCAAGACCGATTCTGGTCATAATGAAACCATGTTTCATGTATGAAGTACCGAGACCAGCCATATACTGTATGTTTATGTTCCAAAATTAATATCGTTTATGGCCTTCACACGCCTTACAGTATGCTCCTATTCTTTTTATGCTCAGCTATTAAGATTTCCCTTCAGTGGTAAAATTCCATATAAATATTCAATACTACAACGGGCACAGTAAAGACGTTTACAGTAAATCTTTCTACGACAGACCAACGGACCACGAGTGCCCCTGTCGGTCAACCAATCACATACCGCGGTACCCCGCGTCATCTTGCGTCATCTTGCGCCAAAATGCGTGACGCCGTAGCCAATTACCTCCAGTACGTGTCTGTACCGGGCACTTTGAATGGCTGCATCTGTATAAATTGAATTGTTCTATTTTTCAGGCTTGCATAGTCTTATTCATATTTCAGTTAAACCTTTTCTTCTGTAGTAATTTCATTTGATATTAAAATTAGTCCTGACTTAAGAATTTTGTAATAAGTTTCAGTTTCAGTTTAATCGTGCCCAGAAGCTACCAAAACTGGTAATGTTCACATAATGTGTAATGCAAAAGCAGCAGTTGGGGTGGGAAACAAAAGGCATTTCTTGGTATGAATCCTAAAACTTCATAGATGGCGTTCTAGGACTTCTCGCTTCAGATAAAGCTATCAATACATCACAGATTTCTACTCAATCAATATCAGCAGTGTTATCACTACCGAACGCTAAATATAGATCCTGGCAATACTTCATGAGTTGTTCGTTAGAAAATTGTTTATGGTTTTTTTTAAACATATTTTCAATACCAGACAAAAAGTCGAAAGTTTCAATTTCATGCATCTGATGAAATCTCTCTTCGATGGAAGTTATAAGTACAGTACATCCAAAATACTGCGGAATCAATCAAATTTACATGTTTCTTGTGGATCCAGAAGATCATTTTGAGAATCAAAACATGCCTGTCTTTTCTTTTTTCGAGGACAAAGGAGTAGCAGCAGGAGTAGCAGTAATGGCAAGAACGTGTTTAGAGTTCAGCACTTCTCATTTCTAATGCAGAGCCATCGACTCGGAAAGCACCGCCCGCGATAAAAGAAATTGCAGAATTGGTCTGTTCATGCTGCCTACACGCTTTGAATTGCTGGCATTTTCTGCAAGCGTTCCTTTTTGAGGGTTCATGAAATTCCTCACATTTGAGCCAACACTAAAATATTTCATTCGGGGTCGCCTAATTCATAATGCAAACCGAATCTACAGGGGAATGCTGTGGCACATGAAGCCGTTTGTTAGTCTGTTGTGAGGGGTGGAATGGAAATCGAGTTGGTGAATAGAAAATGAAACAGGAGTCACTTCTTGAGCTACGAATTCCAAAAAGTATGAAAACCTGTGCATTTTAACAGTGCAGAATACTCACAAATTGCACTGAGTTGCTTGCTTTCTTCTGCTGCTTTTATATTTCAGTCATTCACTGTCAGCTAGCACTGGAACAATTCAAGAGAGGTAAAAACAGAAGCTGTCAGGAGTGGGATTTGAACCCATGCCTCCATTTGGAGACCAGACCACCCAAGCCAGCTGGAAAGACACATGTCCTTGAGTCTGGCGCCTTAGACCACTCGGCCACCCTGACAAGCAAGAGCAAGTGGTGTGCTGAATGCACCAGTAGTTGATTAAACTGAGTTTCTTCCCTGAAATGATTTGCTTGCGAAGAGCCAAGTTGCCTTGAATGGATCTTGGAAATCAAATATACGGATGGATTGTTATTCGGTTGTGAGTTTTGAGGGGCGTATTATAATTGAGTTGGTGAAAAGGCGCTTTTTGTTAGTCTGTCGGGAGGCTGCACAAGGTGTTTAGAGGGAGAACTTCTAAAAGGCAGGCTCCATAGGTAATGATCACATTTTCTTGCATGCTAATCGAAAGAAATATTAAGAAACTTTCCCGATACCAGTTTTTTACAAAAGTAAAGGCACACGGCACATGTGTGCCACATCACTTCCGAGTTTAGTGACAACTACCTCAGAGATTGTAAGCTGGGTAGTTTCAGATAACATCACTTTTTTTTATCAAAGGTTCAAGCAAACCCGAATACTTTTGCAAGAGACATTTCAGAATCCCAGTCCAATCCAGTACGATTGCTGGATCCTTCGAATTCGACTGAACTATAGCACAGATCTGCAGTCCACCATTAGAATACTGTGGGTGTGTTGTATAAGCCATACCGCCCAAAATAGTTCTAAAACAGGAGATGCATCCTCATTTAGGAATGTGGTATAAAGTGAAATGGTCTGGGAAGAGTCCTACGTTTCAACAGTTCAAAATAGATGTAATGGGGTATTTACGGACTCTTTCGAAATGTAAGAACAACCTGTGCGGACCTTATCTTTATTTACGTCGTGTAAACGTTTTTCATAAAGTGTAATTGTATTATAGCATGTGCCACTGACGATTTTCTTGATACGTTATATGTGCTCTTGTTTGTATTGTATGTAGTTTTGTTGTTCAAATAAAACGTAAAAGACACAACTTTCCGGATGCGGCTGCTGTAAAAATAAAATGACATCAAGGGCGCTGTACGCAGAGGTGTGAAGCCTGTTTCATAGAAGAACTATATCCAGAGGTGTTAAAGAAGTCTAGATCTCACTAGAAAGTGCTGGATTAAGGCTCCAGCCCCTTCAGGGGCTTGGGTTTGAATCTCACCTTGTTAGGTGCTTCTGTTGAGACCCCTTCCAACTGACTTCAAACGAAAGGGAGGGAGCTGCTTTTTGGCAGTCTCTCGAGAAACTAAGCAAAGTGTTTAAAGATACTTTGTCAGCTTGACATCAAGGCAGAAAACAAAAACTTTCTTGCGTCCACTCAAACCAAATGCGGTTTGCCACCTTTTGCGTTATGCAGGGAATGACGTCTGCCGATCACTTTTGAGTCAATGCAAATCGTAGTGTGCCCTCCATTTTAATGTTGGTTGTGCTAGCGTGCTGCTTCTGTCTGTGAAACTTTATGCAATCAAGGCATTTAATGTTTTTTTTAATAATTGGAAAAAAAATGTACTATTTTTTTTCTTAAATATTGATGGTTTAAAAACTTATTTAATGTGAAACAGGCATTGTGATTGTAAAACGGTCAAAATGTTAGTGAAGAAATCAGTAATGTGAGGAAAGGTGAATTGTGGGAGCCTCTTGACTCCCTGTGTTGTGTTTCTCTCTCATTCTACTTGGAGTGGTGCCGTCGCTTCTGGATAGTCTGTCTTGGGTCATTCCGGACAAGTCACGTATAACTGTGCTTCACCACAAGAAGAGACACCTCACTTGCGAGGATCCCAACAGTATATTTCCCCTTTCAGAGCCCATGGGAGTGAATTTCATACACAATTAAAAAAGCCTAATTTTATTTAGAGGCTTAAGACACTTTTTTAATTAAAAAAGTGACCTGAAACGCCTTAGCTTTCAGGTTTGCTAGAACCTGTAATAATAAAGTGGTCTCAAACTTTCATTGTCTGATGTAGCTGTCTCTAAAGTTGGACATGATGTTTTGGAGATGCTGAGATATTGAGAAGAACTCAACTACATGGTGAGAATTCTAGGTTCAGCACCAGCAGATGGTGAAAAACTCTTAGCTGACCCCAACCTAATTTGAACATGCAACTTTCTGAGCTAGAATCAACTACACTACCACTGTGCCCCACCCTATAGTCTTCTTTAGCTCCCCAAAGGAGAAAAATCAGTGTCCCAAAAAAAGTGCTTCCCGAAATGTCTTTAACAGTGTAGCGGCGAGGCTTAATAATAAGGCAGAATTAAGTGTTCTGAGCCTTCCCAAATGAGGCCCCATTTCTCTGTTCATCTCTGTGGTGCAGCCACAGAGAAACCATTCATGCAAGATGTTTTCTTTTGATAAGGACAGCTCCCAAAGGGGGATGCACTTAGCTAAGCCTGGCTATCATGATCAATGGTCATCCATTGGCGCCTATCTGTCTAGGGAGTGCCAGTTGGACGTCTGGACTGCATTACTAAGTGTCAGGACTAAGTGACTCATATCTCACCTTGATCAACCAATCAGGGACTGGTAGGGCCGATTCAGATTCAGATTCAGATTCAACAATTCTAAAGGGAATTCAAAGGAGAATTCCAGGGCAGGACGGCCCAGGAGCAGAAGGCTCCCAAGGGCAGGACATTCTCGCAGCGCGCCTCCTGACCATCCTGAGACTCAGCCCGGACAACCACGGAACGGCCAGTGTGTCCGGGTGCCAGAACTTTCCTTTGTTCTAAGAGTCTAGAGTGGAGGTTGCCAGAGAGTAACCAGCAGCAGGCCTCGTGAACAGGTCGGAACTGTGGACAGCTGAATCACTATTCAGAACTAGCTCTTCATCAGGAACGAACCGGTCCTCTTCCTGACTTGCTGGGACCCACAGTCATCTTTTCTCCTGCGCACAAACTTTGCTAGTTAAAGCCAACAGTGAGCATCAGCAGCGCACCGTCGCAAGCCGCACAGCACAGCCTGGCACGGAGCCAGAGAGCGCGGATTGGACAGCAACAGCCTGCAACTGTTTCTTTGTGCCCGCAGGAGATCTGAATCCCCAGAGATTAGATGAGTATTCAACTTCAATGCATTACAGCTCGAGAATTCAATTGTTATCCCAACCAGTTGATATCAATTTAATTCCTAAGAGTTATGTACTTGTTTGAGTATCTAATGTAGAAGTTGTAACCAAGTTCACTTTACGAAACGGTCTTAATGAATGATATACTGAACGTATGTCCTCTTGATATATGTAACTCTTTGTAACTGACCGAATATACCTTTTGTATTCTGATAACCCTCTCGATAAGATCTGTTAGGTTTATATGCATATTCTACGTATTAATAAATGTATCCTCGTGTATTAGTACCTGTGTGTGAGCGTTTTTTGAGTTATGTCGCATGGTTGGATTCTAAAGCCATCAAAAGAATCAACTTTGTGATTTACTGCTACAATTAATAATTGTCTCAGTAAATGCCCAAACCCTACAGAACTGGTGCCTTCAGAGAGCCACTATGATTACATATTTGGCGTCCTTGAACCAGTTTTCCCTACATTATTTGGCGTCCCTGGCACGGGCGTGGCAAGACTGAAATGAGTCAACCAAGCGGAATAATTCAATAAAAAACGCCGCGGGTTTCATACACGACAATACAGTGTGCTGAAAGCCGAAAGAAAAAGTTCCCCTTGCTCTTTAAGCAGTGCTTGATTGTCTTGTGATCTTTTGCAATCTACCGGGTTGATTGCATACTTGATCTTGTGGTTTTCTGTGGTAAAACTGTGATTTCGTACTTAAAAGTAATACTCTTTAAGTTAACGATGGTTGCTAAAAGGTCTGAATTCGAGTCGCTATTAAGCACTCTCTCTAGCAGCGACAGGTCTGACCACGATCTCTTCCATATCTCCGTCAGTGGAGAAGCTAGTAGAATAAATCTCCATTCTCTGAGAGAGCTAGCGAAGGACATAGAGAGATTTGACCCCGCAGTGTCAGAGAATATCGAGAGTTATATTCAAGACCTCAGGTATACCCTGCAGTACCTGCCAAACGCCACAGAACAGGAGAAAGTGTTTCTGGTCAGGAAAACTACCAGCAGAGCTGTACATGAGTGGATGGCTAGGCAGATGAAAGAAGTCTGTAATGATTTAGAGGAGCTGTGTCAAGCACTTATCGAAGAATACAGTGCGTTTATTGACCCGACTGCTGCGATAGCCGCCGCTCTTAACATTAAGCACGAGAGAGCAGAGTCCCCTCGCGAATATTACGAGAGACTTAGACGAACTTATTTTGCAGGGCGAAATGATGAGGGTTGCGAAGAGAACACACATTTCAAGGGTTTATTCATTGCGAATCTCCACCCGTCAGTCAGAAAGATGATCTTAATGCATACAGATGCACAGACCATGAAAATGACTGATATTAAGAGATTCGTGCAGAAAGCCTGGGAGTATGATGACCAAAAGCGCTCTGAGCAAAAAGCTGTTAAAGCGTCTGTGTTCGCCGTCAGAGCCAGGAGGGTTAACTCCCCCCTGCTCGAAGGAGCACAGGCTCCTGAGCTGGCTAAGCCCCGTTCCAAAGCACTCACACGGGACCGCACCCAGCGTCCTAAGTGCCATGAGAACACCGGGGGAGGGAAAGGGCTAGAAAAGGCTGAACAAAAGGATTCAGTAGCCGCCCGCCTGGCCAGGCTTGAACAAGCTTTATTAGGACAGGGACAACCGCTCCCCAAGGCTGCCGGAAGCATGAATGAGCTGATACTCTTCACTGGAGGAGGCGGAGACCCGCCCCCTCTCCCTCCCTCAGTCTATCTGATTGAGCGGAAGGGTTCCCGCCTGGATGAATTCAGCCACTCCCAAGTGAGTGCTGACTCCACCCCTGAAGTCACAGAGCAGGCAGTAAAACACAGAGGAAAACAAGAAGCTTTTACCTCAAGGCTGCCATGGGAGATGTCTTACCCAGTGAGACACTGATTGACACTGAGGTTGAAAGGTGTTTGATGTCACACGGCAAGCTCAAACGGGTAGAAAAAGAAAAGGGCATGCGACTCAGAGAGGAACCTTTGGTGGATCACCAGAGAGGCAAGGTGTGGAAACAGGTCAAGGCTCCTAAGCCTTCTGTACAGAAGGAAAGGGGGGCCAAGAGGCAGACTGTGCTCACAAAGTGCCCACCGAACACAGAAGCCTATGCGGAGATTCCTTCTGTTCCCTCTGGACAAGAAATAAAAATATTTTCTTGTTCCCCGGATATACAGGGAAGTCGTGTCCCGGCTGAGGTCACAACAGCCTCCCTGCCACAGGAGCGGTGCTCCAAGCAGCCGGCTGATCCACCAGGTAAAGCACACACCTTTTACGTCCCTAAAGAGGAGCAGATCTCCCCACCTGGCGATGAAAAGGAGCTTTCCCTGTGCACCCTGGCACCCAAGAGGGGTCAGGACCACCACCCTGCAGTGGTGGAAGGGATCCAGATGGCAGGAGAGCAGGTTGGTGATGAAGCCCTCACCCTTAGCCCTGACAGGTCCTCTATTAGTGAGGATCTGCTTGAGCAGCTGTTGCAGGGCCACCGCCAGGTGCCCCTGGTGCAACATTCACAGGTTAGACAGGAGGTCCAGCTGGACGCTGAGACTACTGCGCTGTGGACACACCTGATCCCAGATGCCGATTCCCTCTGCTGTGACCCAGGGAACCTGCAGTCAGGTAATATTATTTCTCACAACTACCAGGTAGTGAGTGAGACTGACCTGATTGTTCCTGCCTCAACGGCAGGGTTGCCAACACACCCAGTCCCCCAGAAGGGACAGGGAATGAAAGCCGAGACGGTTTTCTTACAGCCACCAGCTCAGTTTGTCAGTCTGAGTCTGACCAACAGTGGTTCAGCCAGACTGGAGCTGGATGGTCAAGCCACCCGCCTGCCAGTGCAGGACATCGCAAAGAGGGGTGTCAGAATCCCCGCCTGCACTGACATGGGCCTGGTGAATGATAGTGAGTTCAAAGACAGTGAACTAGCTATCCCAGTGCTGGGGCAGCTCCCTGAATCCCTAGGGAGGGAAGGGGGGAGCGAGCAGGTGTCCTACACCTACCCCCAGCGAACGATAGAAGGATTCCTCAATCGTGAAGTGTGCAGGGTGGACCTGAACAGTGAGAATAGGGTAACAATCCCAGATCACTCAGGTGCTCCAGATGACCACTCAGCCGAGGGTCAGGCATGCTCCACCGCTGCACCGCCCCCTGCAGGGTTCCTAGAGCACAGGCATGAACAAATCGAAAAAGCAGATGCCCTGGAAACGGATGAGCAGCATCAGCCGCTGCGTCAGATCTCCCCAGATTTCCAGGATGTTGGTGCCCAAGATGCCACAGGGCATACTGAGAAAGACACCATGTACATGCTGTGCCAGCTTAGAAAGGCAACAGTCACTCAGAAGGAGATGATTGGGATCAGCCACCCGAAAAGACTTTTGGGAGGACTGATTGCTGCCACCACTGTTGTGCATTTGCTATTTCTGGTAGGTTTGTGTGCTACTGGCACTCTCACCCTGACTGCCCCAAGAAGGCAGGGGTCAGAGATGCCAGAGGGTAGTGACAGACTGTATCGACAGCAGCGAAAGTTGGAAAGCTTAGGGAAAACCCTACAGGCAATTTCCTATGCAACAGGGTTAAATCTTATTCCCCAATCAGTGGACATGATTGTTGGTGTTATACAGTGGGTTTATGCTTGTGTGCAACAGGCCAGAATGTTGACACAAGACCTGTTAAGGGAGTTTAGTGCCACTGTAGCCAGTCTAACCACGGCACAAATCCCAACCCACTTGATTCCACTCTTCTCAGTAGAGGAGTATGTGACATTAACCCCATCGCTCATAGCTCACCCAGAAGGCAATCCAAGATTGAATTCGGTTCCAAATCTTGAGATGGGTATGGCTACCAAAGCTATCCATTGGCTGTGTCTAAACGATTCACCAATGAAGGGTGTAAAGCTACTAACGAGCAGAGGGAGGTTAATGAACCCCATGAAGAGCAGGTGGGAAGTAAATGGCTGGTCAGCACACCACATTTAACAGACACTGTGACTTGTGACAGGTATGATACAGCTACCACAATGCAGCTACCTAACCAATAGTTTTCCCGAGGAGGCCATAGTACAGCATGGTAACTTAACACTGTACGGTCTGGAACCAGACAATATAAGACCAAACTTGAGGCCGTGGATGCCTTCAGGTGCCACACTATTGAATTGGATAGAAATCCAAGAAACAGTATGCCCTGAAGAGGTAAAGGTTTAGTTTGCTTTAATGGAACAAACCTCCAAACCACCCTAGCAGATACCCAACACAGGTGTTGTGGTTTATCGGGGGCTGGGAACAGGAACTGTTGTTATTGTAACACTACTGCCAGGTAGCTGGATCATGACTGACAGTGTACTCTGAATGCTGTACTCTCACATCAAGATGTACTCTGGGTAGCATGAATGAGTCAAAGGTAGCATGTCAAAAGAAAGGAAGTGACTTCTCCCCAAATATCTACCACAGAGGTATCAGATATTGACAGTGAACTTCCTGATGTGTAATTCCTAGACTTAGATAATGTCTCCTACCGTGTTTATACATACTCCAGATGTTATTCATCCTGTTTGTATCCAATGCTGGTTCTGGTATGAATTCTCGAGGAGTAATGTAGACATTTAAGATTAATGTTCTAATGGCAAGGGACATCACTTAACTCTGTTTTGTTTTGAAGGCAACAACGCCTCAGGACCTCGTGACCTTCAAAAAGGGGGGATATGTAGCGGCGAGGCTTAATAATAAGGCAGAATTAAGTGTTCTGAGCCTTCCCAAATGAGGCCCCATTTCTCTGTTCATCTCTGTGGTGCAGCCACAGAGAAACTATTCATGCAAGATGTTTTCTTTTGATAAGGACAGCTCCCAAAGGGGGATGCACTTAGCTAAGCCTGGCTATCATGATCAATGGTCATCCATTGGCGCCTATCTGTCTAGGGAGTGCCAGTTGGACATCTGGACTGCATTACTAAGTGTCAGGAGTGACTCATATCTCACCTTGATCAACCAATCAGGGACTGGTAGGGCCGAGTAACCCACGTGGGACTCTGATGCCCATGGAACTTTCATCCAATCAATGAGCTGAAGTTCCTCCAGGTAAAAACAGGCAACACAGAGATTCGACAAGATTGAGATTCAGATTCAGATTCAGATTCAACAATTCTAAAGGGAATTCAAAGGAGAATTCCAGGGCAGGACGGCCCAGGAGCAGAAGGCTCCCAAGGGCAGGACATTCTCGCAGCGCGCCTCCTGACCATCCTGAGACTCAGCCCGGACAACCACGGAACGGCCAGTGTGTCCGAGTGCCAGAACTTTCCTTTGTTCTAAGAGTCTAGAGTGGAGGTTGCCAGAGAGTAACCAGCAGCAGGCCTCGTGAACAGGTCGGAACTGTGGACAGCTGAATCACTATTCAGAACTAGCTCTTCATCAGGAACGAACCGGTCCTCTTCCTGACTTGCTGGGACCCACAGTCATCTTTTCTCCTGTGCACAAACTTTGCTAGTTAAAGCGGACAGTGAGCATCAGCAGCGCACCGTCGCAAGCCGCACAGCACAGCCTGGCACGGAGCCAGAGAGCGCGGATTGGACAGCAACAGCCTGCAACTGTTTCTTTGTGCCCGCAGGAGATCTGAATCCCCAAAGATTGGATGAGTATTCAACTTCAATGCATTACAGCTCGAGAATTCAATTGTTATCCCAACCAGTTGATATCAATTTAATTCCTAAGAGTTATGTACTTGTTTGAGTATCTAATGTAGAAGTTGTAACCAAGTTCACTTTACGAAACGGTCTTAATGAATGATATACTGAACGTATGTCCTCTTGATATGTGTAACTCTTTGTAACTGATTGAATATATATCTTTTGTATTCTGATAACCCTCTCGATAAGATCTGTTAGATTTACATGCATATTTTATGTATTAATAAATGTATCCTCGTGTATTAGTACCTGTGTGTGCGCGTTGTTTGAGTTATGTCGCATGGTTGGATTCTAAAGCCATCAAAAGAATCAACTTTGTGATTTACTGCTACAATTAATAATTGTCTCAGTAAATGCCCAAACCCTACAGAACTGGTGCCTTCAGAGAGCCCCTATGATTACATATTCAGCTCCCTGAACCGGCTTAATCTACAGGGGTCAGTGTTGGGAGCTGTAGGGTATCGGGAGTTTAGGGGTCAGTGTGGGGAGCTGTAGGGTATCGGGAGTTTAGGGGTCAGTGGGGGGAGCTGTAGGGTATCGGGAGTTTAGGGGTCAGTGTGGGGAGCTGTAGGGTATCGGGAGTTTAGGGGTCAGTGTGGGGAGCTGTAGGGTATCGGGAGTTTAGGGGTCAGTGGGGGGAGCTGTAGGGTAGATGTGGGGCACCGGGCCCACCACAGGGCGGCCGGTCCAGTTTCGCGGAAGGCGACCGGGTCAGACTTACGGAAAAGCACCGGGACTTGGGCCGGGACCTCTCCCGCTGCCAGTCCGGGTTCGGCCTGACCGGTGTGACCTGTGAAAACGCCAAACAGCCCATCTCCGAGACAGCTCTAACCAAATAGCCAAGCCCAGTCGTGTCGAGACTAGGGGCCTTGGGCAGTCTCTACAGTGTGTCCAGTGAGACTGTGGACAGGTGAGTGTGTCCAGTGTGTCCAGTGAGAGTCTGGACAGGTGAGTGTGTACAGTGTGTCCAGTGAGAGTCTGGACAGGTGAGTCTCTACAGTGTGTCCAGTAAGAGTCCGGACAGGTGAGTGTGTACAGTGTGTCCAGTGAGAGTCTGGACAGGTGAGTCTCTACAGTGTGTTTAGTGAGAGTGTGGACAGGTGAGTGTGTACAGTGCGTCCAGTGAGAGTCTGGACAGGTGAGTCTCTACAGTGTGTCCAGTGAGAGTCTGGACAGGTGAGTCTGACCAGTGTGTCCAGTAAGAGTCTGGACAGGTGAGTCTGACCAGTGTGTCCAGTGAGAGTCTGGACAGGTGAGTGTGTACAGTGTGTCCAGTAAGAGTCCGGACAGGTGAGTGTATCCAGTGTGTCCAGTGAAAGTCTGGACAGGTGAGTGTGTCCAGTGTGTCCAGGAAGAGTCTGGACAGGTGAGTCTCTACAGTGGGTCCAGTAAGAGTCTGGACAGGTGAGTCTCTACAGTGTTGTCCAGTAAGAGTCTGGACAGGTGAGTGTGTACAGTGTGTCCAGTAAGAGTCCGGACAGGTGAGTGTATCCAGTGTGTCCAGTGAATGTCTGGACAGGTGAGTGTGTCCAGTGTGTCCAGGAAGAGTCTGGACAGGTGAGTGTGTACAGTGTGTCCAGTAAGAGTCTGGACAGGTGAGTGTGTACAGTCTGTCCAGTAAGAGTCTGGACAGGTGAGTCTCTACAGTGGGTCCAGGAAGAGTCTGGACAGGTGAGTCTCTACAGTGGGTCCAGGAAGAGTGTGGGACATCCAGAGGCAATCTGTGCTCTCAGAAGGCCATAATGGACCTGCAGCTTGGTATTTCTCGGACCCGCGACCCTGTCTCTTGAGCTGAGGCGTGTGCTCAGTCAAGATCACCACTGGAAGTGTCTCTCCTCGTCTGGAGGTGTTACCGTGAGACCTGGTCTGTCAAGCGCTTTGCGCTGCAATGTCTGTGAAAGGTGCTCTATCAGTGAAGTTTATTATTATTATTATTATAATACAGCGAGCGCTGCTGGGGGCGGAGAGGCCAGTCGGAGGAGGGCTGGACGCTGGACGCTGAACGGTGGGCGGCAGGGGTGGACTTACGACGCCTCGCCGGGCCCGGGTCCTGCTGCGACCGCGCACGGCCGTGCGGCATCTCTGTCGGTCCATCGTCCTGCCGAGACAAGCAGAGTCACAGAGGGGAGGGGAGGGGGCGGAGCCACACAGCTGGGCGGCTTGTTCCCCACCCCCGCCCCCCTCTGTGTACAGAAGAGCCTCCTGTCCTGACTGGAGGACCTCACCCAGCTGTGTCCTGAGAGAAGCCAGGGTATCAGCTTTGTTCCACACCCCCGCCACCCTCTGTGTACAGTAGAGCCTCCTGTCCTGACTGGAGGAGCTCACCCAGCTGTGTCTGGAGAAGAGCCAGGGTATCAGCTTTGTTCCACACCCCCGCCACCCTCTGTGTACAGTAGAGCCTCCTGTCCTGACTGGAGGAGCTCACCCAGCTGTGTCTGGAGAGAAGCCAGGGTATTGGCTTTGTTACACACCCCCGTCACTATTTGTGTAGAGATGCACCTCCTCTCAATATCTTTTTACAGCACAATCACACCCATAAGAGTGGAGTAACGGTAAAAAAAACAACTTATTTCTCCACTTATTTTGTTATTTCTCGCCAGCGGCGCTTTTGACTGACTTACCGATTTCACAGGGATATTGAAGAGCGATTCTGAAGCTGAAACTAACGATTGAAGTCGAAGTAACTTTATTGGAAGAAACACGTGTTTAGAAAGGACTATATAGTGCTTTCCTCCTCTTCTCTCCTCTGAGCTCATGGGGCTCCGGCGCCGCCCCCCGCTAGAATCCGCCGCTCTGTGACGTCAGGCGGCTCATTGTGACGCCTCCGTGACATCGCACCCAGCCGGGTGTCCCTGTACGACCCCGGTAGTCGCCACCTCGGACAGGCTGGGGAAACGGGTCCAGCTGTTTCCGGCCCAAGGGTTACAAAAGCTGCACTTGAATTTAAAGACAAAATCACGTCAAGGGTGCATTCAGCACCCCCACGTCCAACACGGGTTTCCGTGGGGTTTGGTTCAGTGAAATTAGGACCCCCCCCCGAACCCCAAATCAAAGAAAGACCAACCTCCACTCCCCTCTAGCGCCCAAGGGCGGAAATTTCGGGCCACGACACGTCCAAAAAACACGGGTACCCCCCCGTACTGCGGGGAAAAGAAACGCCATTTTCTTTTCCGAGCGCTGCGTGGGACCTCACGACCCCCCCCCCCCAAAAAAAAACGGGCTTCGCAGACGAGGAAAACCAGGCATGTCGACCTCTCTACAATACCACCCGGCTGTTTCTGTTTCAAACCGTGGGGAAAAAAATAAATACAATTTCGCCCCTCACCGACCGCCGCGCAAAAAAACACAACTTCACGCTACAGAAACGGCCAGTGTGAGGGGGGGCACGGGAAAAAAATAAAACCTGCGTGTTTTCGGCAGAGTAAGCTCAGCGGGGAAACTCCCTGAATCTCGGGGTTGCTTCTTGAACCCCGAAAACGACCTTTTTTCTCTCTCTCGTTTTCTTGGTGTCTGGGACGTTCACGAACTCCGCCGCGTCGGTGCGATTCCCAGCGGGACTTGAACATAACCCCCCCCCGTGGAGCCACAGCGCCCCCGTGTGGCCGAGAGGACCACCACCCGCAGGGCTGAGCTTTTACTGCCGTGTCCCGCTTTCACTCTGGCGATGAAGGAGGGAATCAAGGAGGAGAATTAATATTGTGATCCACCAGTCCATCACAGGACACACACACACCCTGGACAGGACAGCAGTCCTTCACAGGATATAAGTCCATTACAGTACACACACACACCCTGGAAAGGACAGCAGACCATCACAGGACACACACACACACTCACACACCCTGGACAGGACAGCAGTCCATCACAGGACACACACACACTCACACACCCTGGACAGGACACCAGCCCATCACAGGATGTTCAGTGCCTCTCTCTAATAAAGTAGAAACGTGACATTAAACTCCGTTCGAAACGGGAGAAATCACCAGGACACGATACACCTTGCTCCGGACGATGGGAGAAGACCTGTACCTTCACGAGTCCGGGTTGTGAAAACTTCTTCTGGCAGTTCAAAACGTTTCGAAGAGACTACAGCGCTACCCTGTTTTCCATTTCTATTGTGTATTATTATACAGTCATAAGTATCTGTCCTGATCACAGAGTCCCCCTCTCACTACCAGGACTGAAGCCCAGTGCAGCACGAATAATAATAATAATTAATAAGTCTGGACCCTCCACTCAGAGCTCTTCCCAGGTCAGGGGGATCCCCTCCAGCCCCCCCAGTGTGCAGCCCCCACCTGGATGATGCTCCAGTCCGCTCAGCACACAGCAGCTCTCAGTGGGGAGGAGAGCAGAGGGATGGAGCCAGTTCAGAGAGGGGGGTGATAAGGAGGCCATGATGGGTCAAGACCAGGGGGGGAATCAGGCCAGGACACTGGGGTAACACCCCTACTCTTCTCCAGAGACACCCCGGGATTGTTTATGAGCACAGAGAGTCAGGACCTCGGTTTGACGTCTCGTCCGAAGGACAGCGCCTGTTTACAGTCCAGTGTCCCCCGTCACTATACTGGGGCATCAGGACACAAAGACCACAGGGTGAGAGCGCCCCCTGCTGGCCCCACTCACACCACTCCCAGCAGCAACCTTGGGGGGGGGGGGGAGGGAAAAAACCAAAAGCTAAACAGATTTTTTTTTAAAACCTTTTTAATGATGCTTAACAAAAGAACAAAAATTACAATACAGATTACGTCCAGTCTGGGGACCCTCAGCTTAGGTCCAGTCCAGTCTAGGGCCCCTCAGCTCCGGTCCAGTCCAGTCCAGTCCAGATCTTAGCAGGCACAGAACCAGGAAAGGAACCTGGAAAGAATATTGTTATTGCAGGTGTGAGGGACATAGACACAGACGTCACCATGACATCAAACAGCAAGAGGAGACTCCTCCTTGAATCACAGACATGACCGGGCGGCACCCCCCTGTCTGCTCACCTGCCCCTCCTCTTACTCTTCTTGTCCTTCCCGGCAGCCTGCTCCTCTTCTCCCTCGCTCTTCCTCTCCTGAGCAACGGTCTCCGCCACTTCCATTGGCTCGTCCTGATCTTCTGTCTCCACCGACATGCAGCTCAGGGACTTCAAAAAGATGCACCAGCGCTTCTGAAGCAGAGACAGGAGAGTCACGTTAAGAGTCGGACTGGACACTCCAGGACATGAACACTGCACTGAGAGAGAGAGGGGTTCATACAGACACATGACTGGACACTCCAGTACATGAACACTGCACTGAGAGAGAGAGGGGTTCATACAGACACACTGACTGGACACTCCAGTACATGAACACTGCACTGAGAGAGAGAGGGGTTCATACAGACACACTGACTGGACACTCCAATACATGAACACTGCACTGAGAGAGAGAGGGGTTCATACAGACACGCTGACTGGACACTCCAGTACATGAACACTGCACTGAGAGAGAGAGGGGTTCATACAGACACACTGACTGGACACTGGACAGGAGTAAAGAGAGGATCAGAGCATTACCCACCTTCTTTTTCTTCTGTCTCACAGGAGGTGGTGATTGGACCTCCTCCAGCTGGAGTCCTTGGAGGGAGAGAGGGGGCAGGAGAGGGACAGCACAGGGAGAGAAAGAGAGAGACAGGTGAGTCAAGTGTCCCAAGAGCACAGAGACTCTGCTGAGATCACACTCGCAGTGAGTGAGCCTGGGTGTAGCCCACTAATACTGACCCACTGGACACCACAGGACAGAGAGGAGGAGGAGGAGAGAGACACACTGCCTGGACACCACAGGACAGAGAGGAGGAGGAGAGAGACACACTGAGGACAGAGAGGAGGAGGAGAGAGACACTGACAGACAGGGCTGAAAGAGAGAAACACTGAGACCCAGGGACAGACAAGACGGCCAAACTCCACCACAGACAGGACAGGAGGCAGGGTGGGACCAGCACTGACCTCCTTCCTCTCTCCTGCCAAAGGAGCTGTCTCCACCTCCTCTTCCTCCTGCAAGTCAAGAGACAGGCTGAGAGAGAGACGGGCTGGTGGGATATCGGCGAACAGAGCTGAAGGCAGAGAGCGGGGGAGACAGGCCCAGCTGGGACAACGCAGGACAGACAGAGAGACAGACAGAAAGGAAGGAGAGAGAGAGACAAAGATGAAGGCACAGAAAGACAGCAGGCAAAGAGAAAGATTGAGATTGAGGGACAAACAAACCGAGAGAGAGAGAGGAAGGAGAGAGAGAGACAGAGATCGAGGGACAGACAGACTGACAGACGGGGCTGAAAGAGAGAGACAGAGAGGCAGGGACAGACAGACAGCAGGACGAGAGAGAGACAGAGATCGAGGGACAATAATTTGGTTTCAAAATTTATTCTGAAAATATACAATCATTCTCTCCTGAAAAATATCGAGTTCAAATTATACATTATGTACAATATTATAATCAACATATGGCTAATCATCAAAAATAAAAAAACTGTACTGGGGGACACAGCTGGCTGTGCTGTTCTGGACAGAACACACTGAGGTCCAGTTTCCACCTCCTGCAGGATCAAACAGCACCCCCACTGGCTCTCCAGTGAACAGAGGGACAGACAGAGAGGCTTCAGGCTGCAGGGTGACAGTGTCTCTGTGAGCTGAAAGACAATCAGGACAGAGGATGATAGAAGAACACACTCTGTCAAGAATATAGAGCCCTCTAGTGACCCTACTGTAGACCTGCTCACCGCCCACAGTGACGATCACAGTGCTGATACTGCTTCCCTTAAGGTCCCTCACTGTGTAGTTGCCCTGATCAGCTGGAGTGAGGGAGCAGAGTGTCAGAGAGCTGTTCTGCACTGACACTCACTGTTCGTACCTGGGGCCAGGGAGCCCTGTGTTGCTCAGTAAGACTATACAAGACTGGACAGATCCTGCAGGATCAAACAGCACCTCCACTGGACCAGCAGTGTGGAGGGGGAGAGACAGAGAGGCACCAGGTTGCAGGCTGTGGACTTCTGAGTGAGCTGAAAAGGGACAGGTAGAAACATGTTGAATATTTAGTTTTACAACAATACCTTGAGTTTGGACTGCGATCAGCTTCATTTTGTATTTCAGCTGTGAAAATGCAATTTCAAAAATGCACGCCCCAGTCATGTTAGGTTCAAGTTACAGTTGCATCACAACTCAATACATTTGCAATTCACTTCAAATGTTGTTTTTGTTTGATCCAGTCTGTCCTCACCTAAAGGAGATATGGACTCAGTCTTTGGAATTTGTATATATATTTCAGTGATCCCTCAGCCATTCCTTCTGTTTTGTAATTCAATTTCTCTTTTAAAATTCCTTCCCCACTTCTAGGACCTGCAGTTGCTGAACTCCACAATGGCTTCTAATGGAAAGTCTGTGACTGAGACCAAGTAAGTGTTCACTTTTTTATGAAACCATTATTTATTTTGGAGCAATGAGCAATTCTTATATAAATACAATAAAATCATTATGCTCAAACTATGAGAGAGAAAATTAAGGATAATTTAAGAAATCAGTCTTAGCTTGTTTCTATACACAGATGGTATTATTTATTTTCAAAGGAAACCCACGAGGATTCCCCTGGTGTGCAAGATGTGCCTGAATACTTTTGATCAGCTTCCTGCTCACTTGAAGAGGGTGTGTATGAAGCACGCCACGGCAGAAAAGATCAGGATGGCTTCTCAACAGGCGAGGAAGGACATGATAAATCACCTGAAGAACATCGTGGATTACAACAGAATAGAGATCGTGTCTGGCGAGGCAAACAGGGCAGTGGTTGTAAGACTGCTGGAGTCCTTGGCATTAGGGACTAAATATACTAAACGTATGATGCTAAAATGTTATTTTCACATATATTAATGTAATAAATGATTGCTTATGCTTTATGCACTACTTCACTGCTTCACTGCTCTATGCTGTCTGGAAATAAATCCTCAGACTGCTTACTGCCCTGGGCATGTACCAATAAATCCGAATGCACATCTGAATCCCAAACAGAATCTCTAGTAAAATACGATCATTTGTGAAACAGGCAAATGACTGTCTCAGGGGCCCATTCCTCATTCTCAAGACACATGTATGTAGGACGTACACCATGCATTGAGCAATAGGGACTGAAGACACCACAGGTAAGGTTAGAAGTCATTCTGAGGTGCCACATGTGGGGGATACAGCTAGGCATCTGAAATGCAGGGTTTGAGAGCCTTCAGGAGCACTGCATCCTTTGAGACAGACCCGTGAGTGTTAAACAAATGATCATTTCTTTCAGCATTAGGGACTAAATATACTAAACGTATGATGCTAAAATGTTATTTTCACATATATTAATGTACAGATGCAGCCATTCAAAGTGCGCGGTAAAGACACCGCAGTACAGATACCGCAGGTAAGATGACACGCGATACCGCGGTGCGTGATTGGTTGACCGACAGGGGCACTCGTGGTCCGTTGGTCTGTCGTAGAAAGACTTACTGTACTGTAAACGTCTTTACTGTGCCCGTTGTAGATATTGAATTTTACCACTGAAGGGAAATCTTAGTAGCTGAGCATAAAAAGAATAGGAGCATACTGTAACGCGTGTGAAGGCCATAAACGATATTAATTTTGGAACGTAAACATACAGTATATGGCTGGTCTTGGTACTTTAAAGAAAAAAATACGCACCAGTATTCCATTTCTCCCTAAACATTGTAAGCTTCGAAGTCTTTAACTAACGTGATACCGGAGTCAACAAGCATACTTTTAGAATTTGATTAAAAGGGAATATAATATGGAATCGCGTATCTCAATAATTTAATAACGGTATGATTATATCCGTGTACTGCGGCAGAGCTATGTAGGGCTGTTTCGCCTGCCTGATCATGTGAGCTCTCTTGTAGCCTACTGGTCTAGGTGCGTGACCACCAGCTGGTAGGTTGGGTGTTCGAATCCAGCTGGTACTGGACTTTCATTTTTATTTATTTATTTTTTAATCGCGTAACATAAACATATTACCGTATGCAAACTGTACTGTATACAGTATGTATATGTATATTTAATGTCTTAACTGTGCCCGTTTAATTGAATTTAAAAAACATATTTAACACGAACATTAAGCTGCTTACATCTTCCGCCTGAGAACAGTCACCCGTTGCTACCCAACGCAGAATGGTGATTGGCTGACACCATCTGACACCCCTCTGATTGGAGAAAAAAGACGTGCTGGTGTGCTATACCAGGAAGAGGATTCTTTCCATTCAAAACGTGTATTTTAAAAGTTTAAGAAGTAAAAACCTTACAGCGTACACAGATTTCTAAACTGATCAGGATCGTTATCTTTGTCTCATGCATAATAATGTTCACCGCTCTGTCCAGCAAATTAATAATAAACTTTATTTTATATAGCTTTTTAAACGAATAAGTAATTAGATTGCTCATAAACCTAATCACTTGCTTTTTCTTTTTATTTAGGCTCAGATTTCAACTATAGATCGTATTATTAATAACCATAATAACAACCAACCAACAAAAACAACCATATAAACATAATACCAACCAAAAACATAGATAACAACCACAATACAAAATCAAATAATCAAACCATTTTACACTCGCAAAGTCATCCAATTATCATAATCCCGCCCCTTATGCAAAACCAAACCTTCCTCCCATCCCAGTTTATCCTGTTTATCATAAACAAAATCCACCTCAATTTTCAACATAAAGCATTACACAAAATCAATACCTCAACACTCCATACTCAACAACGATAATTCACAAACAGCCAGAACATATAACTACACATTCCCAAACATACCTACTTTCCATAGCCCCGCCCCTCTCTCTCCCCTGGCGGTTGTAATTGTTTTTATTTTCAAATAAATTTTAGCAAAGTCATGTATTTTAAAAATCTTAAGATTTTTCTATTTATGTCTTTATTTAGTGGTTTCATTAGTGACAAAGGCTAAACTTTCTTGGAAAAATGTCTTTTATGTAAACCATGTTTGTTATTAATTCATTCAGGGCTAAAATATGTTCATTGTCTTCTAATGAAAGAAGGGTTCCTTTCGCCGTAGTCGAGAGCCTAGCCTTTAACTAGTAAGTACTGTATTTACTGGGTTTTTGAGGGGGGGGGGGGTGTCTTTCGCTGGAAATCTCGCCTCCTACTTTGAAAATACCCGTGAAACCGGTTCAATTCGTCACAGCCAGCACTCCTGCAGAGAGTTGGGTTGTACTTGCAGTGTATACAGTACACGCGTTATGCTCTTTGTTAATGTCTGTGAAGTTTTATTTAATCTCTGAGCCATACTGATTCTTCTGGAAGCACACCAGTATTCCACTTTCTCCCTAAACATTTTTAGGATCAGAGTCTTACATGTGGTTATTTCGAAAACGTTTGTACGTGCTCCTTCTTACCATGTTACTGTTTACCGTTACTGACCATATTAAGTTTAAGTGCCTGTGGGCACTTTTCCTGTCCGTGGGGGGTGGACCGTCTTTCATTAGAAGGTTAGTCTGTTCTACTCTGAGAATGTAGGGGGGGGGGGTGGGAAGTGCCCGCGGTCATTTAATTAGTATTAAAATCTTAGTTATCTTTCTAGTTCACAGGTTTGCATGCATAATTTAATTTTGAAAGCCACTGAGACATCAGGTACTACTGTTGTATTTATGAAAAAGAAACAAAACAAAAAACATACTAACAACTGTGCCATCCTACTCCTTAGTTAATACATTTTATTATTCATAAACAGTTAACATTGTTAGCAAAATATTTTGAATTATATTTAACCCTATTTTTTCTTTAGTTTTGTATTTAACTTATTATATGATAGTCAGACTTAATGTATATTAATGTATATTTGAACAATGAAAATATATTTTTACAAGATTTTACATTAAGCACTTAAAATTAATATGGTTAATAATAGTAAACTGTAACATGCTGTAACAAGATCGGTTAAACTTCGAAGAAAATCCTTTCAGAGAAAATGTTTCAGGTGTGAAGAACAAACCTGTTCCCACACACCCTGTCCCCACTACCATTAGAATATACACAAACATTTTAGCGTTTCATTCTGAGCAGAAGACCCTCACACCTGAAGAGTGCTGGCTGTGACGAATTAAACCGGTTTTACAGGTTTCAATCACAGATTGGGACTCAGTAAAGTAACACACAGCGCCAGTGGATTTGATAATACTGTACCTAACCAAAATCCGCAATATGGAAACAGAACCTGTGTAATTGTTGATAGATGATGTACTCGTAACATTTTTTCAAGACGAACTACAACATTTAAAAAATGACTTGTATGTACTTGATATCTCTAATCAATCCACGGGTCCCAGCACAAAACGAAAGTAAAACGCATACCGTTTCGCGCTTCTTATTAGTTGCTCAAAAGTAATTTGACCGTATGAAATGCATAATATAAACCTAGAAACATATACGTGAGCAGTACTTAAGCACTGTAGTATCGGTGTTAAGACTTACCTCTCAAATACTGTAAATCAAGTTAAAAATATCTCAAGAACGATTCTGGTCGTAATGAAACCATGTTTCGTGTATGTTTTCTTTTTCATCTTGAAATAACTCATTTCTAAATACCTTTTTCACTGTTAACATCTTGTAGCAACTTTGCGACAAAATATACACTCTGACAGTTCATCCTGCTACCAACATTAAATAAAACAAATCTTAAGATTTCTATATTTATGTCTTTATTTAGTGGTTTCATTCGAAGCTTACAATGTTTAGGGAGAAATGGAATACTGGTGCGTATTTTTTTCTTTAAAGTACCGAGACCAGCCATATACTGTATGTTTATGTTAAGATTTCCCTTCAGTGGTAAAATTAGATATGAATATTCAATACTTAAACGGGCACAGTTAAGACATTAAATATACATATACATATTGTATACAGTACAGTTTGCATATGGTAATATGTTTATGTTACGCGATTAAAAAATAAATAAATAAAACTGGAAGGTCCAGCACCACCATTATGTTTATATGGTTGTTTTTGTTGGTTGGTTGTTATTATGGTTATTAATAATACGATCTATAGTTGAAATCTGAGCCTAAATAAAAAGAAAAAGCAAGTGATTAGGTTTATGAGCAATCTAATTTCTTATTCGTTTAAAACGCTATATAAAATAAAGTTTATTATTAATTTGCTGGACAGAGCGGTGAACATTATTATGCATAAGACAAAGATAACGATCCTGATCAGTTTAGAAATCTGTGTACGCTGTAAGGTTTTTACTTCTTAAACTTTTAAAATACACGTTTTGAATGGAAAGAAATCCTCTTCCTGGTATAGCACACCAGCACGTCTTTTTTCTCCAATCAGAGGGGTGTCAGATGGTGTCAGCCAATCACCATTCTGCGTTGGGTAGCAACGGGTGACTGTTCTCAGGCGGAAGATGTAAGCAGCTTAATGTTCGTGTTAAATATTTTTTTTTAATTCAATTAAACGGGCACAGTTAAGACATTAAATATACATATACATACTGTATACAGTACAGTTTGCATACGGTAATATGTTTATGTTACGCGATTAAAAAATAAATAAATAAAAATGAAAAGTCCAGTACCAGCTGGATTCGAACACCCAACCTACCAGCTGGTGGTCACGCACCTAGACCAGTAGGCTACAAGAGAGCTCACATGATCAGGCAGGCGAAACAGCCCTACATAGCTCTGCCGCAGTACACGGATATAATCATACCGTTATTAAATTATTGAGATATGCGATTCCATATTATATTCCCTTTTAATCAAATTCTAAAAGTATGCTTGTTGACTCCGGTTTCACGTTAGTTAAAGACTTCGAAGCTTACAATGTTTAGGGAGAAATGGAATACCGGTGTGTATTTTTCCTTGTGATATTTTAAGCTCTAGTTGAATGATAGGTGTCGCATTTTAAATCATTTTCGTAGCTAGAAATTATGAAACGCCCTGTTAAAAGCAAGGAAGTTTTTATGCCCCGTTGAAGTAAAACAAAATGCCTGACAAAGTATGGCTTGGACAGATTCCAAGTGCTTGTACAAATGTGCTAAAGAAATTATACTTTGAGTATACAGCTTGTCCAAAGTCATCCATTATTAATACTATTAGTAATATCTTCAGTAAAGGCTTTGATGCATAAATATTTCTGATAAAGGTAGGTTGTGTACTTCTGTCCAACTGAGCAATCTTGCTTTCATAATATATACCAACATTTTAATGACTGATGATTAACATGCTGTAATACACAGTTCCAAATTAAAGGCTCAAATGCTGTACATGAGAGGTTAAGCTCCCCCTGGCGGTTTTACAAGGCGACGCCGGATAGTTAGTCACGTGACACACGTGATACCGCGTGATACTGCGTGATACTGTGACACGCCCACCGGGGTATGCCGCGAAATACCTCACCCATTTTGAATGGCTGCATCTGTAATAAATCATTGCTTATGCTTTAACAACAAATCTTATTAAAATAAAAGCTTAAGTTTTGTATTTATCTTGTACCATAGAACATGATTTTCTTTGTATTTCATGCCCACAATGTGTCCAAATGTTCTATGATCATTTCTTTCAGCATTAGGGACTAAATATACTAAACATATGATGCTAAAATCCTGAAACAATGATGTGCTCCATCTCGTCAGTAGATTGGATTCCAAAACTGATTTGGGTCAATATACATTACCTTTGAAGATAAGGTACAGTCTACTGTAGGGAACCATCAACGTAGAAAGCATTGGCCTTCCCTGGGGGGCAGGTAGGTGCAAAAGATAAACCTTTATCCTATCTTTATCCTAAGATAAGTGGCTAAGCTCATCATGTTGCCATAGTAGACAAAGTTCTAAAAAATGTTAAATAACTTTTAAAAAAAGCATTTTGGTCTTTCAGTACTGTACAAGGTGAATTAAACTGTCCCTGGTAATGCAAAGTAATTAGAAGCATCCCAGAAACTTTATCTCTAGAAACATTAGCTGTTTTATATCATGTAATTTAGTGTGATGTTGTCAGAATTCAAGGACATTATCACACACAGAAATTGGTTCAGTTATTTGGTTCAGAGTATTTTGATCCCGAGTTCTGAATCCCAAACAGAATCTCTAGTAAAATAGGAGGCACTGGACTATAAATACCCATCCATGTTATAACACACTCACCAAGGGTTTTTTAGTTTAACTCTGAGCTTTGAGAGATTTAATACCTATGGTACCCATATTCATCCTTTATTTAAGGGAAGTACACATCCTAGACAAACAGGAAACCCTCTTGCCCCAAGGGAAGACCGGTACTTTGGATGATAATGATTGAACCTGGCTTACAACAGACATCTTTTGAAATGGTAATTCTTTCAGGTGGCTTGGCAAACTTCCTGCCCCAGCTAAGACAGGTACTTTGGATGTTAATGCTTGAGACTAGACATCTTTGGAAATGGTAATTCTTTCCGAGGGCTTGGGAAACTCTATTTCTTTGAATGCACCTGCACTCTTGAATATACTTTAAACCCATGCTTAGCCATGTTTTTAAAATTAAATTATAACGATTTCTGTGTTTGATAATGGTAGCAAAGGCTTACTGGATACGAGTGTCAAGTGTCGACACGAGTGTGAGCAGCGTCGATTCGAGTGTGAACGGTGTCAACACGAGTCCTGTTGTTCCGTACAGTGTCAATACGAGTGTGAACAGTGAGTCCTGTTGGTCAGTACAGTGTCAATACGAGTGTGAACAGTGTCGACACGAGTGTGAACAGTGAGTCCCGTTGATCAAAAAAGTATCAATAAGTGTGAACGGTTAGTCCTGTTGTTCAGTATAGTGTCAATACGAGTGTGAACAATGAGTCCTGTTGCTCAGTACAGTGTCAATACGAGTGTGATAAGTGTCGACATGAGTGTGAACACTGAGTCTTGTTGATCAAAAAAGTATCAATAAGTGTGAACGGTGAGTCCTGTTGTTCAGTATAGTGTCAATACGAGTGTGAACAGCGAGTCCTGTTGTTTAGTACAGTGTCAATATGAGTGTGAACAGTGAGTCCTGTTGTTCAGTACAGTGTCAATACGAGTGTGAACAGTGAGTCCGGTTCTGTACAGTGTCAATACGAGTGTGAACACTGAGTCCGGTTCTGTACAGTGTAAACTCTTGCTCTGCACAGTATTAACGGGTGAGAACATGTGTTTTATTCTTTGCAGAATTAACACAGACAGATACTGCTGTTGAATACTCCATAGTCAACAAACCCCGAGCCGCACAAAGTGAGGATCTTTTACTTCTATCTATTAAACTAGCAGAAATAAAACATCATGATAACCTCTTGCTGCTCTGTCCAGTTTTAACACAAGTGTGAACATTTGTAATAATAGTGAGTCCTGCTGTTGTGTCCAGTGTGAATACAAGCGTGAACAGTGAGTCCTGTCGTCTGAACAGTGTCAATACGCGTGTGAACAGTGAGCCCTGTTGTTCAGTATGGTGTTAATGTAAGTCTTATCCTGTATAGTATAAGTTAACATAAGTATTGACCCGTATCCTGTTCTCTACAGACATCACACTACCCAACAGTGATGTGGAGTACGCCACCGTCAACAAACCGAGAGCAGCACAAAGTGAGGACTTTTTTAACTCTTTACCACAGTATAAAACCCACAGGAGTAATGAGAATGACACTAAAAACAACAACACTGATAGTGAACAAGAGATTTTGAACAATACACATTCTAGTCAGATTTAAATACCCACAGACTTGACCGTTGGAAGTAGTAAAAAAATGCAAATTATTTTTTTTCTGCGTGCAGGTTTTCTAAGAATTGAAGAAAGGTTAAAAACGAGAGAACGCCATTCGGTTTTTCAAGCCTGTCTGGTAGTTAGTGATTAATTGGACCCATGATTTCATCCTCCTGTATCTGGAGAGAAGCCAGGGTATCGGCATCAACAACAAGGCTGGGCAGCTTGTTCCCCACCCGCCTCTGTGTAAAGACGCGTCACCCATTCTTGGTTTTATTTTCACCTTTCACTATACGTGAAGAATTCCAAAAGGTGCACAAATGCTCTGGAGCTATTCTGTGGTTCGGCGATGTCTCTGGAGCCTTTTGTCACAGTGTGCAACTTCCCTGTGTGTCTCCCCGAACACAGGGTCTGACTGAAGGGGCACTGACCTGCAGGAATGGGAGGAGACCGAGCTGGGACGGTTCTGCCACGTCAGCGAAACTCTGGACCCCGACTTCATCTGCCAAAGAAACAGCAGCGTCAATTAACTCAGCCAGCGAGTTCAACTGTCGCCTCCCTTCTCTCCATCTCCTACTGTGTTTCATTTACTCTTCCTCACTCTGTCTCCTGTCCGGTTGTCTGCACTTAAAACTGAGGTATTTCCTGTGATCTCCTCTCTCTCGCTGTGTCTCCTGTCCTGTGTGTTTGTTACTGAGGGATTCTCTGTGATCTCCTCTCTCTCGCTGTGTCTCCTGTCCTGTGTGTTTGTTACTGAGGGATTCTCTGTGATCTCCTCTCTCTCTCACTGTGTCTCCTGTCCTGTGTGTTAGTATGTTTGTTACTGAGGTATTTCCTGTGATCTCCTCTCTCTCACTGTGTCTCCTGTTCTTCAGTGTTTTAATCCTCTTAAATAATTTAGCTCATTCCTCTCTCACTCACTGCGACTCCTATCCATTCTATGTTCAGTTCCTCTGACTTGCCTCTTGCATCAGCGCTAGCAATATCATGCATCTATTTAATTTAAAATTATTGATCTGTCACCTTGATAGTTCGATCTCGGCTACAGTTAGCATAGATGGCACAATTAAAAGGACGATGAGCTCAACATCTGTGCGCGTCTAATTAACTGAACCGTACAGAACATCCTGCCTCAGCTAGTCTCTCGCTGGCAGGGTCGCCCATCGGCGAGACCACGTCTCCAGGAAATTCTGCGGACTGGACACCGCGGGAGGGTGGGGCTGTGTTTCCGCACGAACGCCAGAAATCACTCAGGATCTCCAGAGAGACTCCTGTAGCCTTACAGCATCACAGTCACAGGCCTCAGCATTGCAACTGTATAATATCAAAAGCCCAGACACCCTGAGGTGAGGCCGACCAGTCTGAAGTATTACCTGTAAACACCAGGCACACTGGAACCTGACTTCATCGTCCACTTAGCGCAGAGGTGGGGCGGACAGTCAGATTTCTGGGGAGAAAAAAAACAACACCAGGAATTTAGCATACTGAAAGGATCATGGAGTGATGATCTGGCTGAACCCGCTTGGCTGAGGGCTCCTGGCCAGAGGACGAGGAGGCTGGGACCCCCCCTGCACAGCGAGGAGGAGTGACCAGGGGGGGTCCCGTCGCATCATCCAGGTGGGGGCTGTACATTGGTGGCGGTAGAGGGATACCCCATTCCCTGTGCAGCGCATTGAGTGGAGTGTCCAGAAAAGCGCTATATAAGTGTTAGCAATTATATAGCTCAGCCCCTCAGTAGTTGAGATCTCTGTTATACCCATCTAGAAACATGCAATCAGCATGTTATTGCTGAAGCAATAGTCACAACATTATTCCACACCTGGGTGAGAGGCGGGTTATGATGACAGTCATGCTTTCTACACCTTATACTGAGCTCAGAAATGGACCGGGCGGACATCTCACAAGCAGATCCCTCCGCGTATAAGAAAGGCAACTTGTCTCAGCAAAAATACCACGGATTCACATCCAAAATATGATAAAAAGGCAAAAACCCCACACTTGGAATGCAAACGTACCCTACAAAGGAAACACGGTTTTAAAACCAACTTGATTTTCCCCTGGAGAAACCTTTTTATGGACACACATCGCATCTATTACACATGTAGAACTAAATATAAAGATAAAACTTAATATAAGAAGTCATGACATATCACACATGACAAAGTCTGGTCCAGAATAAACAGTTTACACTGACCCACCTTTATTTAACCTGGTCACTCACTTCTATTAACTGTTTAACTGCGTAACAAATGAATATGTGTTTCAATTTGGGATCTACACCTGGGAGCCCTGAAATGTTGGCCAGAGGGGAGAAGCTGATATTCAGACGTGAGAATATATTATGATGTTGTTTTTCACCTATCTAATCAAAGCTTGTTCAAAAATGATCTGATTATAGGACACACGAGTTTATAATCATACTCATTCCACTTTTTAACCCCGTATATATGCACAATATGAAACGTATATACACTAAATCTCACGTGTGACTCCCATAATATACATTTCTTTACGAAAATTAGGAACACTTATTACAATTATCAACCCCCCATGACGAGGCAATATTTCATACCTTTGTTTCTTTGTGGGTTCAAAGTTCTGTCCTGTCGTTTCACACGTAATGTTTTGGTAGTTATCTCAATTTTCCTTTGCAATTATCTCCAAGATCATCATCAACTTTTTGTAAAACGCTATGCACAACTGATATTTAAAGAAAGTCCTGTACCAAAAGGTCTTCGTAGGGAAAGACAACTTTTTTTTCCTTACGTCAGTCGCTACACGGTTACTCTTAAAATCCATTCATCGCCTTAAGGTTAAGACAGGTATCGAGCCACCTGCGTATCTAACGGACGTTTAAAATAAAAAAATGGCGTGTAATGTTGCGAAGGGCTACTGTTTTTTTATAGTTTGTCGATTGTAGGGGACGTGGGCCGCGACAGAAATACTGGTCGGAGTAGGAAAAGGTTTATTGATGGTTTATTGTACCGCAACGGTCACAATTGACTCACCAGCAAAGATGGCGCCGAGGCCACATCGACTCCCTCCCGCCCTGCCTCGCACCGAAGCTCGAGCTGCGGAGCGCGACGCCGAACCGCCGGTCCGCGGGCGCGGGCGCCGGACATAGACGTCATAACCCCTTCCGAGGCGCAGGAATTATAGATCACTGTAGTTTCTTCTGGACCCGGGTTAGGGACAGTGTGCCCTCCGTGAGAGTCTTCTGAGGAAGCCAGTGTCTCATGGGTGTCCAGGCTGGGTACCATCTGTCCATCACAGGACACACACACACTCACTCACACACCCTGGACAGGACACCAGTCCATCACAGGACACACACACACCCTGGATAGGACACCAGTCCATCACAGGACACACAGACACACACACTCACACACCCTGGACAGGACACCAGTCCATCACAGGACACACAGACACACACACTCACACACCCTGGACAGGACACCAGTCCATCACATGACACACACACACTCACTCACACACCCTGGACAGGACAGCAGTCCATCACAGGACACACACACACTCACTCACACACCCTGGACAGGACAGCAGTCCATCACAGGACACACACACCAGGTCCAGTTTTCCCAGAATTAGCCCAAAAGGCTGTCTTTGGACCCGGAGAACACAGGGAGACCATGCAGACTCCACACAGACAGTCCCCCCCCCCCCCGGGTCCAGACCCGAGCCCGGAGCCCCCCCGCGCTGAACCCCTCCGTACAGACGGCCGCACACAGCTCCGTTGTTCCCGATTCCCGAGGTGATCTGTTAAAAGAAGCCGGTGTGTTGCCTCCAGGTGAGGCCTGCGGCCCGACCCAGATAACCCCTGAACCCCGTCTCTACTGTCACTCCAGTCAGGACAGGAGGCTCTTCTGTACACAGAAGGGGGTGGGGGTGGGGAACAAGCTGCCCAGCCCTGTGGTTGAAGCCGATACCCCGGCTTCTCTCCAGACACAGCTGGGTGAGCTCCTCCAGTCAGGACAGGGGGCTCTACTGTACACAGAGGGTGGCAGGGGTGTGGAACAACTCCTTTGTTCGGTGCCTTGGGGCATTCTTGTTGTGAAAGGCGCTATATAAAAAAACTAAATTGAAATTGAATCTTACAGGTTTGGGTTTTTCGGAGATCTT
This sequence comes from Lepisosteus platostomus, assembly GCF_059453375.1. Lineage (NCBI taxonomy): Eukaryota > Metazoa > Chordata > Actinopteri > Semionotiformes > Lepisosteidae > Lepisosteus > Lepisosteus platostomus. The sequence goes on along the minus strand of NC_142615.1, from coordinate 37,524,151 downwards.
GTCAGAGATCTTGTCTGACGTGCCCGTTTCAAAAACGTAACGACACTCCTCACGTCCGAGCGCCGCCGGTCTGTGACGTAACGTATCCTAACACAACCATGACGGTTTCATCATGGACAGCACGAAAGCCCGAAAAGTGGTTGACGTTTTAATTTGGCAACGCCACGATGGATCCCAGTTTTTTTTATGTTTTGGAGGCCAAAGAGGACAAAAAAGGAAACGTCCGGAGGTGGATCGATGGTCATCTCTGCGGTTGTTCTGATGTTTTGGAAAAAACAAAACAAAAAAAAAACGGCTCGCTTGCCTGGTCGTGTAGTGTTTCCACACCCCACGCAAATCAGCTTCTCTTCGCCCCCGGGGGCTCGTCGCCCGCCGCACCCCTCTCACGTGATAGGGGCTTCCCCCGGCTGTGACGTACTTACCCTACCCCCTTCGGCCAACGTCATACCGAAGGTCGCGCTTCGGGCCGCGGCGATGTTGACGGACTGTCTTGTAGCGTGAGAAGGGTTTACATTTTCACTTAAGGAGTTGGCCATCGTTATATTTCGCGAGGTATAATACGGGGGGAAAAAGAACATTTATATTTATCAACCTACTAGTAATACTGGGTGGATGTCACGTTCCCCAAAGTTCAGTGCCTCTCTCTAATAAAGCAGAAACGCGACATTAAAATCACCAGGACACGATACACCTTGCTCCGGACGATGGGAGAAGACCTGTACCTTCACGAGTCCGGGTTGTGAAAACTTCTTCTGGCAGTTCAAAACGTTTCGAAGAGACTACAGCGCTACCCTGTGTTCCATTTCTATCGTGTATTATTATACAGTCATAAGTATCTGTACTGATCACAGAGTCCCCCTCTCACTGCCAGGACAGGAGCCCAGTGCAGCACGAATAATAATAATAATTAATAAGTCTGGACCCTCCACTCAGAGCTCTTCCCAGGTCAGGGGGATCCCCTCCAGCCCCCCCAGTGTGCAGCCCCCACCTGGATGATGCTCCAGTCCGCTCAGCACACAGCAGCTCTCAGTGGGGAGGAGAGCAGAGGGATGGAGCCAGTTCAGAGAGGGGGGTGATAAGGAGGCCATGATGGGTCAAGACCAGGGGGGGAATCAGGCCAGGACACTGGGGTAACACCCCTACTCTTCTCCAGAGACACCCCGGGATTGTTTATGAGCACAGAGAGTCAGGACCTCGGTTTGACGTCTCGTCCGAAGGACAGCGCCTGTTTACAGTCCAGTGTCCCCCGTCACTATACTGGGGCATCAGGACACAAAGACCACAGGGTGAGAGCGCCCCCTGCTGGCCCCACTCACACCACTCCCAGCAGCAACCTTGGGGGGGGGGGGGAGGGAAAAAACCAAAAGCTAAACAGATTTTTTTTAAAAACATTTTATTGATGCTTTACAAAAGTCCAGTCCAGTCTGGTGTCCCTCAGCTCCAGTCTAATCCAGTCTGGTGTCCCTCAGCTCCAGTCCAGTCCAGTCTGGGGTCCCTCAGCTTCAGTCGAGACTGGGGTCCCTCAGCTTCGGTCCAGCACAGTCTGGGGTCCCTCAGCTCCAGTCCAGTCCAGTCTGGTGTCTCTCAGCTCCGGTCCAGTCCAGCCTATTGTCCCTAGGCTCCAGTCCAGTCGTCTGGTGTCCCTCAGCTCTGGTCCAGTCCAGTCCAGTCCAGTCCAGTCCAGATCTTATCAGGCACAGAACCAGGAAAGGAACCTGGAAAGAATATTGTTATTGCAGGTGTGAGGGACACAGACACAGACGTCACCATGACATCAAACAGCAAGAGGAGACTCCTCCTTGAATCACAGACACGACCGGGCGGCGCCCCCCTGTCTGCTCACCTGCACCTCCTCTTCCTCTTCTTGTCCTTCCCGGCAGCCAGCTCCTCCTCTCCCTCGCTCTTCCTCTCCTGAGCTACGGTCTCCGCCGCCTCCATCGGCTCGTCCTGATCTTCTGTCTCCACCGACACGCAGCTCAGGGACTTTAAAAAGGCGCATCGGCGCTTCTGAAGCAGAGACAGGAGAGTCACGTTAAGAGTCGGACTGGACACTCCAGGACATGAACACTGCACTGAGAGAGAGAGGGGTTCATACTGACACACTGACTGGACACTCCAGGACATGAACACTGCACTGAGAGAGAGAGGGGTTCATACAAACACACTGACTGGACACTCCAGTACATGAACACTGCACTGAGAGAGAGAGGGGTTCATACAGACACACTGACTGGACACTGACTGGACACTGGACAGGAGTAAAGAGAGGATCAGAGCATTACCCACCTTATTTTTCTTCTGTCTCACAGGAGGTGGTGATTGGACCTCCTCCAGCTGGAGTCAGAGGAGGGAGAGAGGGGGCAGGAGAGGGACAGCACAGGGAGAGAAAGAGAGAGACAGGTGAGTCAAGTGTCCCAAGAGCACAGAGACTCTGCTGAGATCACACTCGCAGTGAGTGAGCCTGGGTGTAGCCCACTAATACTGACCCACTGGACACCATAGGACAGAGAGGAGGAGGAGAGAGACACACTGAGGACGGAGAGGAGGAGGAGAGAGACACTGACAGACAGGGCTGAAAGAGAGAGAGACAGAGAGGCAGGGACAGACAGACAGCAGGCCGAGAGAGAGACACTGAGATCGAGGGACAGACAGACTGACAGACAGGGCTGAAAGAGAGAGAGACAGAGAGGCAGGGACAGACAGACAGCAGGCCGAGAGAGACACTGACAGACAGGGCTGAAAGAGAGAGAGACACTGAGACCCAGGGACAGACAAGACGGCGAAACTCCACCACAGACAGGACAGGAGGCAGGGTGGGACCAGCACTGACCTCCTTCCTCTCTCCTGCCGGAGGAGCTGTCTCCACCTCCTCTTCCTCCTGCAAGTCAAGAGACAGGCTGAGAGAGAGACGGGCTGGCGGGACATCGGCGAACAGAGCTGAAGGCAGAGAGCCGGGGAGACAGGCCCAGCTGGGACAACGCAGGACAGACAGAGAGACAGCCAGGGAGACACACGAAGAGACACAGGGAGAGAGACCCAGCTGGGACAATGCAGGACAGACAGAGAGCAGGGAGACACACGGAGAGAGAGAGGAGGGAGGGAGACCTAGCTGGGACAACGCAGGACAGATAGAGAGCAGGGAGACACACGGAGAGACACAGGGAGACAGGCCCAGCTGGGACAACGCAGGACAGACAGAGAGCAGGGAGACATGGAAAGACACAGGGAGAGAGACAGGGAGAGAGGGACAGACACAGAGACTCAGACAGAAGGACAGAAAGACAGAAAGAGAGAAGTGCAGATGGACAGATGACAGAGACAGAGAAAAGGACAAATGGACTGATGGACAGAAAGACAGAAAAGGACAGAAAGACAGATGGACAGAAGGACAGATGGACTGAAGGATAGACGGACAGAAGGACAGATGGATGGGGCCGGAGGGGGGGGCCGGGGGCGGGGAGCGGAGGGGGCTCTCGGGCGAGGAGGGGGAGGACACCGAGCGGAACGAGTCGGGCGAGCCCGAGCGGGACGAGCCGGGCGACCCCGGGAGCTCCAGCTGCAGCTCGGCCGCCCTCTCCAGCTTCTGGACGAGCTCGGGGAGACACGAAGACACCACAGGATTCTGTCCAGCGGGGAGAGGGGGAGACACAACGCAGGGGGGATGAGGAGCAGAGACTACGCCTGGACAGGTGAGTATGTCCAGTGTGTCCAGTAAGAGTCTGGACAGGTGAGTGTGTACAGTGTGTCCACTGAGAGTTTGGACAGGTGAGTGTGTACAGTGTGTCCAGTAAGAGTCTGGACAGGTGAGTGTGTACAGTGTGTCCACTGAGAGTGTGGACAGGTGAGAGTGGACAGTGTGTCCAGTGAGTGTGGACAGGTGAGTGTGTACAGTGTGTCCAGTGAGAGTGTTGACAGGTGAGAGTGGACAGTGTGTCCAGTGAGTGTGGACAGGTGAGTGTGGACAGTGTGTCCAGTGAGAGTCTGGACAGGTGAGTGTGGACAGTAAGAGTCTGGACAGGTGAGTGTGTCCAGTGCGTCCAGTAAGAGTCTGGACAGGCGAGTGTGTCCAGTGTGTCCAGTAAGAGTCCGGACAGGCGAGTGTGTCCAGTGTGTCCAATAAGAGCCCGGACAGGTGAGTGTGGACAGTGTGTCCAGTAAGAGTCTGGACAGGTGGGTGTGTACAGTGTGTCCAGTGAGAGTGTGGACAGGTGAGTGTGTACAGTGTGTCCAGTGAGAGTGTGGACAGGTGAGTCTGTACAGTGTGTCCAGTAAGAGTCCGGACAGGCGAGTGTGTCCAGTGTGTCCAGTAAGAGTCCGGACAGGCGAGTGTGTCCAGTGTGTCCAGAAAGAGTGTGGACAGGTGTGTCCAACAGTAAGAAGCTGTCTTACCCTGTAACCTAGCTCAGGGGTGTTAGGGGGTGCTCTGTCTCCTCCCCAGATCTCACCTTCAGGCCTGCTGAAATGCCGGACCACTAGGAGACGCTGGAAACGAGGACACAAGACAGAGGTCAGGTCCACAGAGCTCACTCAATCACTACAGCAAGCAGAGACCTCTCGGCCATCAGGACTGTGGGGGTCAGAGTGGGGAGCTGTAGGGTATCGGGAGTTTAGGGGTCAGTGTGGGGAGCTGTAGGGTATCGGGAGTTTAGGGGTCAGAGTGGGGAGCTGTAGGGTATCGGGAGTTTAGAGGTCAGAGTGGGGAGCTGTAGGGTATCGGGAGTTTAGGGGTCAGTGGGGGGAGCTGTAGGGTAGATGTGGGGCACCGGGCCCACCACAGGGCGGCCGGTCCAGTCTCGCGGAAGGCGACCGGGTCAGACTTACGGAAAAGCACCGGGACTTGGGCCGGGACCTCTCCCGCTGCCAGTCCGGGTTCGGCCTGACCGGTGTGACCTGTGAAGACGCCAAACAGCCCATCTCCGAGACAGCTCTGACCACATAGCCCAGCCCAGTCGTGTCGAGACTAGGGGCCTTGGGCAGTCTCTACAGTGTGTCCAGTGAGAGTGTGGACAGGTGAGTGTTTACAGTGTGTCCAGTGAGAGTGTGGACAGGTGAGTGTGTACAGTGTGTCCAGTGAGAGTCTGGACAGGTGAGTGTGTCCAGTGTGTCCAGTGAGAGTCTGGACAGGTGAGTGTGTACAGTGTGTCCAGTAAGAGTCTGGGACGTCCAGAGGCAATCTGTGCTCTCAGAAGGCTATAATGGACCCGCGACCCTGTCTCTTGAGCCGAGGCGTGTCCTCAGTCAAGATCACCACTGGAAGTGTCTCTCCTCGTCTGGAGGTGTTACCGTGAGACCTGGTCTGTCAAGCGCTTTGCGCTGCTATGTGTGTGAAAGGTGCTCTATCAGTGAAGTTTATTATTATTATTATTATTATAATACAGCGAGCTCTGCTGGGGGCAGAGAGGCCAGTCGGAGGAGGGCTGGACGCTCGACGCTGGACGGCGGGCGGGAGGGGTGGACTTACGACGCCTCGCTGGGCCCGGGTCCTGCTGCGACCGCGCACGGCCGTGCGGCATCTCTGTCGGTCCATCGTCCTGCCGAGACAACCAGAGTCACAGAGGGGAGGGGAGAGGGCGGAGCCACACAGCTGAGCGGCTTGTTCCCCACCCCCGCCCCCCTCTGTGTACAGAAGAGCCTCCTGTCCTAACTGGAGGACCTCACCCAGCTGTGTCTGGAGAGAAGCCGGGGTATCAGCTTTGTTCCACACCCCCGCCACTCTTTGTGTACAGTAGAGCCTCCTGTCCTGACTGGAGGAGCTCACACAGCTGTGGCTGGAGAGAAGCCAGGGTATCGGCTTCAACCACAGGGCTGGGCGGCTTGTTCCCCACCCCCACCACCCTCTGTGTACAGTAGAGCCTCCTGTCCTGACTGGAGGAGCTCACCCAGCTGTGTCTGGAGAGGAGCCAGGGTATCAGCTTTGTTCCACACCCCCGCCACCCTCTGTGTACAGAAGAGCCTCCTGTCCTGACTGGAGGAGCTCACCCAGCTGTGTCTGGAGAGAAGCCAGGGTATCGGCTTCAACCACAGGGCTGGGCAGCTTGTTCCCCACCCCCACCACTCTCTGTGTAGAGGTGCACCTCCTCTCAATATCTTTTTACAGCACGATCACACCCATAAGAGTTGAGTAACGGTAAAAAAAAACAACTTATTTCTCCACTTATTTTGTTATTTCTCGCCAGCGGCACTTTTGACTGACTTACCGATTTCACGGGGATTCTGAAGAGCGATTCTGAAGCTGAAACTAACGATCTAAGTCGAAGTAACTTTATTGGAAGAAACACGTGTTTAGAAAGGACTATATAGCGCTTTCCTCCTCTTCTCTCTTCACTCCTCTGAGCTCACGGGGCTCCGGCGCCGCCCCGCGCTAGAATCCGCCGCTCTGTGACGTCATGCGGCTCATTGTGACGCCCCCGTGACGTCGCCCCAAACGCGCTCACGGCTCGGCCGCGAAACAAAAATGGCCGACATTTTTCACGGTTGCTGTTTTTTTTTGGGTGGACATTTTATTTTTCCAACTCTCGGCGGCCAGCCGGGTGTCCCTTCACGACCCCGGTAGTCGCCACCTCGGACAGGCAGGGGAAACGGGTCCAGCTGTTTCCGGCCCAAGGGTTACAAAAGCTGCACTTGAATTTAAAGACAACATCACGTCGAGGGCGCATTCAGCACCCCCACGTCCAACACGGGTTTCCGTGGGGTTTGGTTCAGTGAAATTAGACCCCCCCCCAAATCAAAGAAAGACCAACCTCCACCCCCCTCTAGCGCCCAAGGGCGGAAATTTCGGGCCACGCCACTTCCAAAAAACACGGGTACCCCCCTGTCCTGCGGGGAAAAGAGACGCCATTTTCTTTTCCGAGCGCTGCGTGGGACCTCACGACCCCCCCCCCCCAAAAAAAAACCGGGCTTCGCAGACGAGGAAAACCAGGCATGTCGACCTCTCTACAACACCACCCGGTTGTTTCTGTTTCAGACCGTGGGAAAAAAATAAATAAAATTTCGCCCCTCACCGACCGCTGCGCAAAAAAACACAACTTCACGCTACAGAAACGGCCTGTATGAGGGGGGGCACGGGAAAAAAATAAAACCTGCGTGTTTTCGGCAGAGTAAGCTCAGCGGGGAAACTCCCTGAATCTCGGGGTTGCTTCTTGAACCCCGAAAACGACCTTTTTTCTCTCTCTCGTTTTCTTGGTGTCTGGGACGTTCACGAACTCCACCGCGTCGGTGCGATTCCCAGCGAGAGTTGAACATAGCCCCCCGTGGAGCCACAGCGCCCCCGTGTGGCCAAGAGGACCACCAGCCGCAGGGCTGAGCTTTTACTGCCGTGTCCCGCTTTCACTCTGGCGATGAAGGAGGGAATCAAGGAGGAGAATTAATATTGTGATCCACCAGTCTATCACAGGACACACACACACCCTGGACAGGACAGCAGTCCTTCACAGGATATAAGTCCATTACAGTACACACACACACCCTGGAAAGGACAGCAGACCATCACAGGACACACACACACACTCACACACCCTGGACAGGACAGCAGTCCATCACAGGACACACACACACTCACACACCCTGGACAGGACACCAGCCCATCACAGGACACACACAGACTCACACACCCTGGACAGGACAGCAGTCCATCACAGGACACACACACACTCACACACCCTGGACAGGACACCAGTCCATCACAGGATGTTCAGTGCCTCTCTCTAATAAAGTAGAAACGCAACATTAAACTCCGTTCAAAACGGGAGAAGTCACCAGGACACGATACACCTTGCTCCGGCCGAAGGGAGAAGACCTGTACCTTCATGAGTCCGGGTTGTGAAAACTTCTTCTGGCAGTTCAAAACGTTTCGAAGAGACTACAGCGCTACCCTGTTTCCATTTCTATTGTGTATTATTATACAGTCATAAGTATCTGTACTGATCACAGAGTCCCCCTCTCACTGCCAGGACTGAAGCCCAGTGCAGCACGAATAATAATAATAATTAATAAGTCTGGACCCTCCCCTCAGAGCTCTTCCCAGGTCAGGGGGATCCCCTCCAGCCCCCCCAGTGTGCAGCCCCCACCTGGATGATGCTCCAGTCCGCTCAGCACACAGCAGCTCTCAGTGGGGAGGAGAGCAGAGGGATGGAGCCAGTTCAGAGAGGGGGGGGTGATTAGGAGGCCATGATGGGTCAAGACCAGGGGGGGAATCAGGCCAGGACACTGGGGTAACACCCCTACTCTTCTCCAGAGACACCCCGGGATTGTTAACGAGCACAGAGAGTTGGTTTGACGTCTCATCCGAAGGACGGCGCCTGTTTACAGTCCAGTGTCCCCCGTCACTATACTGGGGCATCAGGACCCCCACAGACCGCAGGGTGAGAGCGCCCCCTGCTGGCCCCACTCACACCTCTCCCAGCAGCAGCCTTGGGGGAGGGGGGAGGGAAAAAACCAAAAGCTAAACAGATTTTTTTTAATTTTTTTTTTATTGATCCTTAACAAAAGAATAAAAATTACAAGCTTCAGTCCAGTCCAGTCTGGTGTCTCTCAGCTCCAGTCCAGACTGGGGTCCCTCAGCTTCGGTCCAGCACAGTCTGGGGTCCCTCAGCTCCAGTCCAGTCCAGTCTGGGGCCCCTCAGCTCCAGTCCAGTCCAGTCTGGGGCCCCTCAGCTCCAGTCCAGTCCAGTCTGGTGTCCCTCAGCTTCAGTCCAGTCCAGTCTGGGGTCCCTCAGCTTCGGTCCAGCACAGACTGGGGTCCCTCAGCTTCGGTCCAGCACAGTCTGGTGTCTCTCAGCTCCGGTCCAGACTGGGGTCCCTCAGCTTCGGTCCAGCACAGTCTGGGGTCCCTCAGCTTCGGTCCAGCACAGACTGGGGTCCCTCAGCTTCGGTCCAGCACAGTCTGGTGTCCCTCAGCTTCAGTCCAGACTGGGGTCCCTCAGCTTCGGTCCAGCACAGTCTGGGGTCCCTCAGCTCCAGTCCAGTGCAGTCTGGTGTCCCTCAGCTTCGGTCCAGACTGGGGTCCCTCAGCTTCGGTCCAGCACAGTCTGGGGTCCCTCAGCTTCGGTCCAGCACAGACTGGGGTCCCTCAGCTTCGGTCCAGCACAGTCTGGTGTCCCTCAGCTTCAGTCCAGACTGGGGTCCCTCAGCTTCGGTCCAGCACAGTCTGGGGTCCCTCAGCTCCAGTCCAGTCCAGTCTGGTGTCTCTCAGCTCCGGTCCAGTCCAGTCTGGTGTCCCTAGGCTCCTGTCCAGTCCCGTCTGGTGTCCCTCAGCTCCAGTCCAGTCCAGTCCAGTCCAGTCCAGTCCAGTCCAGATCTTAGCCGGCACAGAACCAGGAAAGGAACCTGGAAAGAATATTGTTATTGCAGGTGTGAGGGACACAGACACAGACGTCACCATGACATCAAACAGCAAGAGGAGACTCCTCCTTGAATCACAGACACGACCAGGCGGCGCCCCCCTGTCTGCTCACCTGCACCTCCTCTTCCTCCTCTTGTCCTTCCCGGCAGCCAGCTCCTCCTCTCCCTCGCTCTTCCTCTCCTGAGCTACGGTCGCCACCTCCATCGGCTCGTCCTGGTCTTCTGTCTCCACCGACACGCAGCTCAGGGAGTTAAGAAGGGCGCACCAGCGCTTCTGAAGCAGAGACAGGAGAGTCACGTTAAGAGTCGGACTGGACACTCCAGTACATGAACACTGCACTGAGAGAGAGAGGGGTTCATACAGACACACTGACTGGACACTCCAGGACATGAACACTGCACTGAGAGAGAGAGGGGTTCATACAGACACACTGACTGGACACTCCAGTACATTAACACTGCACAGAGAGAGAGAGAGGGGTTCACACAGACACACTGACTGGACACTCCAGTACATGAACACTGCACTGAGAGAGAGAGGGGTTCATACAGACACACTGACTGGACACTCCAGTACATGAACACTGCACTGAGAGAGAGAGAGGGGTTCATACAGACACACTGACTGGACACTCCAGGACATGAACACTGCACTGAGAGAGAGAGAGGGGTTCATACAGACACACTGACTGGACACTCCAGGACATGAACACTGCACTGAAAGAGAGAGAGAGGGGTTCATACAGACACACTGACTGGACACTCCAGTACATGAACACTGCACTGAGAGAGAGAGGGGTTCATACAGACACACTGACTGGACACTCCAGTACATGAACACTGCACTGAGAGAGAGGGGTTCACACAGACACACTGACTGACTGGACACTCCAGTACATGAACACTGCACTGAGAGAGAGGGGTTCATACAGACACACTGACTGGACACTCCAGTACATGAACACTGCACTGAGAGAGAGAGGGGTTCATACACACACACTGACTGGACACTCCAGTACATGAACACTGCACTGAGAGAGAGAGAGAGAGAGGGGTTCACACAGACACACTGACTGGACACTCCAGGACATGAACACTGCACTGAGAGAGAGAGGGGTTCACACAGACACACTGACTGGACACTCCAGTACATGAACACTGCACTGAGAGAGAGAGAGAGAGGGGTTCACACAGACACACTGACTGGACACTCCAGTACATGAACACTGCACTGAGAGAAAGAGGGGTTCATACACACACACTGACTGGACACTCCAGGACATGAACACTGCACTGAGAGAGAGAGAGGGGTTCATACAGACACACTGACTGGACACTCCAGTACATGAACACTGCACTGAGAGAGAGAGAGAGGGGTTCATACAGACACACTGACTGGACACTCCAGGACATGAACACTGCACTGAGAGAGAGAGGGGTTCATACAGACACACTGACTGGACACTCCAGGACATGAACACTGCACTGAGAGAGAGAGGGGTTCATACAGACACACTGACTGGACACTCCAGGACATGAACACTGCACTGAGAGAGAGAGGGGTTCATACAGACACACCGACTGGACACTCCAGGACATGAACACTGCACTGAGAGAGAGAGAAGGGTTCATACAGACACTGGACACTGGACAGGAGTAAAGAGAGGATCAGAGCATCACCCACCTTCTTTTTCTTCTGTCTCACAGGAGGTGGTGATTGGACCTCCTCCAGCTGGAGTCCGAGGAGGGAGAGAGGGGGCAGGAGAGGGACAGCACAGGGAGAGAAAGACAGAGACGGGTGAGTCAAGTGTCCCAAGAGTACAGAGACTCTGCTGAGATCACACTCGCAGGGAGTGAGCCTGGGTGTAGCCCACTAATACCGACCCACTGGACACCACAGGACAGAGAGGAGGAGGAGGAGAGAGACACACTGCCTGGACACCACAGGACAGAGAGGAGGAGGAGAGAGACACACTGAGGACAGAGAGGAGGAGGAGAGAGACACTGACAGACAGGGCTGAAAGAGAGAGAGACAGAGAGGCAGGGACAGGCAGACAGCAGGCCGAGAGAGACACTGACAGACAGGGCTGAAAGAGAGAGAGACAGAGAGGCAGGGACAGGCAGACAGCAGGCTGAGAGAGACACTGACAGACAGGGCTGAAAGAGAGAGAGACAGAGAGGCAGGGACAGACAGACAGCAGGCCGAGAGAGAGACACTGACAGACAGGGCTGAAAGAGAGAGAGACACTGAGACCCAGGGACAGACAAGACGGCGAAACTCCACCACAGACAGGACAGGGGGCAGGGTGGGACCAGCACTGACCTCCTTCCTCTCTCCTGCCGGAGGAGCTGTCTCCACCTCCTCTTCCTCCTGCAAGTCAAGAGACAGGCTGAGAGAGAGACGGGCTGGCGGGACATCGGCGAACAGAGCTGAAGGCAGAGAGCCGTGGAGACAGGCCCAGCTGGGACAACGCAGGACAGACAGAGAGCAGGGAGACACAGGGAGGGAGACCCAGCTGGGACAACGCAGGACAGACAGAGAGCAGGGAGACACACGGAGAGACACAGGGAGAGAGACAGGGAGAGAGACAGGGAGAGAGGGACAAACACAGAGACTCAGATAGAAGGACAGAAAGACAGAAAGAGAGAAGTACAGACGGACAAAAAGACAGAGAAAAGGACAGATGGACTGATGGACAGAAAGAGAGAAAAGGACAGAAAGACAGATGGACTGAAGGACAGATGGACAGAGAAAAGAACAGAAAGTCAGAAGGACAGATGGACAGAGAAAAGAACAGAAAGACAGAAGGACAGTGAAAGGGACAGATGGACAGAAGGAAAGATGGACAGAGAAAAGGACAGAAGGACAGAGGGACAGATGGACAGACAGACAGATGGACGGACAGACAGATGGACAGAGAAAAGAACAGAAAGTCAGAAGGACAGATGGAAAGAGAAAAGAACAGAAAGACAGAAGGACAGTGAAAGGGACAGATGGACAGAAGGAAAGATGGACAGAGAAAAGGACAGAAGGACAGATGGATAGAAAGATAGAAGGATAGACGGACAGACGGACAGAAAGACAGATGGACAGAAGGACAGATGGACAGAGAAAAGAACAGAAAGTCAGAAGGACAGATGGAAAGAGAAAAGAACAGAAAGACAGAAGGACAGTGAAAGGGACAGATGGACAGAAGGAAAGATGGACAGAGAAAAGGACAGAAGGACAGATGGATAGAAAGATAGAAGGATAGAAGGACAGACAGACAGAAAGACAGACGGACAGATGGACAGAGAAAAGAACAGAAAGTCAGAAGGACAGATGGACAGAGAAAAGAACAGAAAGACAGAAGGACAGTGAAAGGGACAGATGGACAGAAGGAAAGATGGACAGAGAAAAGGACAGCAGGACAGATGGACAGAAGGACAGACAGACAGACAGACAGACGGATGGACAGACAGACAGACGGACAGACAGACAGACAGACAGACAGACAGATGGACGGACAGATGGACGGACAGACAGACGGACAGACGGACAGACTCTGCCCCACTTGCCTCGTCAGACATCTCCGCCTCTCTCCTTGCCCTCCGCACCGGGGAGCCCCAGGCGGGGCCTGGCGGGGCCGGGCGGGCGATGGGGGGCAGGACGGGTGGGGGCAGGGGCAGGGGCACCGCCCCGGGCAGCAGGGGGGGCTCGAGGGGCATGGCGGCGAGGAAGGGGTGGCGGCGGGGCGGGGCGGTCAGGGGCCGGAGGGGGCCGGAGGGGGGGGCCGGGGGCGGGGGGCGGAGGGGGCTCTCGGGCGAGGACGGGGGGGACACCGAGCGGAACGAGCCGGGCGAGCCCGAGCGGGACGAGCCGGGCGACTCTGGGAGCTCCAGATGCAGCTCGGCCGCCCTCTCCAGCTTCTGGACGAGCTCGGGGAGACACGAAGACACCTCGGGATTCTGTCCAGCGGGGAGAGGGGGAGACACAACGCAGGGGGGATGAGACTACGCCTGGACAGGTGAGTGTGGACAGTGAGAGTGTGGACAGGTGAGTGTGGACAGTGTGTCCAGTGAGAGTCTGGACAGGTGAGTGTGGACAGTGTGTCCAGTGAGAGTCTGGACAGGTGAGTGTGGACAGTGTGTCCAGTGAGAGTCTGGACAGGTGAGTGTGTCCAGTGTGTCCAGTGAGAGTCTGGACAGGTGAGTGTGTACAGTGTGTCCAGTAAGAGTCTGGACAGGTGGGTGTGTCTCTACAGTGTGTCCATTAAGAGTCTGGACAGGCGAGTGTGTCCAGTGTGTCCAGTAAGAGTGTGGACAGGTGTGTCCAACAGTAAGAAGCTGTCTTACCCTGTAACCCAGCTCAGGGGTGTTAGGGGGTGCTCTGTCTCCTCCCCAGATCTCACCTTCAGGCCTGCTGAAATGCCGGACCACTAGGAGACGCTGGAAACGAGGACACAAGACAGAGGTCAGGTCCACAGAGCTCACTCAATCACTACAGCAAGCAGAGACCTCTCGGCCATCAGGACTGTGGGGGTCAGTGTGGGGAGCTGTAGGGTATCGGGAGTTTAGGGGTCAGTGTGGAGCTGTAGGGTATCGGGAGTTTAGGGGTCAGTGTGGGGAGCTGTAGGGTATCGGGAGTTTAGGGGTCAGAGTGGGGAGCTGTAGGGTATCGGGAGTTTAGGGGTCAGAGTGGGGAGCTGTAGGGTATCGGGAGTTTAGGGGTCAGAGTGGGGAGCTGTAGGGTATCGGGAGTTTAGGGGTCAGTGTGGGGAGCTGTAGGGTATCGGGAGTTTAGGGGTCAGTGTGGGGAGCTGTAGGGTATTGGGAGTTTAGGGGTCAGTGTGGGGAGCTGTGGGGTATCGGGAGTTTAGGGGTCAGTGTGGGGAGCTGTAGGGTAGATGTGGGGCACCGGGCCCACCACAGGGCGGCCGGTCCAGTCTCGCGGAAGGCGACCGGGTCAGACTTACGGAAAAGCACCGGGACTTGGGCCGGGACCTCTCCCGCTGCCAGTCCGGGTTCGGCCTGACCGGTGTGACCTGTGAAGACGCCAGACAGCCCATCTCTGAGACAGCTCTAACCACACAGCCCAGCCCAGTCGTGTCGAGACTAGGGGCCTTGGGCAGTCTCTACAGTGTGTCCAGTGAGAGTGTGGACAGGTGAGTGTGTACAGTGTGTCCAGTGAGAGTGTGGACAGGTGAGTGTGTACAGTGTGTCCAGTGAGAGTCTGGACAGATGAGTGTGTCTCTACAGTGTGTCCAGTAAGAGTCTGGACAGGTGAGTGTGTACAGTGTGTCCAGTGAGAGTCTGGACAGGTGAGTCTCTACAGTGTGTCCAGTGAGAGTCTGGACAGGTGAGTGTGTCCAGTGTGTCCAGTGAGAGTCTGGACAGGCGAGTGTGTCCAGTGTGTCCAGTAAAAGTCTGGACAGGCGAGTGTGTCCAGTGTGTCCAGTAAGAGTCTGGACAGGTGAGTCTCTACAGTGTGTCCAGTGAGAGTCTGGACAGGTGAGTGTGTCCAGTGTGTCCAGTGAGAGTCTGGACAGGTGAGTGTGTCCAGTGAGAGTCTGGACAGGTGAGTGTGTACAGTGTGTCCAGTAAGAGTCTGGACAGGCGAGTGTGTCCAGTGTGTCCAGTGAGAGTCTGGACAGGTGAGTGTGTCCAGTGTGTCCAGTGAGAGTCTGGACAGGTGAGTGTGTACAGTGTGTCCAGTAAGAGTCTGGACAGGCGAGTGTGTCCAGTGTGTCCAGTGAGAGTCTGGACAGGTGAGTGTGTACAGTGTGTCCAGTGAGAGTCATGACAGGTGAGTGTGTACAGTGTGTCCAGTGAAAGTCTGGACAGGTGAGTCTCTACAGTGTGTCCAGGAAGAGTCTGGACAGGTGAGTGTGTCCAGTGTGTCCAGGAAGAGTCTGGGACGTCCAGAGGCAATCTGTGCTCTCAGAAGGCCATAATGGACCTGCAGCTTGGTGTTCCTCGGACCCGCGACCCTGTCTCTTGAGCCGAGGCGAGTCCTCAGTCAAGATCACCACTGGAAGTGTCTCTCCTCGTCTGGAGGTGCTACCGTGAGACCTGGTCTGTCAAGCGCTTTGCGCTGCTATGTGTGTGAAAGGTGCTCTATCAGTGAAGTTTATTATTATTATTATTATTATAATACAGCGAGCGCTGCTGGGGGCGGAGAGGCCAGTCGGAGGAGGGCTGGACGCTGGACGCTGGACGCTGGACGGCAGGCGGGAGGGGAGGACTTACGACGCCTCGCCGGGCCCGGGTCCTGCTGCGACCGCGCACGGCCGTGCGGCATCTCTGTCGGTCCATCGTCCTGCCGAGACAAGCAGAGTCACAGAGGGGAGGGGAGGGGGCGGAGCCACACCGCTGGGCGGCTTGTTCCCCACCCCCGCCCCCCTCTGTGTACAGAAGAGCCCCCTGTCCTGACTGGAGGAGCTCACCCAGCTGTGTCTGGAGAGAAGCCAGGGTATCGGCTTCAACCACACGGACTGGGCGGCCTGTTCCCCACCCCCACCACCCTCTGTGTAGAGGTGCAGCTCCTCTCAATATCTTTTTACAGCACGATCACACCCATAAGAGTGGAGTAACGGTAAAAAAAAAACAACTTATTTCTCCACTTATTTTGTTATTTCTTGCCAGCGGCGCTTTTGACTGACTTACCGATTTCACGGGGATACTGAAGAGCGATTCTGTTTATTAAGCGCTATATAGGTCTTTCCTCCTCCTCTCTCTTCACTCCTCTGAGCTCACGGGGCTCCGGCGCCGCCCCCCGCTAGAATCCGCCGCTCTGTGACGTAAGGCGGCTCATTGTGACGCCCCCGTGACGTCGCCCCCGACGCGCTCACGGCTCGGCCGCGAAACAAAAATGGCCGCCATTTTTCGCGGTTGTTTTTTTTGGGGGGGCGGACATTTTATTTTTCCAACTCTCAGCGGCCAGCCGGGTGTCCCTGTACGACCCCGGTAGTCGCCACCTCGGACAGGCAGGGGAAACGGGTCCAGCTGTTTCCGGCCCAAGGGTGACAAAAGCTGCACTTGAATTTAAAGACAAAATCACGTCGAGGGCGCATTCAGCACCCCCATGTCCAACACGGGTTTCCGTGGGGTGGGGTTCAGTGAAAGTAGCACCCCCCCCGACCCCCAAGTCAAAGAAAGACCAACCTCCACCCCCCTTTAGCGCCCAAGGGCGGACATTTCGGGCCACGCCACGTCCAAAAAACACGGGTCCCCCCCGTCCTGCGGGGAAAAGAGACGCCATTTTCTTTTCCGAGCGCTGCGTGGGACCTCACGACCCCCCCCCCCCAAAAAAAACGGGCTTCGCAGACGAGGAAACCCAGGCACGTCGACCTCTCTACAACACCACCCGGCTGTTTCTGTTTCAGACCGTGGGAAAAAAATAAATAAATAAAATTTCGCCCCTCACCGACCGCCGCGCAAAAAAACACAACTTCACGCTACAGAAACGGCCTGTGTGTGTGGGGGGGGGGCACGGGAAAAAAATAAAACCTGCGTGTTTTCGGCAGAGTAAGCTCAGCGGGGAAACTCCCTGAATCTCGGGGTTGCTTCTTGAACCCCGAAAACGACCTTTTTTCTCTCTCTCCCTCTCTCGTTTTCTTGGTGTCTGGGACGTTCACGAACTCCGCTGCGTCGGTGCGATTCCAAGCGGGACTTGAACATAACCCCCCCCCCCGTGGGGCCACAGCGCCCCCGTGTGGCCGAGAGGACCACCACCCGGAGGGCTGAGCTTTTACTGCCGTGTCCCGCTTTCACTCTGGCGATGAAGGAGGGAATCAAGGAGGAGAATTAATATTGTGATCCACCAGTCCATCACAGGACACACACACACCCTGGACAGGACAGCAGTCCTTCACAGGATATAAGTCCATTACAGTACACACACACACCCTGGACAGGACACCAGTCCATCACAGGACACACACACCCTGGACAGAACACCAGTCCATCAAAGGACACACATACAAACCCTGGACAGGACAGCAGTCCATCACAGGACACACACACACTCACACACCCTGGACAGGACACCAGTCCATCACAGGACACACACACACTCACACATCCTGGACAGGACACCAGTCCATCACAGGACACACACACCCTGGATAGAACACCAGTCCATCACAGGACACCAGTCCATCACAGGACACACACACCCTGGACAGGACACCAGTACATCACAGGACACACACACCCTGGATAGAACACCAGTCCATCACAGGACACACATACAAACCCTGGACAGGACAGCAGTCCATCACAGGACACACACACACTCACCCACCCTGGACAGGACACCAGTCCATCACAGGACACACACACACACTCACACACCCTGGACAGGGCAGCAGTCCATCACAGGACACACACACACACTCACCCACCCTGGACAGGACACCAGTCCATCACAGGACACACACACACACTCACACACCCTGGACAGGACACCAGTCCATCACAGGACACACACACACTCACACACCCTGGACAGGCCACCAGTCCATCACAGGACACACACACACTCACACAACCTGGACAGGACACCAGTCCATCACAGGATGTTCAGTGCCTCTCTCTAATAAAGTAGAAACGCGACATTGGACTCCGTTCGAAACGGGAGAAATCACCAGGACACGATACACCTTGCTCCGGACGATGGGAGAAGACCTGTACCTTCACGAGTCCGGGTTGTGAAAACTTCTTCTGGCAGTTCAAAACGTTTCGAAGAGACTACAGCGCTACCCTGTTTTCCATTTCTATCGTGTATTATTATACAGTCATAAGTATCTGTACTGATCACAGAGTCCCCCTCTCACTGCCAGGACTGAAGCCCAGTGCAGCACGAATAATAATAATAATTAATAAGTCTGGACCCTCCACTCAGAGCTCTTCCCAGGTCAGGGGGATCCCCTCCAGTCCCCCCAGTGTGCAGCCCCCACCTGGATGATGCTCCAGTCCGCTCAGCACACAGCAGCTCTCAGTGGGGAGGAGAGCAGAGGGATGGAGCCAGTTCAGAGAGGGGGGGGTGATTAGGAGGCCATGATGGGTCAAGACCAGGGGGGGAATCAGGCCAGGGCACTGGGGTAATACCCCTACTCTTCTCCAGAGACACCCCGGGATTGTTAATGAGCACAGAGAGTCAGGACCTCGGTTTGACGGCGCCTGTTTACAGTCCAGTGTCCCCCGTCACTATACTGGGGCATCAGGACCCACACAGACCGCAGGGTGAGAGCGCCCCCTGCTGGCCCCACTCACACCTCTCCCAGCAGCAGCCTTGGGGGGGGGGGGAGGGAAAAAACCAAAAGCTAAACAGATTTTTTTTTATTTTTTTTTATTGATCCTTAACAAAAGAATAAAAATTACAAGCTTCAGTCCAGTCCAGTCTGGTGTCTCTCAGCTGCGGTCCAGTCCAGTCTGGGGCCCCTCAGCTCCAGTCCAGTCTGGTGTCTCTCAGCTCCAGTCCAGTCTGGTGTCCCTCAGCTCCAGTGCAGTCCAGACTGGGGTCCTTCAGCTTCGGTCCAGCACAGTCTGGGGTCCCTCAGCTTTGGTCCTGTCCAGTCTGGTGTCTCTCAGCTCCAGTCCAGTCTGGTGTCTCTCAGCTCCGGTCCAGTCCAGTCTGGGGCCCCTCAGCTCCAGTCCAGTCTGGTGTCTCTCAGCTCCAGTCCAGTCTGGTGTCCCTCAGCTCCAGTGCAGTCCAGACTGGGGTCCCTCAGCTTCGGTCCAGCACAGACTGGGGTCCCTCAGCTTCGGTCCAGACTGGGGTCCCTCAGCTTTGGTCCAGCACAGTCTGGGGTCCCTCAGCTTCGGTCCAGCACAGACTGGGGTCCCTCAGCTTCGGTCCAGCACAGTCTGGTGTCCCTAAGCTTCGGCCCAGCACAGACTGGGGTCCCTCAGCTTCGGTCCAGCACAGTCTGGGGTCCCTCAGCTTCGGTCCAGACTGGGGTCCCTCAGCTTCGGTCCAGCACAGTCTGGGGTCCCTCAGCTCCAGTCCAGTCCAGTCTGGTGTCTCTCAGCTCCGGTCCAGTCCAGTCTGGTGTCCCTAGGCTCCTGTCCAGTTCCGTCTGGTGTCCCTCAGCTCCAGTCCAGTCCAGTCCAGTCCAGTCCAGTCCAGATCTTAGCCGGCACAGAACCAGGAAAGGAACCTGGAAAGAATATTGTTATTGCAGGTGTGAGGGACACAGACACAGACGTCACCATGACATCAAACAGCAAGAGGAGACTCCTCCTTGAATCACAGACACGACCAGGCGGCGCCCCCCTGTCTGCTCACCTGCACCTCCTCTTCCTCCTCTTGTCCTTCCCGGCAGCCAGCTCCTCCTCTCCCTCGCTCTTCCTCTCCTGAGCTACGGTCTCCATCGGCTCGTCCTGGTCTTCTGGCTCCACCGACACGCAGCTCAGGGAGTTAAGAAGGGCGCACCAGCGCTTCTGAAGCAGAGACAGGAGAGTCACGTTAAGAGTCGGACTGGACACTCCAGTACATGAACACTGCACTGAGAGAGAGAGGGGTTCACACAGACACACTGACTGGACACTCCAGTACATGAACACTGCACTGAGAGAGAGAGGGGTTCACACAGACACACTGACTGGACACTCCAGTACATGAACACTGCACTGAGAGAGAGAGGGGTTCATACAGACACACTGACTGGACACTCCAGGACATGAACACTGCACTGAGAGAGAGAGAGAGGGGTTCATACAGACACACTGACTGGACACTCCAGGACATGAACACTGCACTGAGAGAGAGAGGGGTTCATACAGACACACTGACTGGACACTCCAGGACATGAACACTGCACTGAGAGAGAGAGGGGTTCATACACACACACTGATTGGACACTGGACAGGAGTAAAGAGAGGATCAGAGCATCACCCACCTTCTTTTTCTTCTGTCTCACAGGAGGTGGTGATTGGACCTCCTCCAGCTGGAGTCCGAGGAGGGAGAGAGGGGGCAGGAGAGGGACAGCACAGGGAGAGAAAGAGAGAGACAGGTGAGTCAAGTGTCCCAAGAGCACAGAGACTCTGCTGAGATCACACTCGCAGGGAGTGAGCCTGGGTGTAGCCCACTAATACTGACCCACTGGACACCACAGGACAGAGAGGAGGAGGAGGAGAGAGACACACTGCCTGGACACCACAGGACAGAGAGGAGGAGGAGGAGAGAGACACACTGCCTGGACACCACAGGACAGAGAGGAGGAGGAGAGAGACACACTGAGGACAGAGAGGAGGAGGAGAGAGACACTGACAGACAGGGCTGAAAGAGAGAGAGACACTGAGACCCAGGGACAGGGAGACAGCAGGCCGAGAGAGAGACACTGACAGACAGGGCTGAAAGAGAGAGAGACAGAGAGGCAGGGACAGACAGACAGCAGGCCGAGAGAGAGACACTGACAGACAGGGCTGAAAGAGAGAGAGACACTGAGACCCAGGGACAGACAAGACGGCGAAACTCCACCACAGACAGGACAGGGGGCAGGGTGGGACCAGCACTGACCTCCTTCCTCTCTCCTGCCGGAAGAGCTGTCTCCACCTCCTCTTCCTCCTGCAAGTCAAGAGACAGGCTGAGAGAGAGACGGGCTGGCGGGACATCGGCGAACAGAGCTGAAGGCAGAGAGCCCAGCTGGGACAACGCAGGACAGACAGAGAGCAGGGAGACACAGGGAGAGAGACCCAGCTGGGACAACGCAGGACAGACAGAGAGCAGGGAGACACAGGGAGAGAGACAGGGAGAGAGGGACAAACACAGAGACTCAGACAGAAGGACAGAAAGACAGAAAGAGCGAAGTACAGACGGACAAAAAGACAGAGAAAAGGACAGATGGACTGATGGACAGAAAGAGAGAAAAGGACAGAAAGACAGATGGACTGAAGGACAGATGGACAGAGAAAAGAACAGAAAGTCAGAAGGACAGATGGACAGAGAAAAGAACAGAAAGACAGAAGGACAGTGAAAGGGACAGATGGACAGAAGGAAAGATGGACAGAGAAAAGGACAGAAGGACAGACGGACAGAAAGACAGACGGACAGAAAGAGATGGACAGAAGGACAGATGGACAGAGAAAAGAACAGAAAGTCAGAAGGACAGATGGACAGAGAAAAGAACAGAAAGACAGAAGGACAGTGAAAGGGACAGATGGACAGAAGGAAAGATGGACAGAGAAAAGGACAGAAGGACAGACGGACAGATGGACAGACAGACAGATGGACGGACAGACAGATGGACAGAGAAAAGAACAGAAAGTCAGAAGGACAGATGGAAAGAGAAAAGAACAGAAAGACAGAAGGACAGTGAAAGGGACAGATGGACAGAAGGAAAGATAGACAGAGAAAAGGACAGCAGGACAGATGGACAGACAGACAGACAGACGGACAGACAGACAGACAGACAGACAGACAGATGGACAGACAGATGGACAGACAGATGGACAGACAGACAGACGGACAGACGGACAGACGGACAGACAGACGGATGGACAGACAGACAGACAGACAGACAGACGGACAGATGGACAGACAGACAAACAGACAGACAGACGGATGGACAGACAGACGGACAGACGGACAGAAGGACAGATGGACAGAAGGACAGACGGACGGACAGAAGGACAGAAGGACAGACGGATGGACAGACAGACAGACAGACAGACGGACAGACGGACAGACAGACAGACAGACAGATGGACAGACAGACAGACAGACAGACAGATGGACGGACAGACAGACAGACAGACGGACAGACTCTGCCCCACTTGCCTCGTCAGACATCTCAGCCTCTCTCCTTGCCCTCCGCACCGGGGAGCCCCAGGCGGGGCCTGGCGGGGCCGGGCGGGCGATGGGGGGCAGGACGGGTGGGGGCAGGGGCAGGGGCACCGCCCCGGGCAGCAGGGGGGGCTCGAGGGGCATGGCGGCGAGGAAGGGGTGGCGGCGGGGCGGGGCGGTCAGGGGCCGGAGGGGGCCGGAGGGGGGGGCCGGGGGCGGGGGGCGGAGGGGGCTCTCGGGCGAGGATGGGGGGGACACCGAGCGGAACGAGCCGGGCGAGCCCGAGCGGGACGAGCCGGGCGACTCTGGGAGCTCCAGATGCAGCTCGGCCGCCCTCTCCAGCTTCTGGACGAGCTCGGGGAGACACGAAGACACCTCGGGATTCTGTCCAGCGGGGAGAGGGGGAGACACAACGCAGGGGGGATGAGACTACGCCTGGACAGGTGAGTGTAGACAGTGTGTCCAGTGAGAGTGTGGACAGGTGAGTGTGTACAGTGTGTCCAGTAAGAGTCTGGACAGGTGAGTGTGTCCAGTGTGTCCAGTGAGAGTGTGGACAGGTGAGTGTGTCCAGTAAGAGTCTGGACAGGTGAGTGTGTCCAGTGTGTCCAGTGAGAGTCTGGACAGGTGAGAGTGTACAGTGTGTCCAGTGAGAGTGTGGACAGGTGAGTCTCTACAGTGTGTCCAGTGAGAGTCTGGACAGGTGAGTGTGTCCAGTGTGTCCAGTGAGAGTCTGGACAGGTGAGTGTGTACAGTGTGTCCAGAAAGAGTCTGGACAGGTGAGTGTGTACAGTGTGTCCAGTGAGAGTCTGGACAGGTGAGTGTGTCCAGTGTGTCCAGTGAGAGTCTGGACAGGTGAGTGTGTACAGTGTGTCCAGTGAGAGTGTGGACAGGCGAGTCTGTACAGTGTGTCCAGTGAGAGTGTGGACAGGTGAGTGTGGACAGTAAGAGTCTGGACAGGTGAGTGTGTACAGTGTGTCCAGCAAGAGTCTGGACAGGTGAGTGTGTCCAGTGTGTCCAGTAAGAGTCCGGACAGGCGAGTGTGGACAGTGTGTCCAGTAAGAGTGTGGACAGGTGTGTCCAACAGTAAGAAGCTGTCTTACCCTGTAACCCAGCTCAGGGGTGTTAGGGGGTGCTCTGTCTCCTCCCCAGATCTCACCTTCAGGTCTTGAGAAATGACGGACCACTAGGAGACGCTGGAAACGAGGACACAAGACAGAGGTCAGGTCCACAGAGCTCACTCAATCACTACAGCAAGCAGAGACCTCTCGGCCATCAGGACTGTGGGGGTCAGAGTGTGGAGCTGTAGGGTATCGGGAGTTTAGGGGTCAGTGTGGGGAGCTGTAGGGTATCGGGAGTTTAGGGGTCAGTGTGGGGAGCTGTAGGGTATCGGGAGTTTAGGGGTCAGTGTGAGGAGCTGTAGGGTATCGGGAGTTTAGGGGTCAGTGTGGGGAGCTGTAGGGTATCGGGAGTTTAGGGGTCAGTGTGGGGAGCTGTAGGGTATCGGGAGTTTAGGGGTCAGAGTGGGGAGCTGTAGGGTATCGGGAGTTTAGGGGTCAGTGTGGGGAGCTGTAGGGTATCGGGAGTTTAGGGGTCAGTGTGGGGAGCTGTAGGGTAGATGTGGGGCACCGGGCCCACCACAGGGCGGCCGGTCCAGTCTCGCGGAAGGCGACCGGGTCAGACTTACGGAAAAGCACCGGGATTTGGGCCGGGACCTCTCCCGCTGCCAGTCCGGGTTCGGCCTGACCGGTGTGACCTGTGAAGACGCCAAACAGCCCATCTCCGAGACAGCTCTGACCACATAGCCCAGCCCAATCGTGTCGAGACTAGAGGCCTTGGGCAGTCTCTACAGTGTGTCCAGTGAGAGTGTGGACAGGTGAGTGTGTACAGTGTGTCCAGTGAGAGTCTGGACAGGTGAGTCTCTACAGTCTGTCCAGTGAGAGTCTGGACAGGTGAGTGTGTACAGTGTGTCCAGTGAGAGTGTGGACAGGTGAGTGTGTACAGTGTGTCCAGTGAGAAAGTGGACAGGTGAGTGTGTACAGTGTGTCCAGTGAGAGTGTGGACAGGTGAGTGTGTACAGTGTGTCCAGTGAGAGTCTGGACAGGTGAGTGTGTCCAGTGTGTCCAGAAAGAGTCTGGACAGGTGAGTCTCTACAGTCTGTCCAGTGAGAGTCTGGACAGGTGAGTGTGTACAGTGTGTCCAGTGAAAGTGTGGACAGGTGAGTGTGTACAGTGTGTCCAGTGAGAGTGTGGACAGGTGAGTGTGTACAGTGTGTCCAGTGAGAGTCTGGACAGGTGAGTCTCTACAGTGTGTCCAGGAAGAGTGTGGGACGTCCAGAGGCAATCTGTGCTCTCAGAAGGCCATAATGGACCTGCAGCTTGGTTTTCCTCTGACCCGCGACCCTGTCTCTTGAGCCGAGACGTGTCCTCAGTCAAGATCACCACTGGAATGTCTCTCCTCGTCTAGAGGTGTTACCGTGAGACCTGGTCTGTCAAGCGCTTTGCGCTGCTATGTGTGTGAAAGGTGCTCTATCAGTGAAGTTTATTATTATTATTATTATTATAATACAGCGAGCACTGCTGGGGGCGGAGAGGCCAGTCGGAGGAGGGCTGGACGCTGGACGCTGGACGGCGGGCGGGAGGGGTGGACTTACGACGCCTCGCCGGGCCCGGGTCCTGCTGCGACCGCGCACGGCCGTGCGGCATCTCTGTCGGTCCATCGTCCTGCCGAGACAAGCAGAGTCACAGAGGGGAGGGGAGGGGGCGGAGCCACACAGCTGGGCGGCTTGTTCCCCACCCCCGCCCCCCTCTGTGTATAGAAGAGCCTCCTGTCCTGACTGGAGGACCTCACCCAGCTGTGGCTGGAGAGAAGCCAGGGTATCGGCTTCAACCACTGGGCTGGGCGGCTTGTTCCCCACCCCCACCACCCTCTGTGTACAGTAGAGCCTCCTGTCCTGACAGGAGGAGCTCACCCAGCTGTGTCTGGAGAGGAGCCAGGTTATCAGCTTTGTTCCAGAGCCCCGCCACCCTCTGTGTAGAGAAGAGCCTCCTGTCCTAACTGGAGGAGCTCACCCAGCTCTGTCTGGAGAGGAGCCAGGGTATCAGCTTTGTTCCACACCCCCGCCACCCTCTGTGTACAGAAGAGCCTCCTGTCCTGACTGGAGGAGCTCACCCAGCTGTGTCTGGAGAGAAGCCAGGGTATCGGCTTCAACCACAGGGCTGGGCAGCTTGTTCCCCACCCCCACCACTCTCTGAGTAGAGGTGCACCTCCTCTCAATATCTTTTTACAGCACGATCACACCCATAAGAGTTGAGTAACGGTAAAAAAAACAACGTATTTCTCCACTTATTTTGTTATTTCTCACTTTTGACTGACTTACCGATTTCACGGGGATTCTGAAGAGCGTTTCTGAAGTTGAAACTAACGATCTAAGTCGAAGTAACTTTATTGGAAGAAACACGTGTTTAGAAAGGACTATATAGCGCTTTCCTCCTCTTCTCTCTTCACTCCTCTGAGCTCACGGGGCTCCGGCGCCGCCCCCCCGCTAGAATCCGCCGCTCTGTGACGTCAGGCGGCTCATTGTGACGCCACCGTGACGTCACCCCCGACACGCTCACGGCTCGGCCGCGAAACAAAAATGGCCGTCATTTTTCACGGTTGCTGTTTTTTTTTGGGTGGACATTTTATTTTTCCCAACTCTCGGCGGCCAGCCGGGTGTCCCTGTACGACCCCGGTAGTCGCCACCTCGGACAGGCAGGGGAAACGGGTCCAGCTGTTTCCGGCCCAAGGCTTACAAAAGCTGCACTTGAATTTAAAAACAAAATCACGTCGAGGGCGCATTCAGCACCCCCACGTCCAACACGGGTTTCCGTGGGGTTTGGTTCAGTGAAATTAGACCCCCCCCGCCGACCCCCAAATCAAAGAAAGACCAAACTCCACCCCCCTCTAGCGCCCAAGGGCGGAAATTTCGGGCCACGCCACGTCCAAAAAACACGGGTTCCCCCCCTGTCCTGCGGGGAAAAGAAACGTCATTTTCTTTTCCGAGCGCTGCGTGGGACCTCACGACCCCCCCCCCCCCCCAAAAAAAAAAAACGGGCTTCGCAGACGAGGAAAACCGGGCACGTCGACCTCTCTACAACACCACCCGGCTGTTTCTGTTTCAAACCGTGAGAAAAAAATAAATTAAATTTCGCCCTTCACCGACCGCCGCGCAAAAAAACACAACTTCACGCTACAGAAACGGCCTGTGTGAGGGGGGGGCACGGGAAAAAAATA
Organism: Lepisosteus platostomus; assembly: GCF_059453375.1. Taxonomy (NCBI): domain Eukaryota; kingdom Metazoa; phylum Chordata; class Actinopteri; order Semionotiformes; family Lepisosteidae; genus Lepisosteus; species Lepisosteus platostomus. Next base: position 37,497,771 of record NC_142615.1, on the reverse strand, counting down.
AAACCTGCGTGTTTTCGGCAGAGTAAGCTCAGCGGGGAAACTTCCTGAATCTCGGGGTTGCTTCTTGAACCCCGAAAACGACCTTTTTTCTCTCTCTCGTTTTCTTGGTGTCTGGGACGTTCACGAACTCCGCCGCATCGGTGCGATTCCCAGCGGGACTTGAACATAACCCCCCCCCCGTGGGGCCACAGCGCCCCCGTGTGGCCGAGAGGACCACCACCCGCAGGGCTGAGCTTTTACTGCCGTGTCCCGCTTTCACTCTGGCGATGAAGGAGGGAATCAAGGAGGAGAATTAATATTGTGATCCACCAGTCCATCACAGGACACACATACACCCTGGACAGGACAGCAGTCCATCACAGGACACACACACCCTCACACACCCTGGACAGGACACCAGTCCATCACAGGATGTTCAGTGCCTCTCTCTAATAAAGTAGAAATGCGACATTAAACTCCGTTCGAAACGGGAGAAATCACCAGGACACGATACACCTTGCTCCGGACGATGGGAGAAGACCTGTACCTTCACGAGTCCGGGTTGTGAAAACTTCTTCTGACAGTTCAAAACGTTTCGAAGAGACTACAGCGCTACCCTGTTTTCCATTTCTATCGTGTATTATTATACAGTCATAAGTATCTGTACTGATCACAGAGTCCCCCTCTCACTGCCAGGACTGAAGCCCAGTGCAGCACGAATAATAATAATAATTAATTCGTCTGGACTCTCCACTCAGAGCTCTTCCCAGGTCAGGGGGATCCCCTCCAGCCCCCCCAGTGTGCAGCCCCCACCTGGATGATGCTCCAGTCCGCTCAGCACACAGCAGCTCTCAGTGGGGAGGAGAACAGAGGGATGGAGCCAGTTCAGAGAGGGGGGTGATAAGGAGGCCATGATGGGTCAAGACCAGGGGGGGAATCAGGCCAGGATAGTGGGGTAACACCCCTACTCTTCTCCAGAAACACCCCGGGATTGTTAATGAGCACAGAGAGTCAGGACCTTGGTTTGACTTCTCATCCGAAGGACGGCGCCTGTTTACAGTCCAGTGTCCCCCGTCACTATACTGGGGCATCAGGACCCACACAGACCGCAGGGTGAGAGCGCCCCCTGCTGGCCCCACTCACACCTCTCCCAGCAGCAACTTTGGGGGGGGGGAGGGAAAAAACCAAAAGCTAAATAGATTTTTTTTTAAAAATTTTTATTGATGCTTAACAAAAGAACAAAAATTACAAGCTTCAGTCCAGACTGGGGTCTGGGGTCCCTCAGCTTCAGTCCAGTCCAGTTTGGGGCCCCTCAGCTTCAGTCCAGTCCAGTCTGGGGCCCCTCAGCTTCGGTCCAGCACAGACTGGGGTCCATCAGCTTTGGTCCAGCACAGTCTGGTGTCCCTCAGCTTCGGTCCAGCACAGTCTGGGGTCCCTCAGCTTCAGTCCAGACTGGGGTCCCTCAGCTTAGGTCCAGCACAGTCTGGGGTCCCTCAGCTCCAGTCCAGTCCAGTCTGGTGTCTCTCAGCTCCGGTGCAGTCCAGTCTGGTGTCTCTCAGCTCCGGTCCAGTCCAGTCTGGTGTCCCTAGGCTCCAGTCCAGTCCAGTCTGGTGTCCCTCAGCTCCTGTCCAGTTCAGTCTGGGGCCCCTCAGCTTCAGTGCAGTCCAGTCTGGCGTCCCTCAGCTCCACTCCAGTCCAGTCCAGTCCAGTCCAGTCCAGATCTTAGCTGGCGCAGAACCAGGAAAGGAACCTGGAAAGAATATTGTTATTGCAGGTGTGAGGGACACAGACACAGACGTCACCATGACATCAAACAGCAAGAGGAGACTCCTCCTTGAATCACAGACATGACCGGGCGGCGCCCCCCTGTCTGCTCACCTGCACCTCCTCTTCCTCTACTTGTCCTTCCCGGCATCCTGCTCCTCCTCTCCCTCGCTCTTCCTCTCCTGACCCACGGTCTCCGCCGCCTCCATCAGCTCGTCCTGATCATCTGTCTCCACCGACACGCAGCTCAGGGACTTTAAAAAGACGCACCAGTGCTTCTGAAGCAGAGACAGGAGAGTCACGTTAAGAGTCGGACTGGACACTCCAGGACATGAACACTGCACTGAGAGAGAGAGAGGGGTTCATACAGACACATGACTGGACACTCCAGTACATGAACACTGCACTGAGAGAGAGAGGGGTTCATACACACACACTGACTGGACACTCCAGTACATGAACACTGCACTGAGAGAGAGGGGTTCATACAGACACACTGACTGGATACTGACTGGACACTGGACAGATGTAAAGACAGGATCAGAGCATTACCCACCTTATTTTTCTTCTGTCTCACAGGAGGTGGTGATTGGACCTCCTCCAGCTGGAGTCCGAGGAGGGAGAGAGGGGGCAGGAGAGGGACAGCACAGGGAGAGAAAGAGAGAGACAGGTGAGTCAAGTGTCCCAAGAGTACAGAGACTCTGCTGAGATCACACTCGCAGTGAGTGACACCGACACTAACCAGCCTCAGGACAGCACTGCTAGAGCACCACAACCCAGACTCAACCACATCACAGCACAGATCAAACAGCAATATCTCACACACTGGGACACACACACACAAACACAACATAAACTGGAATGCTACAGAACCTTAAACAGACAATACACACTAGCTGAATATTTGACCAAAATAAAAAATAACAAACAGAAACAGACCCTGACGAAGTACAGGCTCAGTGACCACAACCTGGCCATAGAAACTGGGCGACACAGGCAGACCTGGCTGCCCAGAGAGGACAGGCTGTGCTCCCACTGCCAGCGGGGAGAAATAGAGACAGAGGTGCACTTCCTACTGCACTGTGACAGATACTCTGGGATTAGAGAAACATTCTTCCCGAAATTCAGAAATCTAATCCCAGAGTTCCCACACCTGCCAGAATCACAACGGGTCCCAATCCTACTGGGAGAGGGAGGAGTGAACTCAGTTGATCTGGCAGCCCAGTATGTGATCTCCTGTCACAGCCTGAGGAACAGTGAGTCTGTCTCCCAATAATGCTCCAGCCGCCTACAGTATATGTCAATATTTTATAATATGTCTTTGTTGTAAATGTCTGTAACGTGTCTGCTTTACGCAGAGAGTGGCGGGGGTTGGATTTCAAGGCCTGACGATACCGTATTGCGCAGAGAGTGGAGGGGTGGGATGTCAGGGCCATACGACACTTCTTTATTCAGAGAGTGGAGGGGGTGGGATGTCAGGGCTAGATGACACTGCTTTACACAGAGAGTGGAGAGGTGGGTGTCAAGGCTATACGACAGTGCTTTCCGCAGAGAGTGGTGGGGGTGTGATGTCAGGGCCATACAACAGTGCTTTACACAGAGAGTGGTGGGGGTGGGATGTCAGGGCCATATGACACTGCTTTACACAGAGAGTGGCGGGGCTAGGATGTCAGGGCCATATGACACTGCTTTACACAGAGAGTGGTGGGGGTGGGATGTCAGAGCTTGACGACACTGCTTTATGCAGAGAGTGGAGGGGTGGGATGTCAGGGCTATACGACAGTGCTTTCGACAGAGAGTGGTGGGGGTGTGATGTCAGGGCCATATGACACTTCTTTACGCAGGGAGTGGCAGGGGTGGGATGTCAGGGCCTGACGATACTACTTTACACAGTTAGTGGTGGGGGTGGGATTTCAGGGCCATACGACACTTCTTTACGCAGAGAGTGGCAGGGCTTGACGACACTGCTTTATGCAAAAAATGGAGGGGTGGGTGTCAGGGCTATATGACAGTGCTTTCCGCAGAGAGTGGTGGCGGTGTGATGTCAGGGCCATACAGCAGTGCTTTACACAGAGAGTGGTGGGGGTGGGATGTCAGGGCCATATGACACTGCTTTACACAGAGAGTGGCGGGGGTGGGATATCAGGGCCTGACAACACAGCTTAACGCAGAGTGTGGAGGGGTGGGTGTCAGGGTTATACGGCAGTGCTTTACGCAGAGAGTGGTGGGGGAGGGATGTCAGGGCTTGACAACACTGCTTTATGTAGAGAGTGGAGGGGAGGGTTTCAGGGCCATAAGACACTGCTTTATGCAGAGAGTGGAGGGATTGGTGTCAGGGCCATATGACACTACTTTACACAGAGAGTGGCGGGAGTGGGATGTCAGGCCCTGACGATACTACTTTACGTAGACAGTGGCGGGGGTGCGATGTCAGGGCCTGACGATACTTATTTACGCAGAGAGTGGCAGGGGTGGGATGTCAGGGCCTGAAGATACTGCTTTTCGCAGAGAGCGGAGGAGGTGGGATACAACCTCTCAGTGGGGCCAGCAGGGGGCACTCACCCTGTGCTCTGTGTGGGTCTTAATGCCCCAGTGTAGTGACGGGGGACACGATCTGGCCCACCAGCGACGAGCAGGTTACCAGATCTAGACAAAGGGGGCAACTCTTAGTCGTATGAGCTTAGTCACACATCGCAGCGATTAAAAAAACAAAACAAACATATTATGTCTGTTACTAACGACTTTTTTTTCCTACATTGAAAGTCTCTTTCCCGGGTGATTTTCTAGCGCGACTGGGGCTCTTCATTTCTCCTCAGTGTCTCATCGCGGGCGGATTTGAAACAGACCACAGAAGATGGTCACACACTATATTATTATTGAGAGACAGGCTCACTGTACCTCAGGCTGGGACAGTAGATCACACTGTATTATTATTATTAAGATTACTGAGAGTCTGGCTCACTGTTCCCCAGGCTGGGACAGGAGATCCCACACTGTATTATTATTATTGAGAGACAGGCTTACTCTCTGTTCCTCAAGCTCAGACAGGACATCACATACTGTATTATTATTGATTGACAGGCTCACTGTTCCTCAGGCTGGGACAGGAGATCACACACTGTATTATTATTATTTAGAGACAGGCTCACTGTCTGTTCCTCAGAGTTGGACAGGAGATCCCACACTGAATTATTATTTTAGAGAGACAGGCTCACTGTATGTTCCCCAGGCTGGGTCAGGAGCTCACACAGTATTATTATAATTATTGAGAGACAGTCTCACTGTCTGTTCCTCAGTCTGGGACAGGAGATCACACACTGTATTATTATTATTGAGAGACAGGCTCACTGTCTGTTCCCCAGGCTGGGACAGGAGATAACACTGTATTATTATTGAGAGACAAACTCACTGTCTGTTCCTCAGGCTGGGACAGTAGATCACACTGTATTATTATTATTGAGAGTCTGGCTCACTGTTCCCCAGGCTGGGACAAGAGATCCCACACTGTATTATTATTATTTAGAGACAGACTCACTGTCTGTTCCTCAGAGTTGGACAGGAGATCCCACACTGAATTATTATTTTAGAGAGACAGGCTCACTGTATGTTCCCCAGGCTGGGTCAGGAGCTCACACAGTATTATTATAATTATTGAGAGACAGTCTCACTGTCTGTTCCTCAGTCTGGGACAGGAGATCACACACTGTATTATTATTATTGAGAGACAGGCTCACTGTCTGTTCCCCAGGCTGGGACAGGAGATAACACTGTATTATTATTGAGAGACAAACTCACTGTCTGTTCCTCAGGCTGGGACAGTAGATCACACTGTATTATTATTATTGAGAGTCTGGCTCACTGTTCCCCAGGCTGGGACAAGAGATCCCACACTGTATTATTATTATTTAGAGACAGACTCACTGTCTTTTCCTCGGTCTGGGACAGATGGTCACACACTGTATAATTATTGAGACAGGCTCACTGTCTGTTCCTCAATCTGGGACAGTAGATCACATTGTATTATTATTATTAATATTATTGAGAGTCTGGCACACTGTTCCCCAGGCTGGGACAGGAGATCCCACACTGTATTATTATTATTTTGAGACAGGCTCACTGTTTGTTCCTCAGGCTGGGACAGGAGATCACACACTGTATTATTTTTATTGAGAGAGAGGCTCACTGTCTGTTCATCAGACTGGGACAGGAGATCCCACACTGAATTATTATTATTGAGAGACAGGCTTACTCTCTGTTCCTCAGGCGAAGACAGGACATCACATACTGTATTATTATTGATTGACAGGCTCATTGTTCCTCAGGCTGGGACAGGAGATCAGACACTGTATTATTATTATAGTGAGACAGGCTCACTGTATATTCCCCAGGCTGGGACAGGAGGTCATACATTATATTATTATTATAGAGAGACAGGCTCACTGTCTGTTCCTCAGGCTGGGACAGAGGATCACACACTGTATTATTATTGAGAGACAGGCTCACTGTCTGTTTCTCAGGCTGGGACAGAGGATCACACACTGTATTATTATTGAGAGACAGGCTCACTCTCTGTTCCTCAGGCTGGGACAGGAGATCACACATTGGCTTGTTATTGAGAGGCAGGCTCACTGTCTGTTCCTCAGGCTGGGACAGGAGATCACACGCTGTATTATTATTATTGAGAGACAGGCTTACTGTCTGTTTCTCAGGCTGGGACAGGAGATCACACACTGTATTACTATTATTGACAGATAGGCTCACTGTGTCTTCACTTGGGCTTGAACAGGAGATCACACACTGGATTATTATTATTGAGAGAGGCTCACAGTCTGTTCCTCAGGCTGAGACAGGAAATCACACACTATTATTATTACTGAGAGACAGGCTCACAGTCTGTTCCTCAGGCTGGGACAGGAGATCACACACTCTATTATTATTATTGAGAGACAGGCTCACAGTCTGTTCCTCAGGCTGGGACAGTAAATCACACACTCTATTATTATTATTGAGAGACAGGCTCACTGTCTGTTCCTCAGGCTAGGGTAGGATATCACACACTGTATTATTAGTATTGAGAGAAAGCCTCAGTGTTCCCCAGGCCGGGAAAGGAGATAACACATTGTATTTTTATTATTGAGAGACAGGCTCACTGTTCCTCAGGCTGGGACAGGAGATCCCACACTGTATTATTATTATTGAGAGACAGGCTCACTGTCTGTTCCTCAGGCTGGGACAGGAGATCACAAACTGTATTATTATTATAGAGAGACCTGCTCTTTCCTGACTGTTCCTTAGGCTGGGACAGCAGATCATAATCTGCTTTATTATTATTGAGAGACTGGCTCACTCCTGTCTGTTCCTCAGGCTGGGACAGGAGATCACACACTGTATTATTATTATTGAGAGACGTGCTCACTGTCTGTTCCTCTGACTGGGGCAGGAAATGACACACTGTATAATTAGTATTGAGAGACAGGCTCAGTGTTCCCCAGGCTGAGACAGGAGATCACACACTGTATTATTATTATTGAGTATCTGGTTCACTGTTCCCCAGGCTGGGACAGGAAATCACACACTGTATTATTATTATTGAGAGACAGGCTCACTGTCTGTTCCTCAGGCTGGGGCAGGATATCACACACTGTATTATTAGTATTGAGATACAGACTCACTGTCTGTTCCTCCTGCTGGGACTGGAGAACACACACTGTTCTATTATAACTGAGGGACATGCTCACTGTTTGTCCTTCAGACTGGGACAGGACATTCCATACTAGGTTATCATTATTGAGAGACAGGCTCGCTGTCTGTTCCTCAGGCTAGTACAGGAGATCACGCACTGTATTATTATTATTTAGATACAGGCTCACTGTGTGTTCCTCTGGCTGGGACAGTAGATCACACTGTATTATAATTATTGAGAGGCTGACTCACTGTTTCCCAAGCTGGGACAGGGGATCACACACTGTATTATTATTGAGAGACAGGCTCACTGTCTGTTCCTCTGGCTGGGGCAGGGAATCACACACTGTATTATTATTATTGAGAGACAGTCTCACTGTCTGTTCCTCAGGCTGGGACAGGAGATCACACACTGTATTATTATTGAGAGACAGGCTCACTGTCTGTTCCTCTGGCTGGGGCAGGGAATCACACACTGTATTATTAGCATTATTAAGAGACAGGCTCGCTGTCTGCTCCTCAGGCTGGGACAGGATATCACACACTGTTGTAGTGTTCTCTCACGAGGCACCAGTTCTGTAGGGGTTTGGGCATTTACTGGGACAATTATTTTTGTGGCAGTAAATCACAAAATTGATTATTTTAATGGTCTTAGAATCCAACCATGCGACATAACTCAAACAATGCACACACAGGTACTAATACACGAGGATACATTTGTTAATATATAGAATATGCATGCAAACCTAACAGATCTTATCGTAAGGCTTAACAGAATACAAAAGATATAAATTCATTCAGTTACAAAGAGTTACACATATCAAGAGGACATAAGTTCTTTATATCATTCATTTAGACCGTTTCGTAATTGAACTTGTTTACAACGTCTACATGAGATACTCAAAACAAGAACATAACCCTTAGGAATTAAATTGATATCAACTGGTTGGGAGCAGTAATGCAATAAGGTTCAATACTCACTGCCAGTGGGTCCCTTTTCTCACCGTTTCCGTAGTGCAGCGGTTATCACGTTTGTCTCACACGCGAAAAATCCCCGGTTCGAAACCGGACGGGAACAGCCTCTTTCTCTACGCTCCTGTACTTCACAGAGGTCTTGAGCGACCGGTCACATGTTCCTTGGTGCGCTCATGCCGCAACACAGGAAGGCTTGAGCAGGTGGCTGTGGGCTTTGCGCACTGCCGAAATAGCTCAGCTGGGAGAGCGTTAGACTGAAGCTCTGAAGGTCCCTGGTTTGATCCCAGGTTTCGGCATTTTGTTTCATCGCGCCCTTTGTTCCTCTCTCCAGCGCCCCCTGCCTACAGTGACGCGTCCCTTTCTCAGCCCGAAACGCAAGCGAGACACCAGCAGCGATCCCTGCAGGTTTCCGTAGTGTAGAGGCTATCACGTTCGCCTAACATGCGAAAGGTCCCCGGTTCGAGACCGGGCGGAAACAGCCTTGTTTTGCACGCTCCTGTACTTCACAGAGGTCTTGAGCGACCGGTCATTTGTTCCCAATGTATTTCCGGTGCCTTCGTGCACTCTTGTACCAAACGCACGTTCCTTCTGTACGCGGAGCCGATCATTTGCAATTGGGCTGTGCCGACAGACCAGGTCGAGCTCTGTCGGCTCAAAAGCAGCGCAGGACCTGCAAGAACAACAGAAAGATTAGCATCCAGCGGGGGCCTCTTAGTGAGCCCAAGAGCTCATCAAGAATCGGCTCCAGCAACAGGGCTGGGCGCATTGTTCCATTCTCCGCCCACTCTCGGTGTAAACAAGTCCCTCCTGGTCTCTGCTTGAAATGCACTTTCCTGCGTTTGCTTTGGTGTAACTGGCTTCCCCTGCATGGGCGAATGTGAAGAAGATCCTTAGTAAGTCATTGAAGAAAACCGAGAAGAGGTCGGAGTGGCCTCTGTCGTTCATCAACGATCCAGTCAGGCAGTACTCCTCTGTAAAGCGCCGTTCGTTCACGTCGATTGGCTTTTTTTTGCCTTCATTCGTGCGAGTAGTACGTCTTCATGGCTCAATAGCATTTCAAATACAGCACCCACTCTGCTGAAACCAAGTGTTTTACACACCAGACAGGCCCCCAAACCTCATACAACCTTACTGTGGCTGTGGCCCCTTTCTTTATTTTGTAATGAGTTTCTGAAGATAACACTACAGGTAATACACTGGGACAGGTGGGTCGTCTTCATGGCTCAATAGCATTTCAAATACAGCACCCGCTCTGCTCAAACCAAGTGTTTTACACACCAGACAGGCCCCCAAACCTCATACAACCTTACTGTGGCCCCTTTCTTTAATTTTTTATGATTTTCTGAAGATTACACTACAGGTAATACACTGGGACAGGTGGGTCGTCTTCATGGCTCAATAGCATTTCAAATACAGCACCCACTCTGCTGAAACCAAGTGTTTTACACACCAGACAGGCCCCCAAACCTCATACAACCTTACTGTGGCTGTGGCCCCTTTCTTTATTTGGTAATGAGTTTCTGAAGATAACACTACAGGTAATACACTGGGACGGGTGGGTTGTCTTCATGGCTCAATAGCATTTTAAATACAGCACCCACTCTGCTGAAACCAAGTGTTTTACACACCAGACATGCCCCTGGACCTCGTACAACCTTGCTGTGGCTGTGGCCCCTTTCTTTATTTTTTTATGATTTTCTGAAGATTACACTACAGGTAATACACTGGGACAGGTGGGTCGTCTTCATGGCTCAATAGCATTTCAAATACAGCACCCACACTGCTGAAACCAAGTGTTTTACACACCAGACAGGCCCCCGAACCTCGTACAACCTTGCTGTGGCTGTGGCCCCTTTCTTTAATTTTTTATGATTTTCTGAAGATTACACTACAGGTAATACACTGGGACAGGTGGGTCGTCTTCATGGCTTCATGATTTTTTGACTGTAATCAAGTGTTGTGCACACAAGGCAGGCCTCCTGACCTTTCACAGTCATGCTTTGTTGTTAGAAACTTTAATTCTCTTTTTAGGATTTTTTGAACATGGGAACTTCCACCGAGATGAATGAGGTGCTCTTCAATAGCTTTTTCATCTATACACACAAGCGTATGTAACCAAGACACTCAGAACCAACAGAATCAACGTGAAGTCATAGAAAATCAAGAATGCCCCCGAGACATCTGCACCCCCCTCTTGGACCACTCTGGTATCAACACCCCCAAACCAATCCATACCAGCTAACAAGACTCAGAATCGGTGCAACCCTCCAACCTGGACCAAGAACAGGATGGGACAAGTACCTGCACCACACTACGCACCCCTCATCCAGACCAGCAGGACAGCCAGACAGCACCATCATGACACACATAATGAGATCACTCTCTGTCAGTATGTGTAACATTCTGGGCCTGGGCTCCTCTGTATTTTGGCTGAAGGGAGTTCAACAACATTATTAAACCGACTGACATCATAATCTGACAAGATACATTGTTTAGGGGAGACTAAACAATGTATCTTGTGTGAACGAGAGAAAAAGATCAGTGTAAATTCACTTCATTAGACTGACGGTGTGTATAGCAATGGATGGTTCCGATACATCGACCTCTGGGTTATGGGCCCAGCACGCTTCCGCTGCACCACTCTGCTGACAGCTGTCATGGTGTGATTCAACACAACTGCTCTATCTTTGCTTTCTAAAAGTGCGCCCGAGATGAAAAGTTTCAACGGCAAACACAGACGTCACTTTGAGCACTTGGTCTTTTATAGTACGAATCATCACACGCTGCTCTACATGGGCGTGTCTTCAAGATCGTTGAGAACCAAACCTTTTGCTTTCCGAGGCAACTGATTCTTTCCTTGTTAATTCACAAATCTTCAATGGGAATCAGTGAAACGAAAACCAAACACGTACACACTCGCGTCCTAGCCTGAAAGAAAAATGATGGAAGCACTTGAGGAATAACAAGAGTAGTCTGAACAGCTCCAGTCTATCAACTGCTCTACAAAGTGATCGCTACTTCCACACCCAGTTTATAACGCTGAAAATGATTCAGGAAGCACAGCAAAGTTCTAAAAGCAGTGGTTGAAAAGCGTCTAGATACATAAAATGACAATTTCTCAAAAGTAAAATCTTCAGCTTTTAAATATTGTCATCCATATATTTTCGTTTTTCTCTTTTTTACATAACACGCTTTCGAGAAATAGACTGTCTTGTAATGAAGGCTGCATTAGAAAATGTGTGTCTAAATTAAAATCGGGTTTATGACTTCTGCGTTTTTCAGCTTTCTTAGCGCTTGGGTCTCGATTCAGATATTGCAATGAAAGCAACAGGGGAGTAAGTTTTCCTTTTCTAAATCAAAGGTGATCTGCTCACAAGGAAGTATAAAAACTTCAGCGTTTACTTTTTGAAGACCGCAAATTGTCGAAACACTATTGCTTCATAAGCTAATAAGTAAGGTTTCTGAGCACGCATTGTATTACTAATGCTGTTATTAATAAAAAAAAAGCTTAAATTCACATAATGGAATTTGGACTGCTCAAAGTAGTCTATTCTTTGTACAACTTTACTTGCCCGCTGAGTAGAGTTTAAAGCAACGGCAGCAGAAGTAGCAGTAATAGCAACAACGTGGTTTGAGTGTCACAATACACTCTGTGAAATTATTGCGGCTTCAGATCGTTTTGTTCTGTTGAAGCTGCCTACAGGCTCTGAATTGCTGACATTGGCTGTAATCTTTTTTCAGGTTTCATGTAATTCTTCACATATTTGAAATATTTAATTCGGGTTCGCCTAATACACGGTGCAAACCGTACCTGCAGCAGAATGCTGTGGCACATGAAGCCGTTTTGTTTATCGGTTGTAAGGATATAGGAGCGTACTACAAATCGAGCAAGCGAAAAGAAAATTAAACAGGAGTCACTTTTTGGATTGCTAATTCATTGTGCTCTGTTCGTCTAGGTTCAAATCCTATCCTTGTCATGGTTAAGGCCTGAGACGTGTGTGTTTTTTCTAAACGGTGTTTGCATTTGTTTCCTCTTTACTCCTGTAAACTCAGGATTTTTTTTTCCTTGGTGGCAACAATACGCTTCTGTAATACAGTAAATGGTAGACTCTGCTTTCAAATGAGCTGCACCAGGCATTCGGATACAGAAAAACACAGGGATTTAAAATTCAGGAATATGAATGGCCAATTGCTTACAGCTAGGGTTTTTACGTTTTCTTATTTAGCGATTTGTGTATCAATCTTTTAACAATTCATTAAAATGCTAACAATATGTAAAATCAAAACAACAGCACCGTTAAATGCCGGGGAGACAGGTAGTTTTTTTTTCATCAGATGCCAATCTCTAATACTGTGTGTGAGAGCTTACGTACCTTTCCTTTTCTCACATTTTCTGACAACTATTCCAAAGGGGCACCCTGTCAGCTCCTAATACTTTTTAAAAGTCTGCCTGCATGTTTGATTATTGTCGTTTTATTTAGAAAAAGTTCAATATTGATCATAACTAAAGAAAATTAGGATCACGAATAAAAAAAGGGCTGAAGATGCGAGTCGCTCTTGAATCAGAGCTGGGCGACACGGGCTTCTGTTCTGATATGATTGTACGAGAAGCAGGAGGAATCTCTTCTCTCCTATGGAGCATGAGCTGAATCAGGAGTGAGACATTTCGTATGCTCGTGCATATGTTAACACATGACCTACATCGTAAAACTAAATTAAAAACTAACATTAAGTTGTCAAAGACATTCATTTATATACAAACAAGAGACAGACATAGTAATGATTCTACATTAACTTGTCCTGCACTGATCAGACTAATTGAAATGTATGAAAGCCCGTTTCCGCCAGGGAGTTACAAAACAACGCGCTATGGTATCGCAGAATTCCGACTAAGTAACTCAGAATTGCGACTTAGTAACTCACAACTCTGACTTTATATCTCACATTTGCAACTTCGAAATAGCCCATATTTCATTGTCTGTCCTTTTGTTATTGTAACGGATTCGGGTTCTAGCTAGCAAGACCTGGGTTTGAGCCAATAGAGTGAGGCACGAAGTAGGGTGGGAGCGGCGAGGGCACAAGCCCTAGAACCCGAATTCGTTACAATAACAAAAGGTCAGACAATGAAATATGGGCTTTTCGAAGTCGCAAATGTGAGAGATAAAGTCAAAATTCTGAGTTTTTAGGTCGCAATTCTATGATTCTAAGTCACAATTCTGAGATACCATAGTGCGTTTTTTTTACTCCCTGGCGGAAACGGGCTTCCATAGGTTCTCAGTGCTGCGAAGCAAAAGCAATCTCTGGAAAATCAGACAAATTATTATCAGATCATGTCAAAAGCTGATCAGTATTTCTTTACTGGGAAGCAAAGAAATGCTTGTATTACACATTTTAATATGACATGCAATTACACATGAAAAATAGTAAAATTATTTTCATTGCGGTACGTGTTGATAGAACAGCCCCCTCGATAAAAGAAAGTGTGGACGGACGTGTCGCATGTTCCGTACTCTGTCTGACAGCGAGTTTAACACACTTTCCACGGAAATTAGAAACTAATTGAACAATAAATTAATCTGAGCAAATTTTACACGTGTGGGTGATTTAATTCTGTCGAAATTGCGTGGAACTCCTCCGCTGAGGTCAGATACACACGGGAAAATGTTCAGGCGGCTTCACGGAGTCCTGCCTCAGACTGGAATCAGGTTCTAATTAGACGCTGAGAACAATCCGGATCTCTGTATGTAATTGATTGTGTTGATTGTGTGACCAGGTGTGCGGTAACAGGTCCTGCCAGTATAAAAACCTAGTCACCGCGTTCACACTTTATACTTTCTTGCTTCAACAGTTTTGTGGTTTACTTATTTTACTCCTGTAGCAATTGAGCGGGACGTTAATTTGGCGATGCGCTCGTTTCTCTTTATGCTGTGCCTGTGCACAGGGGCCGGGCTCCCCGCACTGGTTTCCGCCGGGCCGGCTGGCTGGGACTCTCGGGAAATGGCGCTCCAGGCCGACCTCCCGGCTCCTGAAGACGCAGCCCAGTTGGAGGATTTGAACCTGGCAGATGCGCCCTCCGAAGACCTGTCTGCAAGCGAGAACGACTCGCAGTCCTTGGCTCCCGACTTTCGCCGCCTTCCCGTGTCCAGAGACGCGTACTCGCCCTACTTCGACAAGGAGAAGATGAAGCCCGAAGCCGGCAGCCGCCCCTTACCCGCCTACATCAAGAGCGTCCTGTTTCCTCCCCAGCGAGGGCGGCAGCCGGCTCGCCCGGCCATCGGGGGCACCTGAGGAGTGGCTGTGTGGTGCGACTCCAGCAGGCTGTACGTGAGGGTCAGTCGGCTCCTGTTCGGCTTCAGCTGTCGGCCATCGGAGGTGACCTTGGGCAACTGCAGCGTCAGCCGAACCACACGCAGTTACTTCTACATCATCTACGGGCTTCACGAGTGCGGCACCGAGCGATCGGTAAGCGGGTCTTCATCTACAGGCAGTGTATCGACGTGAGCTGTAGGGCCAGTGTCGGGGTTGCCTTTCCTGGGAATATCCCTTCCTCTGTGACCCTGCAGGTTGTCCAGGGCCGCCTGGTGTACTCCAACACTCTCTGCTATGCCCCGCCCTCCTCCAGTGCACCTGTGCATCGCTTCATTCCCTTCTCTGTGCCGGTCAAGTGCTCCTACAACAGGTAGGCAGGGCTCTGCTGCTGAGAAGCCACTAGGAAAGTGTCCAGATGCCCCTCATCCCCTCTGTTCTGCAGGTTCCACTACTCCTACAAGGTTGGCTATGTCCCCACGTGGGCCAGGAGAAGGACCTTCTTCAAGGACCTGAAGAACAAACACAGCTTTGTGCTACTCGGCACCAACTGTAAGCTCCTTGAGTGAGTGGCTCCTCCTGCCTGCAGGGGGTGCTGTGTGCAGGTGTAATGCTGCCTCTCTCTCTCCAGCCCGCTGGGTCCGGCTCTCTCCTAAGGATGAGTACTTCCTGGGTCAGCCCATGTACTTCCAGGCCACTGCCTACTTTGCCACAGCAGAGCAGAGGCTGTACATCCACTCGTGTTATGTAACGGAGAAACCAGACCAGCACTCCCAGCCCCGTTTCCCTGTGATCGACAACTTGGGGTACAGCCACTTCTGGGAGGGGAGGTGGGCAGGAGCCCTGAGAGCCTGCAGGGGTTCATCCTTGTCCTTGTCCCCAGGTGCATGGTGGACAGCAAGGCAGATGGCTGCCTGTCCAGGTTTGTCCCCTCCAAGCAGAAGGATGTGCTCCGCTTCACAATTGATGCCTTCCTCTTCCAGAAGAAGCTGTCCAGGAAGGTACTGCTCTCAAAGGCTGCTCGGCCTTCTTGCTCTACTGATCCATGGTCTGCTTTCACATCCATGATCTAGATGTGAACCAGACTGTGGCAGCTGTAGTGCCTAGAGCTGCCAGCTTGCCTTCACTGATGGCAGGTCTTTCTCTGTCCCTCTATTGGCCTTGATCCCTTAATGCTGTGACCTTCCCTCTTGCAGCATGAAGTGACTGAGCTGTACATGCACTGTGGCTCCTGCTAAAGCAACACCAGGGACCAAGTCCTGCACCTACAACAGGGAGGCTAAGAGGTACTTCTGCAAGGAGCCTGCTGAGGGTGCTCTGGGACATGTCAGGTTTAGGCCTCACCTGTCCTCCTCCTCTCCTCCAGGTGGGAGGAGCTGTATGGTGACCATGAGGTCTGTGCCTGCTGTGAGTCCAGGTGTGCTGGCAGTCGGAATGAAGGTGGGTCTGGTTCTCTATCCCTTGTGGATGCATCTCTGCTCAAGAGACAACCATGCTTGGACAACTGAGGAATGATCCCGTGCTGGACAAAGGGACTGTTTAGATGAGTAGACTGTGGGTCTCTGGGTATAGCGGATCCCTCACTCCTGGGTGCTGCTTGTCCACAGGTACCAGGAGCCTGGTGACCAGCAGTCGGGTGGCTGTGGCACCAGTAGAAGCTCCTCTGGATGTGGGAGCTGACTGGACTGAGGATGAGGAAGGAGACCCTCGGAGCTCCAGTGAAGATGCTGAGAGCACCAGTGAGGATATGGAGGGAGCAGATGACTTTGGAGATGTTGGCCAGTGGACAGGTAGGGTCTGGCAGGAGGAGCTCCTGTAGGGGTGGTGTCCTGCAGTGTAGCTGGATTGTTCTCCTTCCTCCCCAGGTGCCTGAATGAAGGCTCCAGCCTGGCCCTTGTGACTCTCCTGCCTCCACTTGCCTTGTAATGGCAACATCTCAATAAAGCTGTGAAAGACCCTTCTGCCTGCCCTTGTTTCTTTATGGTTTATAGGTTTGAATGGGGTGGAGGAATTCAAGGGAAGTATTTGTGGGGGTTCCCCTTTCAAGAATGCTTCTCGTATTGCTGCCAATGAGGACTGAAAATGGCTGGAGTAATAAAGTGTTGTACTGGGGGAAGATAGCCGCACTATTCCTTGGGCAGGTCATTGTGACTTTTTTTACTGGGGGAGAGACAGAGGTGTTCAATATACTGGCAGTCCTCCTGTTTCCGAGAGGGGTAGTGCTTATGGAGTGTGAGTTGCTACTGTAGTGCCCAGTAAGAGTGAGATCTGGTGTCCTATTCTAGGCTGCACAAACTGACTAAAAGAAACACAAGGAAGGGATTGTCAACAGGGGCTTGGTGTAAAGTAGGCCTTCCCTTCCTTAGCAGAGGAACAATTCTGGTGCCCAAACATCAGTGAATAAAGGTACAGTTAGAATCTTGGAGGTCTTGTCTTATGGGTGTTGGTTTCACAGTATTGGACAGTCACGGGAAGTATTAGGATTGAGACTGGAGATCCCAGTACTTGATCCGGAAGACAAGTGTTCACAACCACCTCTACCAGCAGTACAGACTGTGTAGATTGAGACTGAACGCTTACTACACAAAGCCTCTCCACTGTTTCAGTGTCCCATGTCATGAATTTCAAGCGAATCCTAGTCTCCCATTGTGACTACCTATAATTTGCACAAATCCTGCTGGCCCACTAACACTGCTAATTTTTAGCCCTACTGCCATGCCCTATTAAAGTTTCAAAGATTTAGGATAAACTATTTAGTATAATGGTTCCAAAGGTGGCTTCGCAAAGTACTTGAAACAATTACAATAAGAATACACAGGATAACACAATTCCAATAGACAGAGGAGACCATGGATGGTGGTACTAAGGAAAGTAGAAGCAGAGGGCTAAAGAATGGAACCAGTTCAGTTAAGGCTCTTCTACAGAACAAGGTGTTGAGTCTGAATTTGAAGGAGTTTAGGGAAGGTGACTCTGGTATCCTTGGGGAGAGAGTTGCAGAGCTTGGGGGCATAACAGGAGAAGGCCTTGTCACTCATACAGTGTGGATGGGCGTGGGGGACAGTTAGGAGACCAGAATAAGAAGAGTGAAGGTTCTGAGGTGGGGAGTAGGGTGATAATAGATCAAACTGCTACTGAGGTGCAACTGAAATGTGACGGCATGTTCTACAATTTATGCAAGAAAGGGTAATGTTAGGCTTTTATGGACCGTTGGTACAACAGCAGTGCTCAAGGATTCATTTCTAATATTGAGGACAATGGGTTATATACCCATCGTTCTTACCAAAGGATCAGAGACCTTTTGCTATATAAAAAGACTCCTTTCCACCACTAATTTATACAGGTTTGGTTCATTTGGGTTTTATGTCTGGTTTCTGGTTTCTGTCGCTGGGCGCTCACCCTGCGGTCCATATGGGTCCCAATGCCCCAGTATATGGTAGTGGCAATTTCCCTAAGGAAACAAATACTCCACATTAGTCTGAATGCCACATTCTTCATTGGTCCCATTACATCACAGAAAAACAAAACTACTCACTCTTTAATCTCGTCTAATCCAAGACGCACCGAATATCACAGTCTTCTTTTAACAAGCGTGCTGTGATTCCTCTATGTAGCAGAAATGACAACCGAGGAGCCGAGAGATCATTTCAGCATTTCGCGTCGGAACGGAAAACACAAACGACCAACTTGGAATGACTTGCTTTTGACGCTTTTCAAAGCGTTCTTTGTGCACGACGACTGCGCCACCAAGCAAACTACATAAATATGAGAAAACACGCAAGAGATTTGTCACTCAGAGTGTCGAAGGGTCAATGTATACTGGGGCTAAGTTGAAATGCAACGTCAGGACTTTTCCGAATTATGTCACACGAAGAGAGCACAGCCCTTTCCGCCCTGCCGCGTGTGTCTCGGTAACCCGCTGTGATCGTATAGTGGTCAGTACTTTGCGTTGTGGCCGCAACAAACCCGGTCCGAATCCGGGTCAAGGCAGAATAGGGGCGTCGGCTTTTACTACTCGCACGAATGAAGGCAAAAAAAAAGCCAATCGATGTGAACGAACGGCGCTTTACAGAGGAGTACTGCCTGACTGGATCGTTGATGAACGACAGAGGCCACTCCGACCTCTTCTCGGTTTTCTTCAATGACTTACTAAGGATCTTCTTCACATTTGCCCATGCAGGGGAAGCCAGTTACACCAAAGCAAACGCAGGAAAGTGCATTTCAAGCAGAGACCAGGAGGGACTTGTTTACACCGAGAGTGGGCGGAGAATGGAACAATGCGCCCAGCCCTGTTGCTGGAGCCGATTCTTGATGAGCTCTTGGGCTCACTAAGAGGCCCCCGCTGGATGCTAATCTTCCTGTTGTTCTTGCAGGTCCTGCG
The DNA here is from genome assembly GCF_059453375.1 of Lepisosteus platostomus. NCBI lineage: Eukaryota > Metazoa > Chordata > Actinopteri > Semionotiformes > Lepisosteidae > Lepisosteus > Lepisosteus platostomus. The sequence continues at coordinate 37,478,687 of NC_142615.1, read as the reverse complement.
CTGCTTTTGAGCCGACAGAGCTCGTCCTGGTCTGTCGGCACAGCCCAATTGCAAATGATCGGCTCCGCGTACAGAAGGAACGTGCGTTTGGTACAAGAGTGCACGAAGGCACCGGAAATACATTGGGAACAAATGACCGGTCGCTCAAGACCTCTGTGAAGTACAGGAGCGTGCAAAATGAGGCTGTTTCTGCCCGGTCTCGAACCGGGGACTTTTCGCGTGTTAGGCGAACGTGATAGTCGCTACACTACGGAAACCTGCAGGGACTGCTGCTGGTGTCTCGCTTGCGTTTCAGGCTGAGAAAGGGACGCGTCACTTTAGGCAGGGGGCGCTGGAGAGAGGAACAAAGGGCGCGATGAAACAAAACGCCGAAACCCAGGATCGAACCAGGGACCTTTAGATCTTCAGTCTAATGCTCTCCCAACTGAGCTATTTCGGCGGTGTGCAAAGCCCAAAGCCACCTGCTCCAGCCTTCCTGTGTTGTGGCATGAGCACACCAAGAGTAGCAGGAGAGTGTTGCAGGAACGTCACTCAGTAGGAAAGCCACCCAGCTGGGCCCTCTGAGCTCTGTCCAGCGCATCTTCCTCGCATGGACTCCTGCCTGCGACGGGCAGGAAACAATTAGCAAGAACAGAACGACACCCCGTGGGTGTCTCATGACCGCACCTTAGGTTGTGACACGTGCAGGTGTGAGGGGTTGCTGGGCTACTTTGGAGCAGAGCTTGGGCGGAGGGGGGGCGGGAAAGCAGACAAAGAGGTGACACCTCAAGGTCTGCACGATCACAGCTCTCCGCCGCCCCAGGCTTCCGCTCGATAAGCTACTGGACACACCCGCCCCTCCTCACACAGACCGTGGAAAAGCCCCCGAGTGGGAGGGCTCTCTCTTCCTCCCAGGAGCTCTTGGACACGACGCCCAGACAGGGCGCGGGGAGCGGCCGCCTGCAAACACGGCTCCAGGCAGGACTCCACTCCGCAGGAGCCGCAGAGCAGAGGAGATGAGGGCAGCTTAGCTCCTGTGCAGAGACCTGAGCTGTTGTTGCTGTGGATGCTGTCTTTTCTGCACTCGGGGTAGGAGTGAATGTTGAGTTGCCCTTAGAAATGAAGCAGAGCACTTCAACGGCACGGGTGTGTGTGTGTGCGTGCGCCCTGGTGATTCTGGGAGACAGATCGAACCTGGGCTAAAAGAGAGGGGGCTAAGCCCTCTTCCATTTGCTAGTTCAAAGTTGTACAACCCATTTGTATCTGCTAGGCGGCGCAGTCGTCGTGCACAAAGAACGCTTTGAAAAGCGTCAAAGGCAAGTCATTCCGAGTTGGTCGTTTGTGTTTTCCGTTCAGACGCGAAATGCTGACATGATCTCTCGGCTCCTCGGTTGTCATTTCTGCTCCGTAAAGGGATCACAGCACGCGTCGGCTTCCAGCATGCTGGGTCGGGACACGATGCCGGGGGTTGGGAAAGCGATGTTTTCCTCGTTAGTATAGTGGCAAGTATCCCCGCCTGTCACGCGGGAGACCGGGGTTCGATTCCCCGACGAGGAGTAGCTTTTCTTTCACCTCCTTAGAGAAATGACTGCCTTTCACTTCTCTGTTTTCTTTCACAGCGTCGTGCACCTTTTCATTGCTCTCGCTTTCAGAGCCTCCGCACGGCACACGACTCGACATCAGGAAGCACATTGAAGTGAAAGCAGGAAGCGCTGCGACATGCACTGTGCAGATCCCGCCACACTAAGAGGTGAGTGGGTCTGTTCGATGCACAAAGAACGCTTTGAGAAGCGTCAAAGGCAAGTCATTCCGTGTTGGTCGTTTGTGTTTTCCGTTCAGACGCGAAATGCTGAAATGATCTCTCGGCTCCTCGGTTGTCATTTCTGCTCCGTAAAGGAATCACAGCACGCGTCGGCTTCCAGCACGGTGGGTCGGGACACGATGCCGGGGGTCGGAGAGAGCGATGTCTTCCTCGTTAGTATAGGACCTGTCACCTGTCCCCACCTGTCACGCGGGAGACTGGGGTGCATCAGGACGCGCCTTGAAGTGAAAGCAGGATGCGCTGCGACATGCACTGTGCAGATCCCGCCACACTAAGAGGTGGGTCCAGTGGGTCTGTTCGATCACAGCGCTAGGCGAATCCCCAATCCCCTTTTGTGCCTGGCGACAAAAGATGTCTGTTTCCACCCGGTTTCGAACCGGGGACCTTTCGCGTGTGAGGCGAACGTGATAACCACTACACTACGGAAACGGTGGTAAGACGTGCCCAGCGGCCCAGCGCTGAGCTTCGCCAATGCGATTTAGCTGCTTCCAGTGCCTTTATTGGAGTGCGCTGATGGACCGTGCTCTCTCTCCAGAGACCAGCACGCCTGTCATGGACGGAGCAGGAAAGGCGGCGCCACATTCTACAGCCCTCTCCACGCAATCGACGAAATCGGGCTACTGAAGTGGAGAAAATCGCCTCTCCAGAAAGTGCAAATATCATCTTGGAGACTATAAATCCTATTGCCGAAGGTCAGCCCTGTCTACCAGAGTAACCCTCCCCCAGCGATGATCAGCTCGTCTCACACGCGAGAAGTTTCGGTTGGAAACAAGCGCCCCCTCTTCTCGCACGTTTTGCACGTTCGAGTAGTTTTAATGCGGCTCTTTCGTACACGGTGCTGATCTTTTGGAAAGCAGGAGGCAAAACCGAGTCGAACCGCCTGGGTGAAAACCAGGAACCCTAACCGCTAGACTATATGGCAGCGAACAACCATGCTGTTCCCGGCATCATGCAAGCAAACTACATAAATATGAGAAAACACGCAAGAGACTTGTCACTCAGAGTGTCGAAGGGTCGATGTATACTGGGGCTCAGTTGAAATGCAACGTCAGGACTTTTCCGAATTATGTCACACGAAGAGAGCACAGCCCTTTCCGCCCTGCCGCGTGTGTCTCGGTAACTCGCTGTGATCGTATAGTGGTCAGTACTTTGCGTTGTGGCCGCAACAACCCCGGTTCGAATCCGGGTCACGGCAGAATAGGGGCGTCTGCTTTTACTACTCGCACGAATGAAGGCAAAAAAAAGCCAATCGATGTGAACGAACGGCGCTTTACAGAGGAGTACTGCCTGACTGGATCGTTGATGAACGACAGAGGCCACTCCGACCTCTTCTCAGTTTTCTTCAATGACTTACTAAGGATCTTCTTCACATTCGCCCATGCAGGGGAAGCCAGTTACACCAAAGCAAACGCAGGAAAGTGCATTTCAAGCAGAGACCAGGAGGGACTTGTTTACACCGAGAGTGGGCGGAGAATGGAACAATGCGCCCAGCCCTGATGCTGGAGCCGATTCTTGATGAGCTCTTGGGCTCACTAAGAGGCCCCCGCTGGATGCTAATCTTTCTGTTCTTCTTGCAGGTCCTGCGCTGCTTTTGAGCCAACAGAGCTCGTCCTGGTCTGTCGGCACAGCCCAATTGCAAATGATCGGCTCCGCGTACAGAAGGAACGTGCGTTTGGTACAAGAGTGCACGAAGGCACCGGAAATACATTGGGAACAAATGACCGGTCGCTCAAGACCTCTGTGAAGTACAGGAGCGTGCAAAACGAGGCTGTTTCCGCCCGGTCTCGAACCGGGGACCTTTCGCGTGTGAGGCGAACGTGATAGCCGCTTCACTACGGAAACCTGCAGGGACCGCTGCTGGTGTCTCGCTTGCGTTTCGGGCTGAGAAAGGGACGCGTCACTTTAGGCAGGGGGCGCTGGAGAGAGGAACAAAGGGCGCGATGAAACAAAATGCCGAAACCCGGGATCGAACCAGGGACCTTTAGATCTTCAGTCTAACGCTCTCCCAACTGAGCTATTTCGGCGGTGCGCTAAGCCCACAGCCACCTGCTCCAGCCTTCTTGTGTTGTGGCATGAGCGCACCAAGAGTAGCGGGAGAGTGTTGCAGGAACGTCACTCAGAAGGAAAGCCACCCAGCTGCGCCCTCTGAGCTCTGTCCAGCGCATCTTCCTCGCATGGACTCCTGCCTGCGACGGGCAGGAAACAATTAGCAAGAACAGAACGACACCCCATGGGTGTCTCATGACCGCACCTTAGGTTGTGACACGTGCAGGTGTGAGGGGTTGCCGGGCTACTTTGGAGCAGAGCTTGGGCGGAGGGGGGGCGGGAAAGCAGACAAAGAGGTGACACCTCAAGGTCTGCACGATCACAGCTCTCCGCCGCCCCAGGCTTCCGCTCGATAAGCTACTGGACACACCCGCCCCTCCTCACACAGACTGTGGAAAAGCCCCCGAGTGGGAGGGCTCTCTCTTCCTCCCAGGAGCTCTTGGACACGACGCACAGACAGGGCGCGGGGAGCCGCCGCCTGCAAACACGGCTCCAGGCAGGACTCCACTCCGCAGGAGCCGCAGAGCAGAGGAGATGAGGGCAGCTTAGCTCCTGTGCAGAGACCTGAGCTGTTGTTGCTGTGGATGCTGTCTTTTCTGCACTCGGGGTAGGAGTGAATGTTGAGTTGCCCTTAGAAATGAAGCAGAGCACTTCAACGGCACGGGTGTGTGTGTGTGCGCCCTGGTGATTCTGGGAGACAGATCGAACCTGGGCTAAAAGAGAGGGGGCTTAGCCCTCTTCCATTTGCTAGTTCAAAGTTGTACAACCCATTTGTATCTGCTAGGCGGCGCAGTCGTCGTGCACAAAGAACGCTTTGAAAAGCGTCAAAGGCAAGTCATTCCGAGTTGGTCGTTTGTGTTTTCCGTTCAGACGCGAAATGCTGAAATGATCTCTCGGCTCCTCGGTTGTCATTTCTGCTCCGTAAAGGGATCACAGCACGCGTCGGCTTCCAGCACGCTGGGTCGGGACACGATGCCGGGGGTCGGAGAGAGCGATGTCTTCCTCGTTAGTATAGTGGCAAGTATCCCCGCCTGTCACGCGGGAGACCGGGGTTCGATTCCCCGACGAGGAGTAGCTTTTCTTTCACCTCCTTAGAGAAATGACTGCCTTTCACTTCTCTGTTTTCTTTCACAGCGTCGTGCACCTTTTCATTGCTCTCGCTTTCAGAGCCTCCGCACGGCACACGACTCGACATCAGGAAGCATATTGAAGTGAAAGCAGGAAGCGCTGCGACATGCACTGTGCAGATCCCGCCACAATAAGAGGTGAGTGGGTCTGTTCGATGCACAAAGAACGCTTTGAGAAGCGTCAAAGGCAAGTCATTCCGAGTTGGTCGTTTGTGTTTTCCGTTCAGACGCGAAATGCTGAAATGATCTCTCGGCTCCTCGGTTGTCATTTCTGCTCCGTAAAGGAATCACAGCACGCGTCGGCTTCCAGCACGGGACACGATGCCGGGGGTCGGAGAGAGCGATGTCTTCCTCATTAGTATAGGACCTGTCACCTGTCCCCACCTGTCACGCGGGAGACTGGGGTACATCAGGACGCGCCTTGAAGTGAAAGCAGGATGCGCTGTGACATGCACTGTGCAGATCCCGCCACACTAAGAGGTGGGTCCAGTGGGTCTGTTCGATCACAGCGCTAGGCGAATCCCCAATCCCCTTTTGTGCCTGGCGACAAAAGATGTCTGTTTCCGCCCGGTTTCGAACTGGGGACCTTTCGCGTGTGAGGCGAACGTGATAACCACTACACTACGGAAACGGTGGTAAGATGTGCCCAGCGGCCCAGCGCTGAGCTTCGCCAATGCGATTCAGCTGCTTCCAGTGCCTTTATTGGAGTGCGCTGATGGACCGTGCTCTCTCTCCAGAGACCAGCACGCCTGTCATGGACGGAGCAGGAAAGGCGGCGCCACATTCTACAGCCCTCTCCACACAATCGACGAAATCGGGCTACTGAAGTGGAGAAAATCGCCTCTCCAGAAAGTGCAAATATCATCTTGGAGACTATAAATCCTATTGCCGAAGGTCAGCCCTGTCTACCAGAGTAACCCTCCCACAGCGATGATCCGCTCGTCTCACGCGAGAAGTTTCGGTTGGAAACAAGCACCCCCTCTTCTCGCACGTTTTGCACGTTCGAGTAGTTTTAATGCGGCTCTTTCGTACACGGTGCTGATCTTTTGGAAAGCAGGAGGCAAAACCGAGTCGAACCGCCTGGGTGAAAACCAGGAACCCTAACCGCTAGACTATATGGCAGCGAACAACCATGCTGTTCCCGGCATCATGCAAGCAAACTACATAAATATGAGAAAACACGCAAGAGAGCTGTCACTCAGAGTGTCGAAGGGTCGATGTATACTGGGGCTCAGTTGAAATGCAACGTCAGGACTTTTCCGAATTATGTCACACGAGGAGAGCACAGCCCTTTCCGCCCTGCCGCGCGTGTTTCGGTAACTCGCTGTGATCGCATAGTGGTCAGTACTTTGCGTTGTGGCGGCAACAACCCCGGTTCGAATCCGGGTCACGGCAGAATAGGGGCGTCTGCTTTTACTACTCGCACGAATGAAGGCAAAAAAAAGCCAATCGATGTGAACGAACGGCGCTTTACAGAGGAGTACTGCCTGACTGGATCGTTGATGAACGACAGAGGCCACTCCGACCTCTTCTCAGTTTTCTTCAATGACTTACTAAGGATCTTCTTCACATTCGCCCATGCAGGGGAAGCCAGTTACACCAAAGCAAACGCAGGAAAGTGCATTTCAAGCAGAGACCAGGAGGGACTTGTTTACACCGAGAGTGGGCGGAGAATGGAACAATGCGCCCAGCCCTGATGCTGGAGCCGATTCTTGATGAGCTCTTGGGCTCACTAAGAGGCCCCCGCTGGATGCTAATCTTTCTGTTCTTCTTGCAGGTCCTGCGCTGCTTTTGAGCCAACAGAGCTCGTCCTGGTCTGTCGGCACAGCCCAATTGCAAATGATCGGCTCCGCGTACAGAAGGAACGTGCGTTTGGTACAAGAGTGCACGAAGGCACCGGAAATACATTGGGAACAAATGACCGGTCGCTCAAGACCTCTGTGAAGTACAGGAGCGTGCAAAACGAGGCTGTTTCCGCCCGGTCTCGAACCGGGGACCTTTCGCGTGTGAGGCGAACGTGATAGCCGCTTCACTACGGAAACCTGCAGGGACCGCTGCTGGTGTCTCGCTTGCGTTTCGGGCTGAGAAAGGGACGCGTCACTTTAGGCAGGGGGCGCTGGAGAGAGGAACAAAGGGCGCGATGAAACAAAATGCCGAAACCCGGGATCGAACCAGGGACCTTTAGATCTTCAGTCTAACGCTCTCCCAACTGAGCTATTTCGGCGGTGCGCTAAGCCCACAGCCACCTGCTCCAGCCTTCTTGTGTTGTGGCATGAGCGCACCAAGAGTAGCGGGAGAGTGTTGCAGGAACGTCACTCAGAAGGAAAGCCACCCAGCTGCGCCCTCTGAGCTCTGTCCAGCGCATCTTCCTCGCATGGACTCCTGCCTGCGACGGGCAGGAAACAATTAGCAAGAACAGAACGACACCCCATGGGTGTCTCATGACCGCACCTTAGGTTGTGACACGTGCAGGTGTGAGGGGTTGCCGGGCTACTTTGGAGCAGAGCTTGGGCGGAGGGGGGGCGGGAAAGCAGACAAAGAGGTGACACCTCAAGGTCTGCACGATCACAGCTCTCCGCCGCCCCAGGCTTCCGCTCGATAAGCTACTGGACACACCCGCCCCTCCTCACACAGACTGTGGAAAAGCCCCCGAGTGGGAGGGCTCTCTCTTCCTCCCAGGAGCTCTTGGACACGACGCACAGACAGGGCGCGGGGAGCCGCCGCCTGCAAACACGGCTCCAGGCAGGACTCCACTCCGCAGGAGCCGCAGAGCAGAGGAGATGAGGGCAGCTTAGCTCCTGTGCAGAGACCTGAGCTGTTGTTGCTGTGGATGCTGTCTTTTCTGCACTCGGGGTAGGAGTGAATGTTGAGTTGCCCTTAGAAATGAAGCAGAGCACTTCAACGGCACGGGTGTGTGTGTGTGCGCCCTGGTGATTCTGGGAGACAGATCGAACCTGGGCTAAAAGAGAGGGGGCTTAGCCCTCTTCCATTTGCTAGTTCAAAGTTGTACAACCCATTTGTATCTGCTAGGCGGCGCAGTCGTCGTGCACAAAGAACGCTTTGAAAAGCGTCAAAGGCAAGTCATTCCGAGTTGGTCGTTTGTGTTTTCCGTTCAGACGCGAAATGCTGAAATGATCTCTCGGCTCCTCGGTTGTCATTTCTGCTCCGTAAAGGGATCACAGCACGCGTCGGCTTCCAGCACGCTGGGTCGGGACACGATGCCGGGGGTCGGAGAGAGCGATGTCTTCCTCGTTAGTATAGTGGCAAGTATCCCCGCCTGTCACGCGGGAGACCGGGGTTCGATTCCCCGACGAGGAGTAGCTTTTCTTTCACCTCCTTAGAGAAATGACTGCCTTTCACTTCTCTGTTTTCTTTCACAGCGTCGTGCACCTTTTCATTGCTCTCGCTTTCAGAGCCTCCGCACGGCACACGACTCGACATCAGGAAGCATATTGAAGTGAAAGCAGGAAGCGCTGCGACATGCACTGTGCAGATCCCGCCACAATAAGAGGTGAGTGGGTCTGTTCGATGCACAAAGAACGCTTTGAGAAGCGTCAAAGGCAAGTCATTCCGAGTTGGTCGTTTGTGTTTTCCGTTCAGACGCGAAATGCTGAAATGATCTCTCGGCTCCTCGGTTGTCATTTCTGCTCCGTAAAGGAATCACAGCACGCGTCGGCTTCCAGCACGGGACACGATGCCGGGGGTCGGAGAGAGCGATGTCTTCCTCATTAGTATAGGACCTGTCACCTGTCCCCACCTGTCACGCGGGAGACTGGGGTACATCAGGACGCGCCTTGAAGTGAAAGCAGGATGCGCTGTGACATGCACTGTGCAGATCCCGCCACACTAAGAGGTGGGTCCAGTGGGTCTGTTCGATCACAGCGCTAGGCGAATCCCCAATCCCCTTTTGTGCCTGGCGACAAAAGATGTCTGTTTCCGCCCGGTTTCGAACTGGGGACCTTTCGCGTGTGAGGCGAACGTGATAACCACTACACTACGGAAACGGTGGTAAGATGTGCCCAGCGGCCCAGCGCTGAGCTTCGCCAATGCGATTCAGCTGCTTCCAGTGCCTTTATTGGAGTGCGCTGATGGACCGTGCTCTCTCTCCAGAGACCAGCACGCCTGTCATGGACGGAGCAGGAAAGGCGGCGCCACATTCTACAGCCCTCTCCACACAATCGACGAAATCGGGCTACTGAAGTGGAGAAAATCGCCTCTCCAGAAAGTGCAAATATCATCTTGGAGACTATAAATCCTATTGCCGAAGGTCAGCCCTGTCTACCAGAGTAACCCTCCCACAGCGATGATCCGCTCGTCTCACGCGAGAAGTTTCGGTTGGAAACAAGCACCCCCTCTTCTCGCACGTTTTGCACGTTCGAGTAGTTTTAATGCGGCTCTTTCGTACACGGTGCTGATCTTTTGGAAAGCAGGAGGCAAAACCGAGTCGAACCGCCTGGGTGAAAACCAGGAACCCTAACCGCTAGACTATATGGCAGCGAACAACCATGCTGTTCCCGGCATCATGCAAGCAAACTACATAAATATGAGAAAACACGCAAGAGAGCTGTCACTCAGAGTGTCGAAGGGTCGATGTATACTGGGGCTCAGTTGAAATGCAACGTCAGGACTTTTCCGAATTATGTCACACGAGGAGAGCACAGCCCTTTCCGCCCTGCCGCGCGTGTTTCGGTAACTCGCTGTGATCGCATAGTGGTCAGTACTTTGCGTTGTGGCGGCAACAACCCCGGTTCGAATCCGGGTCACGGCAGAATAGGGGCGTCTGCTTTTACTACTCGCACGAATGAAGGCAAAAAAAAGCCAATCGATGTGAACGAACGGCGCTTTACAGAGGAGTACTGCCTGACTGGATCGTTGATGAACGACAGAGGCCACTCCGACCTCTTCTCAGTTTTCTTCAATGACTTACTAAGGATCTTCTTCACATTCGCCCATGCAGGGGAAGCCAGTTACACCAAAGCAAACGCAGGAAAGTGCATTTCAAGCAGAGACCAGGAGGGACTTGTTTACACCGAGAGTGGGCGGAGAATGGAACAATGCGCCCAGCCCTGATGCTGGAGCCGATTCTTGATGAGCTCTTGGGCTCACTAAGAGGCCCCCGCTGGATGCTAATCTTTCTGTTCTTCTTGCAGGTCCTGCGCTGCTTTTGAGCCAACAGAGCTCGTCCTGGTCTGTCGGCACAGCCCAATTGCAAATGATCGGCTCCGCGTACAGAAGGAACGTGCGTTTGGTACAAGAGTGCACGAAGGCACCGGAAATACATTGGGAACAAATGACCGGTCGCTCAAGACCTCTGTGAAGTACAGGAGCGTGCAAAACGAGGCTGTTTCCGCCCGGTCTCGAACCGGGGACCTTTCGCGTGTGAGGCGAACGTGATAGCCGCTTCACTACGGAAACCTGCAGGGACCGCTGCTGGTGTCTCGCTTGCGTTTCGGGCTGAGAAAGGGACGCGTCACTTTAGGCAGGGGGCGCTGGAGAGAGGAACAAAGGGCGCGATGAAACAAAATGCCGAAACCCGGGATCGAACCAGGGACCTTTAGATCTTCAGTCTAACGCTCTCCCAACTGAGCTATTTCGGCGGTGCGCTAAGCCCACAGCCACCTGCTCCAGCCTTCTTGTGTTGTGGCATGAGCGCACCAAGAGTAGCGGGAGAGTGTTGCAGGAACGTCACTCAGAAGGAAAGCCACCCAGCTGCGCCCTCTGAGCTCTGTCCAGCGCATCTTCCTCGCATGGACTCCTGCCTGCGACGGGCAGGAAACAATTAGCAAGAACAGAACGACACCCCATGGGTGTCTCATGACCGCACCTTAGGTTGTGACACGTGCAGGTGTGAGGGGTTGCCGGGCTACTTTGGAGCAGAGCTTGGGCGGAGGGGGGGCGGGAAAGCAGACAAAGAGGTGACACCTCAAGGTCTGCACGATCACAGCTCTCCGCCGCCCCAGGCTTCCGCTCGATAAGCTACTGGACACACCCGCCCCTCCTCACACAGACTGTGGAAAAGCCCCCGAGTGGGAGGGCTCTCTCTTCCTCCCAGGAGCTCTTGGACACGACGCACAGACAGGGCGCGGGGAGCCGCCGCCTGCAAACACGGCTCCAGGCAGGACTCCACTCCGCAGGAGCCGCAGAGCAGAGGAGATGAGGGCAGCTTAGCTCCTGTGCAGAGACCTGAGCTGTTGTTGCTGTGGATGCTGTCTTTTCTGCACTCGGGGTAGGAGTGAATGTTGAGTTGCCCTTAGAAATGAAGCAGAGCACTTCAACGGCACGGGTGTGTGTGTGTGCGTGCGCCCTGGTGATTCTGGGAGACAGATCGAACCTGGGCTAAAAGAGAGGGGGCTTAGCCCTCTTCCATTTGCTAGTTCAAAGTTGTACAACCCATTTGTATCTGCTAGGCGGCGCAGTCGTCGTGCACAAAGAACGCTTTGAAAAGCGTCAAAGGCAAGTCATTCCGAGTTGGTCGTTTGTGTTTTCCGTTCAGACGCGAAATGCTGAAATGATCTCTCGGCTCCTCGGTTGTCATTTCTGCTCCGTAAAGGGATCACAGCACGCGTCGGCTTCCAGCACGCTGGGTCGGGACACGATGCCGGGGGTCGGAGAGAGCGATGTCTTCCTCGTTAGTATAGTGGCAAGTATCCCCGCCTGTCACGCGGGAGACCGGGGTTCGATTCCCCGACGAGGAGTAGCTTTTCTTTCACCTCCTTAGAGAAATGACTGCCTTTCACTTCTCTGTTTTCTTTCACAGCGTCGTGCACCTTTTCATTGCTCTCGCTTTCAGAGCCTCCGCACGGCACACGACTCGACATCAGGAAGCATATTGAAGTGAAAGCAGGAAGCGCTGCGACATGCACTGTGCAGATCCCGCCACAATAAGAGGTGAGTGGGTCTGTTCGATGCACAAAGAACGCTTTGAGAAGCGTCAAAGGCAAGTCATTCCGAGTTGGTCGTTTGTGTTTTCCGTTCAGACGCGAAATGCTGAAATGATCTCTCGGCTCCTCGGTTGTCATTTCTGCTCCGTAAAGGAATCACAGCACGCGTCGGCTTCCAGCACGGGACACGATGCCGGGGGTCGGAGAGAGCGATGTCTTCCTCATTAGTATAGGACCTGTCACCTGTCCCCACCTGTCACGCGGGAGACTGGGGTACATCAGGACGCGCCTTGAAGTGAAAGCAGGATGCGCTGTGACATGCACTGTGCAGATCCCGCCACACTAAGAGGTGGGTCCAGTGGGTCTGTTCGATCACAGCGCTAGGCGAATCCCCAATCCCCTTTTGTGCCTGGCGACAAAAGATGTCTGTTTCCGCCCGGTTTCGAACTGGGGACCTTTCGCGTGTGAGGCGAACGTGATAACCACTACACTACGGAAACGGTGGTAAGATGTGCCCAGCGGCCCAGCGCTGAGCTTCGCCAATGCGATTCAGCTGCTTCCAGTGCCTTTATTGGAGTGCGCTGATGGACCGTGCTCTCTCTCCAGAGACCAGCACGCCTGTCATGGACGGAGCAGGAAAGGCGGCGCCACATTCTACAGCCCTCTCCACACAATCGACGAAATCGGGCTACTGAAGTGGAGAAAATCGCCTCTCCAGAAAGTGCAAATATCATCTTGGAGACTATAAATCCTATTGCCGAAGGTCAGCCCTGTCTACCAGAGTAACCCTCCCACAGCGATGATCCGCTCGTCTCACGCGAGAAGTTTCGGTTGGAAACAAGCACCCCCTCTTCTCGCACGTTTTGCACGTTCGAGTAGTTTTAATGCGGCTCTTTCGTACACGGTGCTGATCTTTTGGAAAGCAGGAGGCAAAACCGAGTCGAACCGCCTGGGTGAAAACCAGGAACCCTAACCGCTAGACTATATGGCAGCGAACAACCATGCTGTTCCCGGCATCATGCAAGCAAACTACATAAATATGAGAAAACACGCAAGAGAGCTGTCACTCAGAGTGTCGAAGGGTCGATGTATACTGGGGCTCAGTTGAAATGCAACGTCAGGACTTTTCCGAATTATGTCACACGAGGAGAGCACAGCCCTTTCCGCCCTGCCGCGTGTGTTTCGGTAACTCGCTGTGATCGCATAGTGGTCAGTACTTTGCGTTGTGGCGGCAACAACCCCGGTTCGAATCCGGGTCACGGCAGAATAGGGGCGTCTGCTTTTACTACTCGCACGAATGAAGGCAAAAAAAAGCCAATCGATGTGAACGAACGGCGCTTTACAGAGGAGTACTGCCTGACTGGATCGTTGATGAACGACAGAGGCCACTCCGACCTCTTCTCGGTTTTCTTCAATGACTTACTAAGGATCTTCTTCACATTCGCCCATGCAGGGGAAGCCAGTTACACCAAAGCAAACGCAGGAAAGTGCATTTCAAGCAGAGACCAGGAGGGACTTGTTTACACCGAGAGTGGGCGGAGAATGGAACAATGCGCCCAGCCCTGTTGCTGGAGCCGATTCTTGATGAGCTCTTGGGCTCACTAAGAGGCCCCCGCTGGATGCTAATCTTTCTGTTCTTCTTGCAGGTCCTGCGCTGCTTTTGAGCCGACAGAGCTCGTCCTGGTCTGTCGGCACAGCCCAATTGCAAATGATCGGCTCCGCGTACAGAAGGAACGTGCGTTTGGTACAAGAGTGCACGAAGGCACCGGAAATACATTGGGAACAAATGACCGGTCGCTCAAGGAAACCTGCAGGGACCGCTGCTGGTGTCTCGCTTGCGTTTCGGGCTGAGAAAGGGACGCGTCACTTTAGGCAGGGGGCGCTGGAGAGAGGAACAAAGGGCGAGATGAAACAAAATGCCGAAACCCGGGATCTTTAGATCTTCAGTCTAACGCTCTCCCAACTGAGCTATTTCGGCGGTGCGCAAAGCCCACAGCCACCTGCTCCAGCCTTGCTGTGTTGTGGCGTGAGCGCACCAAGAGTAGCGGGAGAGTGTTGCAGGAACGTCACTCAGAAGGAAAGCCACCCAGCTGCGCCCTCTGAGCTCTGTCCAGCGCATCTTCCTCGCATGGACTTCTGCCTGCGACGGGCAGGGAACAATTAGCAAGAACAGAACGACACCCCATGGGTGTCTAATGACCACACCTTAGGTTGTGACACGTGCAGGTGTGAGGGGTTCCCGGGCTACTTTGGAGCAGAGCTTGGGCGAAGGGGGGCGGGAAAGCAGACAAAGAGGTGACACCTCAAGGTCTGCACGATCACAGCTCTCCGCCGCCCCAGGCTTCCGCTCGATAAGCTACTGGACACACCCGCCCCTCCTCACACAGACCGTGGAAAAGCCCCCGAGTGGGAGGGCTCTCTCTTCCTCCCAGGAGCTCTTGGACACGACGCACAGACAGGGCGCGGGGAGGCGCCGCCTGCAAACACGGCTCCAGGCAGGACTCCACTCCGCAGGAGCCGGAGAGCAGAGGAGATGTACAGCTTAGCTCCTGTGCAGAGACCTGATCTGTTGTTGCTGTGTACGCTGTCCTTTCTGTTCTCGGGGTAGGACATCAGGAAGCACATTGAAGCACTGCGACATGCACTGTACAGATCCCGCCACCACTGGGCCCGATTTCTCCGGATCGAAACCGGGCGGAAACAGGCCCGTTTCGTTTGTTGCCACACACACTGTTTGGGGATTCGCCTAGCGCTGTGATCGAACAGACCCACTCACCTCTTAGTGTGGCGGGATCTGCACAGTGCATGTCGCAGCGCATCCTGCTTTCACTTCAATGCATGTCCTGATGTACCCCGGTCTACCGCGTGACAGGTGGGGATACTTGCTACTATACTAACGAGGAAGACATCGCCCTCTGCTTAGTGTGCAAAACACTTACTTGCAGCATTGTGGGTGCTGTGGTTTAAATGCTATTGGTTTGTGAACAGAATACCCCTATCCCAGTGCATTGTGCCACATTAAATAAACGCACGAGAAAAAGAGATTCAGAACGCAAAGCTGTGTCAGTGTTCTGTGTAAAAAATCGGTTTGAACATCATGGGAGTTGTTTTTAATAAGCTGCTGAGTAAAGAATATTTTAATCTTCCTGCTGTCAGTAGTATTGTGCATATAGATGACTCTTACCTGAATGAAAACAGGACGTAAAGGAAGGGTTTGAGAATTCAGACAAAGCTTTATTCGCGTGCTTACAGTCTGAGTAATTGGAGACTGCACTATTCTGTTGCCTATAGTCATATACGGGTTTTTCGCATGAAGCCGTATTGAACAGTATTTCTCGCGTTGTGAACTTGTGTATACAGCGGTCCCCCGGGTTCCAGTTAGTGCGTAATTACGCATCGATGAAAAACCGGAGGTTTAAAAAAAGATAATTAGCTCACTGATACTTTGATGTAGAGGCTGTGGAAATATCCACATGTCGTGGTCTTTAAAATGTATTTGGTTTGAAGGCGTTCTGTGCGTCCGTTGCGAAGATATGGACAAAATAATATTCGTGCTTGGTCAAAAAAATGTCATATAAATGAAAAAGTAAAGGCTGAGAAAGCATTCACAATGTGTTTTATACACAAGTATTCTCGCGATTCTTAGAGGTTTCGTGTAAACGCTACAGGCGTGCCAAAATCGTTTTTGAACTTCAAGCTAACTTTACCCCAGTCTGGTACCGTAGGTCACGTAGCTTAAAATCCCAGTCATGTTTTTTTTTCCTATCTTCTTCTATCATAACGTACTATTTCGGACTGTCACAAAGGGCTTGATTTCGTTAAATGCATGTATTCATACCCTTTCTGGGAAACTTGTATTTCAAGAAATTCACACAGCTTGCGAGAAATGAAATTCAATTCTTGATTATCAGTGCAGAAGAAATATTACCAGCTGGCAAAAAAAGTTTTTTTTTTAACCAGAAAGTTGTGATGCAAGACACGGACCCACCATTCCCTCTGTGTGGCGTGTTTGGTTGTTAACTGAAAGGTTGGTGGTTCCAGTCCACCCAGGGACAGGTTTCTTTTGCGATGTAAACATTGTCTTCGCAAAGGTCGATTGGATTTCTCAGCGAAACCTTTACCATTTTAATATTTGCAGGAAATGCGAGTGCTTAACACGTGTCAGAATCACCGGGAAATGTCCAGTTACTGTATGCCCAACGTCGCAACTCCCCAGAAAACCATATTCACCCAAGAAAAGTCGAGTCGTCATTTATACCCCCGTTGCATCCTCTGCTGAAATATTTTAAAAATACAATGCAGATTTGTTAAGGAACTTGCAAGCATTGTTACATTAGCACCGTGCATTTGGACTTCGATATTTTGACACATTTACTTTAATTTTAAACATAAATACTGTACAATCTATTGTAATTTTGTTGTACTATTAAAATATGTTAGCTGAGGATGCAAAGGGGTGAAAGGGAAAGGTCAGAGGGTGTAGTCCAAGGTTAGGATTGGTGGAGGTGATAAGGGTGTTGATGGTTTTTCTCTGTAGAGGATTTTGAGTTTTTTATCCTTCTCTGAAGTGAGAAACTGGAAGAGTTGGGAGTTGAAGGATCTGATGAGGTTAGTTATGAAAGGAAGTTGATGTGGAGCTGTTAGCCGTAAAAACTCCTTAATGTCTTTGTTGTTGTCATCAGCGATAAACTGCACTCAGCAAAGATAAAAAGAAAATTATCTTTGCTTACTGCCCTGTCTTTCTCACACCTGAAGAAGGCTCCACAGCCGAAACATTGTGATTCTTTTCTTCTCTTTTCAGCAGGAATAGTCCTTTACTTGTTCCTTTGCAGCCTACGCATATCTAACATTCCTATAATCACAACTATGAATGTCCACTTTGGGTATTTTTTCCATGATTATTATTATTATTATTATTATTTATTCTGTCATTGAAGCATATTTTATGTCATACTGAAGTGTCATAATCACTGAAAAAATATTTTTTTAATTTAGAAAGTAAGAAAATGATAAATCACTAGGAATTGCATTTAGCCTGTTCTGATCTAGATTTTCTATATACTTTAACATGCCATGTTCACAATGTCACAACTCATAAATGAAACAGTGAAGTGTTGTAATAACAAATGTACATAATGCCGAGACATTGAGATGTTTTGGTAATGAGGAAGGAGGGACATGCAATGTTCACAGGGTCAAATTTATAAAACGCTACAGTAAAATTTCTTGTATTTCGGGATTATGAGAGCCTGTTACATTGTGTCTCACACCTCAGTGTCAGAATTTTGAGACATTTTTATAACCAGGGGTAGGTTCATAGCAATAAGCAGAAAGTGCAATCATCCTTTGCTCATCCTCGGTTAACCATATATTCTCATATGCCATGTTCTGAATGTCCCATTTAAAACTGCTATATTAAAATTAAGACTTTTTATGATCAGAAGGCAAGGTTGTGGTAAATATGCATAAAGTGAAAGTGAACTTATGTTTTGCCTTTGTCTTGTTATTGTGAGTTTTGAAAATTGGTTTTCAATTTTCTGAAATGTGTTTCACACAAAAATGCAATTTGGATAGTCACTACTTATATATTCCCCTTTACTGAGGATATGTACAGTAATCCATCCCGATTAGTACTTTTAAAAATTACTGTAGAGAGCCATCAGAAAGGGAATGAAAACTTGCATTAAACAAAATCAAGCTGCATGTAATCATCCATAGTGATACATTTTGTAAGACAAGACAGGAAGAAAGACACTGCTGGGATTTGAACGCAGAATCTCCTGTTTAATAGGAAAACACTTTAACCAAATCAGCCAAGATGCTGTCAGAGTATTAACATCATGTCTGCGTCAGTGATTACAGCTGACTATCGCTGGAGGACAGTTCACTGTAAACAAGTCAGCCTGCATAATGAGGGGAAGAGACCAGCCTCTGTGATGCACTATAGAGTTACACTAACCTTCTATCCAACTGTTCTATGCTGCATTCTACCCTAATGGTAAATATTGATTTCCGTGCGTGTAATATTAATTTTTTTGTCAAATATTATAAAGCACAAATTTTGTTGTTGAAAATAAGCCTTGTGGTTTTCAATGTTGTGATCCTTTTCCCCAACTGTCACCCAAATTGATACACTGTGCTTTGACAATTCTTCAGGCGATATTGTTTAGAGGAGCTCAGTAGAATTAGTTTGCGTATATAAAGTATTTCTTTTCCCTTTAATCCTTTAAAACATATTACATTTTCAAAATATTGTATCTTTCTTCCTACTAATTGTAGCGGCAATGCTTGTTAATAAGACAGAATTAAGTGTTGCTGTGCTTTCCCAAATGAGGCCCCATCTCTCTCTTCATCTCTGTGGTGCAGCCACAGAGAAGCTATTCAGCGAGCTGATTTAAAGATGTTTTCTTTTGATAAGGGACAGCTCCCAAATGGGGATGCATTTAGCTAAGTCTGGCTATCATGATCAATGGGCATCCATTGGCGCCTATCTGTCTAGGGAGTGCCAGATGGACATCTGGACTGCATTCCTAAGTGTCAGGAGTAAGTGACTCATATCTCACCTTGATCAACCAATCTGGGACTGGTAGGGCCGAGTAACCCACGTGGGTCTCTGATGCCCATGAAACTTTCATCCAATAAACGAGCTGAAGTTCCTCCAGGTAAAAACAGGCAACACAGAGCTCCAAGACTATTCTAAAGGGAATTCAAAGGAGAATTCCAGGGCTGTGAGACAATTCCAGGGCGGGACGGCCCAGGAGCAGAAAGGCTCCCAAGGGCAGAACATTCTTGCAGCGCGCCTCCTGACCATCCTGAGACTCAGCCTGGACAACCACGGAACGGCCAGTGTGTCCGAGTGCCAGAACTTTGCTTTGTTCTAAGAGTCGAGAGCGGAGGTTGCCAGAGAGTAACCAAACGATCCACCCGAGGTTAGCACCAGCAGCAGGCCTCGTGAACAGGTCGGAACTGTGGACAGATGAATCACTATTCAGAACTATCGCTTCATCAGGAACGAACTGGTCTTCTTCCTGACCTGCTGGGACCCACAGTCATCTTTTCTCCTGTGCACAAACTTCACTAGTTTCAGCCAAAACTAACTAGCCGGTCTTCAGAGAGCATCAGCAGCGCAACGTCGTGTGATCCACTGTCCCAGCCTGAGGAACAGACAGTCAGCCCGTCTCTCAATAATAATAATACGGTGTGTGATCTCCTGTCCCAACCTGAGGAACAGACAGGAGTGAGCCAGTCTCTCAATAATAATAATACAGTGTGTGACTTCCTTTCCCAGCCTGAGGAAAAGACAGTGAGCCTGTCTCTCAATAATAATAATACAGTGTGTGATCTCCTGTCCCAGCCTGAGGAGCAGACAGCGAGCCTGTCTCTCAATAATAATAATACAGTGTGTCATTTCCTGCCCCAGCCAGAGGAACAGACAGTGAACATGTCTCTCAACAATAATATAAATAAACTGTGTGATCTCCTGTCCCAGCCTGTGGAACAGACAGTGAGCCTGTCTCTCAATAATAATAAAACAGTTTTTGATCTCCTGTCCCAGCCTGGGGAACAGACACTAAACCTGTCTCTCAATAATAATAATCCAGTGTGTGATCTCCTGTCTTAGCCAGAGGAACAGACAGTGATCCTGTCTCTCAATAATAATAATCCAGTGTGGAATATCCTTTCCCAGTCTGAGGAACAGACAGTGATCATGTCTCTCAACAATAATATTAATAAACTGTGTGATCTCCTGTCCCTGTCTGAGGAACAGACAGTGAGCCTGTATCTCAATAATAATAATAATACATTGTGTGATCTCCTGTCCCAGCCTGGGGAACAGACAGTGAGCCTGTCTCTCAATAATAATAATACAGTGTGTGATCTTCTGTCCCAGTCTGGGGAATTGAAAGTGAGCCTGTCTCTCAGTAATAATAATATAGTGTGTGATCCACTGTCCCATCTTGAGGAACAGACAGGAGTGAGCCAGTCTCTCAATAATAATAAAGCAGATTATCATCTCCTGTCCCAGCCTAAGGAACAGTCAAGAAAGAGCAAGTCTCTCGATAATAATAATACAGTGTGTGATCTCCTGTCCAAATCTGAGGAACAGACAGTGAGCCTGTCTCTCAATAATAATAATACAGTTTTTGATCTCCTGTCCCAGCATGAGGAACACTGAGCCTGTCTCTCATTACTAATAATACAGTGTGTCATTTCCTGCCAAAGCAAGAGGAACAGACAGTGAGCATGTCTCTCAACAATAATATTAATAAACCGTGTGATCTCCTGTCCCAGTCGGAGGAACAGACAGTGAACCTATCTCTCAATAATAATAATACAGAGTTTGATCTCCTGTCCCAGCATGAGGAACAGACAGTGAGCCTGTCTCTCAATAATAATAATAATAATAATAATAATAATAATAATAATAATAATAATAATAAAGTGTGATCTCCTGTCCCAGCCTGAGGAACAGTGAGCCTGTCTATCAATAATAATAATAATACAGTGTGTGATCTCCTGTCCCAGCCTGAGGAACAGACAGTTAGCCTGTCTCTCAATAATAATAATACAGTGTGTGACCTCCTCTCCCAGCCTGGGGAACAGTGAGCCAGACTCTCAATAATAATAATACAGTGTGATCTCCTGTCCCAGCCTGAGGAACAGTGAGCTTGTCTCTCAATAGTAATAATGCAGTGTGTGATCTCCTTTCCCAGCATTAGGAACAGACAGTGAACCTCTCTCTCAGTAATAAAAATACATACAGTGAGCCTGTCTCTCAATAATAATAATTCAGTATGTCATCTCCTGTCCCACCCTGAGGAACAGTGAGCCTGTCTCTCAATAATAAAAATACAGTGTGTGATCTCCTGTCCCAGCCTGAGGAACAGACAGTGAGCCTGTCTCTCAATAATAATAATAATAATAATAATAATAATAATAATAATAATAATAATAATACAGTTGTAGTGTGCTCTCACGAGGCACCAGTTCTGTAGGGTTTGGGCATTTAGTGGGACAATTATTAATTGTAGCAGTAAATAATTAAATGATTATTTTAATGGCTAGAATCCAACCATGCGATATAACTCAAACAACGCATACACACAGGTACTAATACACGAGGAAATATTTATTAATAAAATATTTATACATAAAATATTTATACATAAAATATGCATGTAAACCTAACAGATCTTATCGAGAGGGTTATCAGAATACAAAAGGTATATATTCAATCAGTTACGAAGAGTTACATATATCAAGAGGACATACGTTCAGTATATCATTCATTTAGACCGTTTCGTAAATGAACTTGGTTATAACTTCTACATTAGATACTCAAAACAAGTACATAACTCTTAGGAATTAAATTGATATCAACTGGTTGGAATAACAATTGAATTCTCGAGCTGTGATGCAGTGCAGTTGAATGCTCATCCAATCTCTGGGGATGTAGATATCCTGCGGGCTCTCTGGCTCCGTGCCAGGCTGTGCTGTGTGGCTTGCGACGGTGCGCTGCTGATGCTCACTGACCGGCTAGTTAGTGTTGGCTTTAACTAGCAAAGTTTGTGCACAGGAGAAAAGATGAGTGTGGGTCCCAGCAGGTGAGGAAGAATACCGGTTCGTTCCTGATGAAGCGCTAGTTCTGAATAGTGATTCAGCTGTCCACAGTTCTGACCTGTTCACGAGGCTTGCTGCTGGTGCTAACCTCGTGTGGATCCTCTGGTTACTCTCTGGTAACCTCCGCTCTAGACTCTTAGAATAGAGGAAAGTTCTGGCACTCTGACACACTGGCCGTTCCGTGGTTGTCCGGGCTGAGTCTCAGGATGGTCAGGAGGCGCGCTGCGAGAATGTCCTGCCCTTGGGAGCCTTTCTGCACCTGGGCTGTCCTGCCCTGGAACTGTCTCGCACCCCTGGAGTTCTCCTTTGAATAGTTCTGTGTTGCCTGTTTTTACCTGGAGGAACTTCAGCTTGTTCATTGGCTGAAAGTTTCATTGGCATCAGAGACCCACATGGGTTACTCGCCCCTACCAGTCCCTGATTGGTTGATCAAGGTGAGATATGAGTCACTTACTCCTGACACTTAGGAATGCAGTCCAGATGTCCATCTGGCACTCCCTAGACAGATAGGCGCCAATGGATGACCATTGATCATGATAGCCAGTCTTAGCTAAGTGCATCCCCATTTGGGAGCTGTCTCTTATCAATAGAAAACATCTTTAAATCAGCCTGCATGAATAGCTTCTCATTGGCTGCACTACATAGATGAACAGAGAGATGGGGCCTCATTTGGGAAAGCACAGCAACACTTAATTCTGTCTTATTAACAAGCATTGCCGCTACAAGTGAAAGACTGAAGTGAAATAGAGTGGGGACGAAGGCAGTGAAGAGAGAGAACGTGGGAAGAAGAGAAAAAATGCAAGGGAAAAAAGCAGCGTCGTAAAAGAGGTGACGGAGCTGTCCTCTCTATAAGAAAGGTGCCATTGAGCCCTGCTCTCGCTTACGGCCACACCCCCTTGAGCAGGCCCTCTGACGTCACAGGGGCCGTGGTCAGCGTGAGAGCAGGAAGAAGGAGAGGAATAGAGCATTTGTTTGTCTCAAGTAAGACTTTGTTTTTTGTGAATTTTTGTGGTTTTTTGTGAATTTTTGGTTGATTTTTGAAGCCCTCCCCTTCAGCCTAGCGCTGTTTGGGGAGGGGAGAGACTTTTGGTTTTTTGTTGTTGCTTTTTTGTTGCTTTCTGAGTCCTGTTTGTGTTTTAATGGAAGGAAAAAACATGGAGGCAGAGAATGTTATTGTAGTGGAGGAGGAGAGTGGTGTAGGAAAGAGAAGGATGAGGAATTCGGATCGACCCCCCCGGCGGGTTTTTGCAAGGGCGCATACTGTTGTGGTGGATGTGAGCGGTGTGGAGAAACCATCTGCGGGTGCTATTATCGCAGCGGTGCATGGCGTCTGTGGGGAGGGCTCTCTTTTTGCCTGCCGCCCCCAGACGCCAAAAGAGTTTGAACTGACTCTGTACTCAAAAGAACACGCGGACCCTGCCGCTGGCTGGAGCAGAAGGAGGTAGTGGTTTCCTTCCTCCACCTCCCGGCATATATCTCAGACGAGACTATCAAGGAGAAGCTGAGTAGCTGGGGGGTGAGAGTGATTTCGGACATCAGGATGCGCCACTGCCCTGGGACCACCATTGCTGATGGCATGTAGCCTCGTTGCCATACAGCACCCGCTTCGCCACGGCAGAGGGGGACCAGTACTTCAGGGTCCTCCACGACCAGCAACAAAGGGTGTGTCATGTCTGCCTGGACTCGGGGCACATTGCCAAGGACTGCCCCGAGTTCCTCTGCTATGAGTGCAGACAGCCCGGCCACCGCGCCAGGAACTGCACCGCTGCCAAGTGCCCGGACTGCCTCCATGCGCTCATGAGCTGCAACTGCGAGCCGGAGCCGGAAGATCCAGCCGGAGCAGGAGCAGCTGCCCGCAACGCCGAGGGGGTTGAAGATGGACTACGAGTGGCCGCTGCAGCTGAGCATGGAGAGTTGCCAGCAGCGGCGCCCCAGGACCCCAGTGAGCCAGCAACGCCCCAGCCGGTGATAGGGGAGAGGCAGAGGGAGGCCCCTCCAATCCTGGGTACAGCGCAGCAGAAAGGAGCCGGGGACCAGCCAGCATCTCCACCAGCAGGGGCGCCCCGTTGCCCTAACAATCCTGCTGCATCCCACTCTGTGCCGCAAGAGAAGCAGAGGGAGGTTGCTCCACAACATGCGGCGGTGCAGCGTGGTGCAGCTGAGATCCTACGGGCACCACCACCACCAGAAGCGGCCCCTCAGCGTACCAGTGGGCTTTTGACACCCCAGCCTGTGCAGGGAGAGAGGCAGAGGGAGGAGGCGACGGCACCAGCACCACCACCACCATCACCGTCAGCGGTTCCCCAGCTTACCAGTGAGCCAGCAGGGCCCTCTTCTGGGTCCAGGCATGAGAAGCCTGCTGGGGTCAGCAAAGGCGCTGCTGCGAGGCGTGTGACCAAGCGGCAGTGGCAATGGCGAAAAGACCCTGGCAAGGTGGACATAGGCCCAGACGAAAAGACGCCCGAGGACCCAGAGGAGCCTGAGGGGAAGCGCCCGGTTGCCCTGCAGCGGCCACAAGACACCGGCCTGCCAGGTGAGGGAGCCTCTTCAATACTCGGTCAGGCACCGTTGGCAGAGACTGAGGAAGGGGAGTTGGATATGGTCATGGGAGGAGAGGTAGGGGAAGTGGTGGAAGTAGGAATGGAGGATGGGTGTCTGGAGATGGATGGGGCAGGGACGGAGGAGGGGTATTACAGGGCATGAAGATGGAGGGGGAAGGGGAGGTGGTGGAGATGGATGGGGTGGAGAGGGAGGACAGGGAGGAGGGGGAGGGGAGTGGGCAAGCCGGGGTACAACCGCCTGGGCCCTCGAAGGCTGGGATCCAGTGGCACCACGTCAGGCCTCAGCCCAACCTGAAGCCCAGTTCAAGAGTTGTCCGCAGACCCATCCCTGATGTCTCTGCGGTGGCGGAGACAGGAGGTGGGGAGGAAGCGGCAAGTGTTGGCAATGAGAATGTGGCAGAAAGGGCGGGGGAACTGTCGCGCGGGCCGGAGAATTAATTTCACTCTTATGGCCATATGCGTGATGGCAACTTTCGCCTCTTTAAACGCCAACGGGCTGAGGGACTGAGCAAAGCTGGGGGCAGTGTTAGCTCTGCTGGGGCGGACGGATGTTGTCTGCCTCCAGGAGACCTTCTGGGACGAGGAGTGTGTTCGGAAGGTGCGAGCACAGTGGGACGGGGAGCTGTTTTACAGCAACGCCTCCAGCCTGTGCAGGAGGGGGGTGGCTGTGCTGGTGAAGAGGGGAGTGTACGAGAGCGTAAGGCTCCTGCACCACGACACGGAGGGCCGGCTCCTGCAGGTCTGTCTTGGGTTTCCTGGACAGTCCGTGCAGCTGAGCAACATCTACGCCCACAATGGGGAAGCTGAGCGGCTCGCCTTCTTCAAGCAGCTGGAGGCGAGCTGCTTTCAGCAGCCAGGGCTGGTCGTCGGAGATTTTAACTGTGCACTGAGTGCGCTCGATGTCGCGGTTGGGATGACCTTTAAGAGCAGCGCTGCTCGCAGCTTCCTGGAGCGCAGTGCGGAAGCTCACTGGTTCGTGGATGCGTGGCGTCAGGCTTATGGTGCACGGAGGGACTTTTCTCGGCGGCAGGTCGTTGAAGGTGTCTTGAGACAGAGCCGGATCGACCTGTTGCTGGGGCACATGAGTCTCTTCCCGTGCCTGAGCCGGATGCACTATGTGTTCACGACCCTGAGCGACCATGCTGTGCTTCACTTCTCTCTAGCAGGGGCACAGGAGGACCGGGGCCCCGGCCTCTGGTGCTTTAATAAGGTCAGAAAAGCTGGTCTGGTGGGATAATCTCAAGTACGCCATCAAAGAGTTCAGTATCTCGTATGGCCTGTCCCGGGGGCGGGAGAAGGCCAGGCGGGAGAGAAAGCTTCGGGCTCGGATCACCTCAGAGCTCGGGCTCCTGGCAGATCACGGCGGGGGCTGCGAGCTCTTGCTGGAGCTGAGGGGTGAGCTGCAAGCCCTGGAGGAGGAGAAGTGGAGAGGAGCCAGGGTGCGCAGCAGAGCCCAGTATCTGGCCGAGGGCGAGAAGAGCACGAGGTTCTTCTTCGTCCTGGAGGAGGAGAGGCACCGCAGCTCCTTCATCAAGGAGCTGGTGGGAGAGGACGGTGTGCGGCTCTCTGCCCCTGAGGCCGTTAGGAATGAGGTGTTTTCTTTTTATAGCACCTTGTTCCGGTCCGAATGGGTGGATGAGCAGCAGACCCAGGCCATGCTGGCCAGGGTGAGTACCTGCCTGTCACAGACCGATCGTGAGCTCTGTGACAGTGCGCTGAACTTGGAGGAAGTGCTTGAGGCACTTCGGGGCTCGTCTCCTAACAAGAGCCCAGGGTGGGACGGGCTCTCCTCCGAGCTCTACAGACACTTTCAGCAGTCCCAGGGGCCCCTCCTTCTGGAGGTATTCCAGGAGATTGCCAGGACCGGCGCTCTGACCCCATCTATGAGAAGGGGGGTGATCTCTCGTCTACAAAAAGCAGGGGGATCCCTCCCTTTTGAAAAACTTTCGCCCGATCAGTCTGTTGAACACAGACTATAAGATCCTAACTCGTGTTCTCTCCCTGAGGCTCGGGAAGGTTCTGCCCAGAATCCTGTCGCCTTCGCAGACCTACTGCGTCAAGGGGAGAGACATCGCGGACACTGTGTGCTCCATCAGAGATGTCGTGGACCTTATGCGGGAGCAGCCGAAGGGCGGATACGTCCTGAAACTGGACCAGGAGATGGCCTTCGACAGTGTGGAGCATTCCTTCCTGTTTGAGGTCTTGAAGAGCTTCGGCTTCGGCGAGGCCTTCATCTCCTGGGTGAGGCTCGTGTACAAGGGGATCATGAGCTGTGTCAAGGTGAACGGTTCCCTCACAAGCTTCTTTCCAGTGACCAGGTCAGTGCAGCAGGGCTGCCCTCTGTCAGCTCTGCTCTACTCCTTAGTGGCTGAGCCCCTGGGTCTGGCGATCCCCAGTAAGGAGGGGGTGTGCGGTGTCACCTTGCCTGGGGGCACCGCCACCTCGTTGATATACCAATATGCTGACGACACCACACTGACGTTGGCAGAGGTGGTGGAGATCTCGGCCATTTTGGAGGTGGTGCAGGCCTCCTGCGCTGCCTCGGGCGCCAAGGTAAACTTGGAGAAGTCTGAGGTCATGCCAGTGGGGAGGGCAGACCTTGCACCGCTCCTCGGCTACCCTTTCAGGGTGGAGACGGGTCACCTGAAGGTCCTTGGCGTCTACATTAGCGCTGATGAGCAGGCCACTGGGCTTCTCCTGTGGAAGGAGAAGCTCATTAAGATGAGGGCCAGGCTAAATCAGTGGAGACACAGGTCCCTGACCCTAAAGGGAAGGGTCCTGCTCGTTAACACACTGTGCCTGTGCCTCTTGTGGTACCCAGTGTCTGTGATGCCTCTTCCTGAATGGGTAGAGAACGAGATTAGGCAACTTGTGGTGGGATTCGTGTGGGAGGGGAAGCCTCCACGGGTTGCTCATGACACCCTCATTGGGGAAATCTCCAGGGGTGGGCTGAAGCTGTGTGATGTAGGCCTGAAGCTGAAAAGCTTTAGGCTGAAAGTAGTGAAGAAATTCCTTGACCTGGATAATGTCGGCATTTGGAAGATTTTTAATGGTACGCTACCTCGATGACTTGTGGGGGCTTGGGGCAGGAGACCCTCCTGATGAGGCTGACTCCGTGGCTGGTAAAACATCTGCCCCCCTTTTACAGGGAGGTCCTGCTGGCGTGGGGGGAGTTCATGTCCCAGCATGTCTCCTACACGCCGGAGACCCGGGCCCAGCTTCTGGAGCAGCCTCTGTTCCTCAACCCCCTGCTGGGGTCTCGATGGAACAGGCGGCTCTACGAGGCTGGCATATCCAAGGTCAAGGATCTTCTTTATGAAGTAAAGGACAGTTTTCTGCCCACCCAGGCTATTGTCGACGCTGTCCGAGAGGTCGACAACAAGCTGCCTGTCAGTAAGATCCATCAGGATTACGAGCAGCTCAAACTCGGTCTCCCGGACAGTTGGCTGGAGAATCTCCGTCCACAAGACGGGGCAGCAGGCCCAGCCTGGCTGGAGCTGAGGGTGAAGTGGGGGGACCGTGGGGTGGACCTCCTGGAGTGCACCACCAGCATGTTCTACAGGCTGATGGTGGCGAAACGGTTCAGTGTGCCAATCTCTGAGGAGTTCTGTGGTAAGATCTTCCGCCACCTCGAGCCGACATGGATCTGGGCATGTCTGAGGCTGCCTTTCCTGCCCTAGAGATGCAAGCAGCTGGACTTCATCATGGTACTGCAGCGCTTCCATGTTGAGGAGGACTCCCTCTGCCCTGTGTGCAGGAAGTGGACGGAGGGGCTGCTGCACCTCTTTTTTTTCAGTTGTGATGGATTGAAGAATTTGAGGGCGTGCTTGACGGATCTGCTGTATGGCCTGTTTCGCGCTGTCCGAGGAGCTGTTCTTGACGGGGTGCCCTGGAAAGAGCTGTTCCTCTTTGGATACCGTGGGTCTACATCCCATAACCTTTAACGGCAGATGCCTGGGTGAGGATTTATTTTAAAAGTAATCATTTTAGTAAAGTCCGTTATATTGTTAAAATCTATAAGCATTATAAATATCAATTTTTTGCTTGTGCTTAAAAGTTATCGCTGCTAAATGTGTCTTATTCTATTATGTTAACACTAAAATATAAAGACCAGCCCCACAATGCTCTTCTCAAAAAATAAAATAAGTTACATTTTTTGATTCAATGTAATTTCTTTTCTAGGCAAACACACATCATTTGAGGTTTGGGTTGCATGTGAATATTTTTAAGGTTTAAAGACTTTACATTCACGGTATGTGGAAAAGTATTTCAAACTTTTGTAAAGCTGTTGAGAATTTCTCATTAAAAATAAGCTTACGTATTTTAATTCAACGTGATTACTTTTCGCTCTCGATAAAACACGTGTGATTTTGGGGCAGGGGGATATGGTGGGGCATTCTAAAACATCACAACCATTTGAAAACTGTCTTGAGCTATGTAGGCATGGTTACGGATTTGGAGTTTATGCTTAAATGAGCCGACTTGCCGGTTTTGAAGTGTGACACCTTAGCTGTCAGGCCCCGATATTGACTGCTGCGAAGATGGCTTCTTTGAGTAGTGAATCATCGGATTCCTCTGCTATGCAAACTGAAGAGGTAAGTTGCTAAAATATTTTTTCTGATAATGGAATTGTTGTTTCAATCTGCGCTTAGCGTATATCATTTTCAACACTTCGTCTTCTTTTTAGCAAAAGCTGACCCCGCACTCAGTGGTGTGTGACAGTGGCTGTCATGTGAGCACGTACGGGGAATCTGGTGTTGGTGAACCGTCAACGACTGATGATAAAGAGTCGCTACAAATAGTCAATATTAAACCGCGGCGAGTTTGGAGGAGACTTTGTGTGTGTATGTGTGTGTGTGTTTACACGCCCTTGCTGTATTTTGAGACTTGCTGTCAGGGTCAACCACACTGTCACCGGACCCTGGCTGCAACAGCCCACACCCCGGGATCTCGCGGCCCACTTTACTCAGTGTGTGTGTGTGTGTGTGTGTGTGTGTGTGTGTGTGTGTGTGTGTGTGTGTGTGTGTGTGTGTGTGCGCGCGCGCTTGATGTTTTTTGAGACATGCTATCAGGGTCAACCAGTCTGACACCTGGCTGCGGCTGGTGCCGCTTACACCCCGGGAACTCGCGGCCCTCACCAGACTCCCCACACACCGCCGTAACGCCCCGATTCCTTAGGGTTATAATAGAGCGCGCTGAAACCTACGGCAGACTTGATCACCTTCCAACCCTCGTCGCTAATACGTGCTTTCATACACTTATTTATAAATTGAGGGGGATGCGATGGTGGGTATTTGGACCCTGAGGCCCAGGGAGTGGAAGGCGGGACAACAACACTCATAATGACACACCATTGGCTCTGGAGGGGGCGGGACATCCACTCGTAATGATGCACCATTAGCCAAAAAGGGGGCAGGACATCTGCCCATGGCGGCCTCCCATTGCCTGAAAAAGGGGGCGTGGTACCTGTCAAAAAGTTTGACGAAAGGTGTCACTTTATTCTACTCCCAGGCCAAAAACAGCCCTCGGCTCATCAACTCAATCCGGAACTCCTGGTCTCACAACCGCATTCCCTCAGTGCTTTCCTACCACCCTAACCCAATTTCTATCCCCAGGACCATCATTAACAATGACTCCATTTTACAGGACGATCCCTCCATCGGTACTCTTTTTCCCGACCGCCCAATCATCTCTTATCGCTGACCACCACATAAGCTTCTTGTTCACAGCTCCCTCGCACTTGGCACCTTCCCCTGCAACAGCACTCGCTGCATCACTTGCAAATACATATCTAACGACATTCAGGGCATCACAGGACAATTCCGGATAACCCTGACAACATCCTGTATCTCATTTACTGTATCGCTTGCAAAAAATGCCCAGCTATCTACATTTGGGAAACCGAAAGGAGTCTAGGAGAACGCTTCGGAGAACATATTAGGGCTGGGAAGGTTAAAGATTTCTGCAAGCCCATAGTTTTTCTTTTCACCTCAAATGGCCAGGATCTCTCAATGACTGACTTATTTTAATGTAATCTTCTCTATTCTCTAGTAGGTCTTGACTTCATACCTTTCTTCACCTCTCTCCACTTTGCACTTCCTGAGTGGCCTCTCTGCCGCTCCTGCCTCCTCCCCTCTCCCAGCTTTTGTTCTTCTGTGCTATTTAATCTTTGTAACCTGCCCTGTCTTTCTCACACCTGAAGGCTTCACAGACGAAACGTTGAGTTTTCTCTCTTCTCTTTTCAGTATGGAATAAACCTATTACTTGTTCCTTTGCAGACTACACATGCTGACATAGTTTAGTTCAGGTGGGTAGCTGCTTTAATATACATTTGTAAATGTCAATTTAAAACTGTAAAAATAGTAAGATTATAACTCCACTTTAAAATGTGGCAAGAAATAGACACATGGCAGGCTACACCCTGGAAAGGACACCAGTCCATCACAGGGCAAAGATATAAAAAATAAACATATAGGCAGCACATATCAAGCCTTACAAGAAATCATTAACACCCTCAACACACACCACAGGTCCATTAAACTCAAATACACCAAGCATGGTAGCCTGATAGACTTCCTAGACACCACCACATACAAAGTTTCTTCCTTCAACAACACAGACAAACTGGACATCAAGGTATTTTTCAAAGACACATTCACACGGCTTACTGCACAAGGATAGCTTCCACCCAAAACATACTTTCAAAGGACTGGTAAAATCACAACTCCTACACTTCCACAAAATCTGTACACAACAACAAGACTTTGAGGAAGCCAAATAAACACTCTTCCAAGCTTTATGCCAGAGAAGATACACACAAAGTTTCCTCAAAAATGTGGCACAAACATTTCTAAATAGAAAAACTCCAGATGACAGAAAAATACCCCTCAACACATCATATTTTCAACTCAGCATAAAAACCAACCAAAAACCATGATATTAGAAAACACAAACATACTGAGGGAGCACAAAATCATATCTGCACACAGAAAAAAACAAAAACCTTTAGCATTAATTAGACCAAAGCAAGCTAAAACCTGTACACAACAGATCATATACACCAAGAGCCAAACATTTCATAACAGAAAACAACTATCCAAAACAAAGAAACTAAAGAAATCTTCCAGTTGCAAAGGGCACTCTCAGAAAACATCAATAACGCCATCTACAGCATCCAGTGCAAAAAGTGCGGGGTGACCTATGTGGGGGGAACGGGTAACTCCATCCGAACCCAGCTGACACAACACAGGTACATCAGGAACCACGGGACTGGAAAGCAACCCCAACTGGACAGAGACAGAAAGAAAGAAAAAGGAAAGGGAGTGGATCAAAAGACTTAATACTATCTTTACACAAGACCTGTACATCAGAAAAACTGGGAGGGTTTTAGTCGTTGGAAGGAGAGTCCTCTCCTTGTCCCAGATGGTCCCCTCTCGGATAAAGTCTGGGAGAAGGAGCTTCGTTCCCCTCTCCTAACTAGCCAGATCCTACAGGGACTGGAACTCTTCACCATACTAACACGCAACAAACAGAAGAATAACTGAAACCAATCAGCTATGGAAACTCACACAGCTTGCACAGTCCTACTAGGGAGGAAAACAAAAGACCCTGATTGCCTATTGAGATGTTAATGGTCCATGCATAATCCCCACCAGGGAAAGCAGAAACCCATTCACCAACTGAAACTGCACCTACTCATACAGAAACGTACAGAAGGAACACAGACCATAGGATACAAACTAGCCCCCTAGGAGGAACTACAACACACTGCCCCTTACAAAACAGGATAAAAACAAGCCAGCATGGACACAGTGTTCCAGAACAATGCCTGAAGAAGACCCAGGCAGAAACATAGCGACACACAGAAAGGCAAGATAGTCTTCCTATGGAGCCACAGATTCTACAGAGTTAAAGCTGCCTAACAGTGGAAACCTAACGGTGTCAATGAAGCTTTAGGCATTTAAATGGTAAGTATGGATCAATCCAGAGTTGACAATGCACGCAACCATATGGTCACCCTCCACACTGCCTACACAGCAAACATGTCAGACAGGATACCTTCCACCAAGGAACCAGGATCATCTACAAAATGATCCAAACAGTCCACCATTTACAAAACACAGCAGTTTTATTGGACGGGAGAACCGAGCACCCGCCAGCCTACGACGGAAGACCGAGGAACTCATAAAACCTGCCAAGCCACCTAAACTCACATATCTGAAGCTGGTAAGCAATGCCAAAAATTGGCTTCACACCACACTGCAGATCCTCGAAGAGCACTACGACGAAAATCTGTCATACAACTAGAGGATCTTGAGCTTCCCCACTGGGAGGAAGCTTTCACACTTACTTCCAACTGATCAAAGAAACATTATGGGAGGAAATTGCAGAACACCACCTTTGGACCCTACAGTACACAAACTATCAATACTGGGTTAGGGAAGGACACTCGGGCAGATCAAATTATCACAGCAGTTTTTAAATTCTACAACGACTTCTACTGGAAAGACTGCGAACAAGACCAAGTAAGAGTTAAGTTGTTTTATAAAGTCATTATTTTAGAGCAAGGTATAATTCTGATAAAAATACAATAAACAATATGGTGAAGCTATTGGAGAGAAAATTAAGGCTCGGTTAAGAAACTGAAACAGTCTTGACTTGTTCCTTTACACAAAAGTTATTTATTTTCAAAAGACACCCATGAGGATTCCTCTGGTGTGCAAGACCTGCCTGAAGACATTTGACCAGTTTCCTCTTCACCTAAAGAGGGTGTGT
Source organism: Lepisosteus platostomus (assembly GCF_059453375.1). Taxonomy (NCBI): domain Eukaryota; kingdom Metazoa; phylum Chordata; class Actinopteri; order Semionotiformes; family Lepisosteidae; genus Lepisosteus; species Lepisosteus platostomus. The sequence continues at coordinate 37,445,875 of NC_142615.1, read as the reverse complement.
ATGAAATGAGCCTCAGCAGAGGAGATCAGCAAGGTCCTTCTCCAGGCCAGGAAGGACTTGTTGAATCACTTGAGGAATCGGCAGGTCAGGGATTGCAAGAGCATAGGGCTCATGTGTGGTGAGAATGTGAGACTGGCGGAGTCCATGGACTGTTTTATGTGGAATCTTGAAGACACATCAGCAAGGTAAGATATTTATAATTTATAAGGGTTCTTCTGTTTCATTTCTAACCTTTACCTTTATGTAAGGGTATGTTAAAATGATATACCAGTGGTCCAGATGCCCTGAGCAAGAGGCTGCTGTCCAGGAGGAAGAGATGCCAGAGACTGAAGTGGAAGAGGAAGGGGAAGATGTGAGTTCTGGGGAACTTTCTATTTTTTCCAAATGTATCTTTTGTTTTATACTTGTATTCTAGTTTGTCTTAGAAGTAAAAATGTTTAAATGTGTATTTTGTATTCCTTCTGTCCCCCCAGTTCTTAAAAGCCATCAGCAGGCTTTCAGGAAGATGGTGACCCAGGCTGGACTGGACAGAACGCACTCCCTGGATGCTCCTCACCTGGCTGGGTTTAAACAGGACCTTACCAAGGATCTTGGAGTGGCAGATTGCTCTCAGGAGGTATTTATTTTTTAAAGGCATTTAAAATTGAGCAGTGATATTTCCATAGCACATGTTTTTACTCCTTAGCTTAAAATTCACCCATGTGAAATCTCAGCCATAAACATAGTGACTCTACATTTATCAGGTAGAAAATGTTTCCAGATTCCTGTTTTTATGGATCCATCTGCATCTTCCTTAAACTTTGTAAAGGGCCTATCCAAAACAACAATTATTGTAACCAAATGAAGACCACTGGACTGTCTCACCAAATCATTGCTAATTATATTAAGAACATAAACCATTTTCCGGGCTACATCCTAAATGATATCAGTGTGAAAGTAGAGGATCCCAGCCTGGCTAACCTCATCATCAACTTCCAAAGTATCCTAAAGGATATTCAGAAGAAGAACAGTAAGAATGTTGCCAAGAGATTACTAAAATTAGGTCATTTTCATTATAAAACTTCTTTCAGTTGTACTTTTAATTTGAATACAAAAAAAGTTGATGAGTACGAATTTCTCAAACAGATATAGACAGTTGCAGAGTCCAGAACCAAGTACGAAGGATTGCTGGAAGGTGTTGATGGTTGCAAAAAGAGATGTGTTGCACAGACTGGGCAAGACATCACCTTGCCTGAGCAGCTTCTTGTACTGTATTACCTGCAGGCCTTTCTCCACCTGAAGCACCTGCAGCACCCAGGGGTGGTAAAGAACATGTTAAATCTTTGCGCATAGCGCTCCTTTTGTCCAAGTTCAAAAGCAATCGTGGGATTTACTTCATGCATGCAAAAAGCATGCCTCGCACGACAGATTTAAATGGGGAATGGAGCCTGCTTCTTGCTGTTTTTCCTGTGGTTGCAGTTACAAAGTTGATCGTGCTTTCACATTCTGTTATCAGTATTCACTGGCTGAGCTTTATCAGTTGGTTCGTAAAGGAATCTCTGCTTCGGTTCCAGAAAAGTCATCTGTAGTGTGTTTTTTTCCGTGCCCATGGCAGTCTTTTAAAGCTGGTAGTAATGGCGGCGAAGTTAATTTTTTATCCTCTTTAAAAGAATAAGGACGGGCTGGGGCGAGCTCCATTTACCACTCTTTCAGCTAACCGCCGAACTTGCGAACTGATTACACTGCAGAGCCACAGGCGCCTCGCTTTTCTCCATTCTCTGGGTTAGGGTGAAAAAAAAACTTTGCTGGTATTAGCTGGCCTGCTGGGAGTACCTCTTCTTCACTGATAAGCAAGATTTGTGTTTCATCTTTCGCAAGCTGTATAGATTTCTTTCAAAACAAGTTGTTCCAGAAAGGAAACGAACACTTGCATTCACCTGAATTAAAAGGCATGGGATTTGCCCATAAGGATAAATTCTGTACAGTAAGACAGGAAGAAAGGCACCGCTGGGAATCGGACCCAGGATCTCCTGTTTACTAGACAGGCGCTTTAGCCAACTAAGCCACGGCGCCGGCAAAGTGCTGTCCTTTGACAGCCACTTGGACACGTCTCAACTGCTCTGAGACATCTGCGTTCGGTGTGAACCGAGCCTGCTCGCCTTGCAAGTTGCCTCATTTACATGCGATAGTTCCACCACTAAGAGAAAGGATGAGAAATGGCTTTTATCTGTCACTTTTCATGTCAGAGGATCTCAATCTGCTTTCCCTGTACAAGAGGATGTCCAACTCATGTAGCTAAAGACGTAGACGACAGTGCTCCACTGAAATCTTGATCTCACAACCCTCGGCATGACTCCGCTGTGTTCTGCTTTAGACAAAGGGGGGAAAAGACTTCTTTCATCACACGTTTTGCACTGTTTACGGTGTTTTGTATAAGACATACCGCCCAAAATAGTTCTAAAACAGGAGAAGCATCCTCGTTTAGGAATGTGGAAGTGAAATGGTCTGGGAAGAGTCCTACGTTTGAACAGTTCAAAATAGACGTAAAGGGGTATTTACGGACTCTTTCGAAATGTAAGAACGAGCTGTGCGGACCTTATCTTTATTTACCTTGTGTAATCGTTTTTCATAAAGTGTAATTGTATTATAGCATGTGCCCCTGACGATTTTCTTGATACGTTATATGTGCTCTTGTTTGTATTGTATGTAGTTTTGTTGTTCAAATAAAACGTAAAAGACACAACTTTCCGGATGCGGCTGCTGTAAAAATAAAATGACATCAAGGGTGCTGTACGCAGAGGTCTGAAACCTGCTCCACAGAAGATCTTTATCCAGAGGTGTTAAAGAAGTCGAGATCTCGCCATGAGAGGGGAAGCATCTCAGAAAAAGCAGGTGCAGTCGGTTCCACGGTCATAACGCCACTAATTCGGGCGACAAGAGGAAAAACCCACCCGGCTTCCTCCGGGCAAGTAATGAGACAAAGAGACAGTGCACAGCGGGTAGCGTGGCTGAGCGGTCTAAGGCGCTGGATTAAGACTCCAGTCTCTTTGGGGGCGTGGGTTCAAATCCCACCGCTGCCAGCTACTTCTGTCGAGACCCCCTTTCAGCTGGCTTCAGACGAAGGGGACTGCTTTTTGGCAGTCTCTCGAGAAACTAAGCAAAGTGTTTAAAGATACTTTCTCAGCTTGACATCAAGGCACAAAACAAAAACCTTCTTGCTTCCTCTCACCCAAAAGCGCTTTGCCACTTTTTGCGTTATGCAGGGAACGATGTCTGCCCAGATCACTTTTGTGTCAATGCAAATCGTAGTGTGCCCTCCGTTTTAATGTTGGCTGTGCTGGCGTGCTGCTTCTGTCTGTGAAACTTGAATGTTCTGCTTCTTCACACCAAATCGTCGGCGGGGGTTGAGCTTGTTAAATCTTTGCGCATAGCGCTCCTTTGGAAGTACTTTGTCCAAGTTCAAAAGCAATCGTGGGATTTACTTCATGCGTGCAAAAAGCATGCCTCGCACGACAGATTTAAATGGGGAATGGAGCCTGCTTCTTGCTGCTTTCCTGTGGTTGCAGTTACAAAGTTGATCGTGCTTTCACATTCTGTTAACAGTATTCACTGGCTGAGCTTTATCAGTTGGTTCGTAAAGGAATCTCTGCTTCGGTTCCAGAAAAGTCATCTGTAGTTTGTTTTTTTTCCGTGCCCATGGCAGTCTTTTAAAGCTGGTAGTAATGGCGGCGAAGTTAATTTTTTATCCTCTTTAAAAGAATAAGGACGGGCTGGGGCGAGCTCCATTTACCACTCTTTCAGCTAACCGCCGAACTCGCGAACTGATTACACTGCAGAGCCACAGGCGCCTCGCTTTTCTCCATTCTCTGGGTTAGGGTGAAAAAAAAACTTTGCTGGTATTAGCTGGCCTGCTGGGAGTACCTCTTCTTCACTGATAAGCAAGATTTGTGTTTCATCTTTCGCAAGCTGTATAGATTTCTTTCAAAACAAGTTGTTCCAGAAAGGAAACGAACACTTGCATTCACCTGAATTAAAAGGCATGGGATTTGCCCATAAGGATAAATTCTGTACAGTAAGACAGGAAGAAAGGCACCGCTGGGAATCGGACCCAGGATTTCCTGTTTACTAGACAGGCGCTTTAGCCAACAAAGCCACGGCGCTGGCAAAGTGCTGTCCTTTGACAGCCACTTGGACACGTCTCAACTGCTCTGAGACATCTGCGTTCGGTGTGCACCGAGCCTGCTCGCCTTGCAAGTTGCCTCATTTACATGCGATAGTTCCACCACTAAGAGAAAGGATGAGAAATGGCTTTTATCTGTCACTTTTCATGTCAGAGGATCTCAATCTGCTTTCCCTGTACAAGAGGATGTCCAACTCATGTAGCTAAAGACTTAGACGACAGTGCTCCACTGAAATCTTGATCTCACAACCCTCGGCATGACTCCGCTGTGTTCTGCTTTAGACAAAGGGGGGAAAAGACTTCTTTCATCACACGTTTTGCACTGTTTACGGTGTTTGCAGTGCTCTTTCTTAAATGAAAACCAGGAATCGGCACCATATGAGATGAGACTAGATAATATTGGAACAAGTAGCCTCGCACTTTGCTACACTTACACTTTGCCACGTCACAAGTATTCCATGCGTGACGTGAGCAAAGTGTAATTCCTGTCTTTATAGTGTGCTTGTTAGAGACATAGCTGGCACCCAGAGCGCTTTAAATCCGGGAGTCAGCAGCCCAAGACAAGAGAGTTTCCTTCGTCTATGTTTTTTGCGTGAAGGGGGAAACCATGCGTGTGCTGCAAACGATCTTAGTATCGAAGTGCTGTCCCACATAACCGATCCGAACAATCTGCTTTACAGAGGAGCAGTGCCGGAGCTTATCGTTGGCAAACTGAAGACCAGGCTGACCTCTTCTGTGACTCTTGAACACTGAGTCTCAAGGTTGTGAATTCAAGCTCCACGCTGGCGGGAAATTCCATAGGTAATGATCACATTTTCTTGCATGCTAATCAAAAGAAATATTAAGAAACTTTTCCCGATACCAGTTTTTTACAAAAGTAAAGGCACACGGCACATGTGTGCCACATCACGTCCGAGTTTAGTGACAACTACCTCAGAGATTGTAAGCTGGGTAGTTTCAGATCAGATCACTTTTTTTATCAAAGGTTCAAGCAAACCCGAATTCTTTTGCAAGAGACATTTCAGAATCCCAGTCAAATCCAGTACGATTGCTGGATCCTTTGAATTCGACTGAACTATAGCACAGATCTGCAGTCCACCATTAGAATACTGTGGGTGTGTTGTATAAGCCATACCGCCCAAAATAGTTCTAAAACAGGAGAAGCATCCTCGTCTAGGAATGTGGTATAAAGTGAAATGGTCTGGGAAGAGTCCTACGTTTGAACAGTTCAAAATAGACGTAAAGGGGTATTTACGGACTCTTTCGAAATGTAAGAACGAGCTGTGCGGACCTTATCTTTATTTACCTTGTGTAATCGTTTTTCATAAAGTGTAATTGTATTATAGCATGTGCCCCTGACGATTTTCTTGATACGTTATATGTGCTCTTGTTTGTATTGTATGTAGTTTTGTTGTTCAAATAAAACGTAAAAGACACAACTTTCCGGATGCGGCTGCTGTAAAAATAAAATGACATCAAGGGTGCTGTACGCAGAGGTCTGAAACCTGCTCCACAGAAGATCTTTATCCAGAGGTGTTAAAGAAGTCGAGATCTCGCCATGAGAGGGGAAGCATCTCAGAAAAAGCAGGTGCAGTCGGTTCCACTGTCATAACGCCACTAATTCGGGCGACAAGAGCAAAACCCACCCGGCTTCCTCCGGGCAAGTAATGAGACAAAAAAAGAGGGCCCAGTGGGTAGTGTGGCCGAGTGGTCTAAGGTGCTGGATTAAGGCTCCAGTCTCTTTGGGGGCGTGGGCTTGCATCCCACTGCTGCTAGGAGTTTTTGTGTTACAACCACCAAATGGAGTAATGTGTTAAAAGCTACTTTATCAGCTTAACATCAAAGCAGGGAGAAAAAAGTGTTTCTTCTTCTCAACACAATTTATCGTTTCCACCTTCAGCAGGGAAGTTTGTCTACCAAGATCACTTTTGAGTCAGTGCAAATCACAGTGCGCCCTCAATTTTAATGTCGGTTGTGCTCCTTTTATCTGTGAAACCTTAATGTTCTGCATTTTCAAGTCGAGTCATCCTCAGGGGTAGAGCTGATTATGTCTTTCCGCATCGCGCTCCATCAGAAATAACTTGTCTAAGTCCAAAAGAGATTGTGGGTTTCACTTCAAGCAATCACAAAGCATACCTCGCATGTCAGATCTAAATGGGGAATTTGTTGGTTACGAAGCTGAACATTTGTCCATGTTCTGCTAGAGTATCCACTGGCTTGCCTTTATAAGCAGTCTTGGAAAGATAAGCTGTGCTTCATCTCAGGAAAAATCATCAGTACTGTCATTTTATTCTGTGTGTATGGCAGTTATTTAAAGTATATAAAAATCACGAGTTCATAGACTTATCCAAATATCAACGGGACCTTGTAAACCTGTCAGAAGAATTCCTTCAATCCAATAGTTTCACTCCAGGGAAAAGGCAGGGAAACATACAGTAGAGAATTCTTATTTAAAGACAACATCCGTATTGGATTGCATGTAAGCAGGCACCACTCAGAATTCCTAATATGATTTTGAATTCAGTTTTGCAGTGCTTTAGTGCTTTACTACTTTCAGAGAGTCCTTTATTGACCTTGCTGAAGCAGAGAAGCGACATAATCACAATTGTGACCAGTTTTTCTGCTGTTTCTGGTTAATACTGATTATTATTTTGTATTTTGATTAGTATTTTTTGTAGCGTTCTTCCTCAGCTTTTTAGTTATTTGGTGAGCAAGAACCACTGAGAACGAGTCTGAATCAATCAAGAACACATATGGTACTGCTGTCCTGTGTATTACTGCTTCATCCTAATTGAGCTTTTCAGTGTTGAAGAAGACGTTTCCAATTTCGATTGCTGGTTTCAGAGGATGTGCTACAAGATCACAGATTCATTTGAAAAGATTTGGAGATGCATTGGCTGGGATTCAAACCTGGCTCAATTGCATGAAGGCACCTATACTCAGCAACGAGAGGAAAGGAGAAGGGGCCAGAGGTAGTGTGGCTGAATGGTCTAATATGCTGGATTTTAGGCTCCACTCTCTCAGGGGCATGGGTTTAAATCCCACTACTGCCCAATGTTTCAAGACCTTACTTCCTGTGATTTGTAATATGGTCAGTAAAAGCACTTTATGTAAGTATCTCTTATGTCAGCGCTACAAGTCACTTACTGCTCCACAGGACCGGGGTTCAATCCCTGGCATCTTCAGGTGTTTTATATAACTGTACTCACATCGAAATCTTCTGTTGAGTGAGAACTCTTTGCTCGTGTTCATAGAGAGCCAGGTTTACCTTTTGAATCTCACCCGGGATTTCCTGAGAGATGATTCAGCGAGCGAGTCCTCCCTCTGGACTCCGCACTGAGCTGAAAGCTGTACGAATTCCTCACTGTGTGTCCTGTACTGTTACAGGTGGTCCAGCGTAAATGTGCAGCACAGTGATATGAACAACTTGAACTTTTTCTGTATGTGAAGGAAAATGCAAAAGAGCATGTAAAGTATTGATCATATAAAATATCCATGGTACAACTCGATAAAAAACTGAAGCACAAAACAGCGACTTTTGATGATTACAAGAGATTCAAGAAACACAACCGTCCGCAGATGGGTTCGGATCCTGAATGCTTAAGTCAAAAGAACAAAAGCGAAGTAAACTCTCTTCATTGTCTTATAGTTTATGTAATAAAACAATTTTTTACTTTCTTTATAATTTCTTACTGTTGATAGACGATTTATTGAATTTTAACAGAATCACAATTACAAATATTTGGGGTTAAACTGTTATTCACATACTCTAACAAAGAGAAACGTTAGTGTCTTCCGGGGTGTGAGCCAATTTCTCAAAACATTAAAAAATAAGTTATAGAAATTGAATTGTTCTACTTTTTAGGCTTGCATAGTCTTATTCATATTTCAGTTAAGCCTTTTCTTCTGTAGTAATTTCATTTGATATTAAAATTAGTCCTGATTTACAAGAATTTTGTAATAAGTTTCAGTTTAGGAAAATCGTGCCCAGAAGCTACCAAAACTGGTAATGTTCACATAATGTGTAATGCCAAAGCAGCAGTTGGGGTGGGAAACAAAAGGGATTTCTTGGTATGAATCCTAAAACTTCATAGATGGCGTTCTAGGACTTCTCGCTTCAGATAAAGCTGTCAATACATCATAGATTTCTACTCAATCAATATTAGCAGTGTTATCACTACCGAACACTAAATATAGATCCTGGCAATAATTCATGAGTTGTTTGTTAGAAAATTATTTATGTTTTTTTTTAAACATATTTTCAATACCAGACAAAAAGTCGAAAGTTTCAATTTCATGCAACTGATGAAATCTCTCTTCAATGGAAGTTATAAGTACAGTACATCCAAAATACTGCGGAATCAATCAAATTTACATGTTTCTTGTGGATCCAGAAGATCATTTTGAGACTCAAAACATGCCTGTCTTTTCTTTTTTCGAGGACGAAGGAGTAGCAGCAGGAGTAGCAGTTATGGCAAGAACGTGTTTAGAGTTCAGGACTTCTCATTTCTAATGCAGAGCCATCGACTCGGAAAGCACCGCCCGTGATAAAAGAAATTGCAGAATTGGTCTGTTCATGCTGCCTACACGCTTTGAATTGCTGGCATTTTCTGCAAGCGTTCCTTTTTGAGGGTTCATGAAATTCCTCACATTTGAGCCAACACTAAAATATTTCATTCGGGGTCGCCTAATTCATAGTGCAAACCGAATCTACAGGGGAATGCTGTGGCACATGAAGCCGTTTGTTATTCTGTTGTGAGGTGTGAGAGGCGGAATGCAAATCGAGTTGGTGAATAGAAAATGAAACAGGAGTCACTTCTTGAGCTACGAATTCCAAAAAGTATGAAAACCTGTGCATTTTAACAGTGCAGAATACTCACAAATTGCACTGAGTTGCTTGCTTTCTTCTGCTGCTTTTATATTTCAGTCATTCACTGTAGCACTGGAACAATTCAAGAGAGGTAAAAGCAGAAGCTGTCAGGAGTGGGATTTGAACCCACGCCTCCATTTGGAGACCAGAACACCCAAGCCAACTGGAAAGACACACATCCTTGAGTCTGGCGCCTTAGATCACTCGGCCACCCTGACAAGCGAAAGCAAGTGGTGTGCTGAATGCACCAGTAGTTGATTAAACTGAGTTTCTTCCCTGAAATGATTTGCTTGCGAAGAGCCAAGTTGCCTTGAATGGATCTTGGAAATCAAATATACGGATGGATTGTTATTCGGTTGTGAGTTTTGAGGGGCGTATTATAAATTGAGTTGGTGAAAAGGCGCTTTTTGTTAGTCTGTCGGGAGGCTGCACAAGGTGTTTAGAGGGAGAACTTCTAAAAGGCAGGCTCTCTATGTTTAACATCAAGAAAGATTTTTTTTTCTCAATGGAAATGCTCCTTGGCGCTTTCAGCTTTACGTAGGGAACAACGTCTGCCGAGACCACTTTTGAGCCAGTGCAAATGGTAATGTGCCACCAAGTATATTTAATATTGGCTGTGGTAGCGAGCTGCTTTTGTTTGTGAAGCTTTTACTTCTTTAAGCTGAATCATCGGCAGGAGTAGCTTATTAAATCTTTGCTCATTGCGCTCCATCAGAAATACCTTATCCATGTTCAAAAGAGATCAGGGGATTTACTTCATGCTTTTACATGGCATACCTTACACGAAAGATTTAAATGGGGAATTGATTGTGCTTCTTGATGTTGTTCCTGTGGTTGCCTTGGTTACAATGGTGAACGTTCTTCCACGTTCTGCTAGAGTATCCACAGGGTGGGCTTTATCAATTGGCTCTGATAGGTCATCAGTGCTCCGTCTCCAGAAAAATAATCAGCACTGTCTTTTTTCTGTGCGCATGACCGTCTTTTAAAACATATAAAATCACGAGTTCATTGATTTCTCCAAATAACAACAATACATTTTAACCCTTCAATCCAATAGTTTTACTCCAAGTAAAAAGCAGCGCAATATATAGAGAGATGACATTCAAAGATTTCAACGTTCTTATTGGATTGCCTGTATGCAGATATCGCTCAGAATTGCTAATATGATTTTAATTCAGTTTTTCTCTACTACTTTCAGAGTCTTTTATTGACCTTGCTGAAGCAGAGAAGTGACATAATCACAAATGCAACCAGTTGTGCAGCTGTTTCTGGATAATAATCATTAATGCGAAAAAAAAAAGCTCCTTGCATTAAGATCAAGAGCAACCAACGCGCTCGCTTGTTGAGTTGGGTATTTTCCGAGCTACTCTTCCTTAGCTGTGTAGAGGTTTGATGGGATTACTGAGACAATTATTCATTGCAGCAGCAATCACGAGATGATTCGTTGTGGCTTTTAGAAAATCAATTGTCAGAACAACTAACAACGCACACACACGGGTTCAATACACGAGATACAGTTATTAATATAAATTGTGCACCAAACATATACCAGTCTGCCTGGATACAAGCAGGGTTATCAATACACAAGGTATATAATCTCGACGAGATGCAAACACAAAGAGATACACAACAGAGAATATATGTCAATATATATCGTTCGGTTACCAAATCGCTAATCAGTGTTATTACCCACTGTTACTCTAAACTCGGAAGTAAATGCAATACTCATGAATTAAATTGATAACAACTTATGTTGAGGTACAATTGAATTCTCGAGACGCAATGTAGAACATGGGGTTTACTTATCCGCTGTGTATGGATTTGGAATTTCCCGGCACGAACACCAAACCAGCTGACAGGCTCTGTTGCAGCCTCGGTTCCAGCGGTTGTCCAATGGGCATTGTCCCGGCGTCCTCTGGCTACTGACCAACCAGTCGAGGTCCAGCTCAGAGTTGGACGGGCGGAGGAATCTGATTGCGGCGCGCAGGGCAGTCGTTGCTCCGAGGGGATCTACCAGCAGTCCGGCTGGCTAGTAGAAAGTCTCTATGCACAGAGTGTGACTGCGAGTCCTCACAAGTCACTCTTTTGCCCGGGAAGAAGCTGGTTCGTTCCCGGACCAGCGCTGCTTCTGAATAAGCTATTCAGGTTGTCGACAAGGGTCCAACTGTAGGCTGCCGTTGATCAAGCGGAGCATTCACGTTGGTAGAATTCTGAGTACGTACGGGATCCTCGGTCTCGTGCTTAGAACAAAGTCCAAGTCCCACTGCAGACAACAGCAGTTGTCACGTGATTGTCTCTGAGGATGCGCGAAAATGGCCAAGGAGAGCCCCGATCTGAGCTTGCGCTCCGTTTTTGACCAAGACACAGATGTGTGCTGATTGGTTGAGATTTTGGCGGGCATTGGAGTCCCACGTGGTGTTACCACGCCCTGCCAATCCCTGCCAAGATATGAGTCACTTACTCCTTACGCTTAGGAATGCAGTCCAGATATCCAATCGGCACTCCCTAGAAAGATAGGCGCCAATGGATGACCATTGATCATGATAGCCAGGCTTAGCTAAGTGCATCTCCGTTTGGGAGCTGTCCCTTATGAAAAGAAAACATCTTAAATCAGCCTGCATGAACACTTTCTCTGTGGTTGCACCACAGAGAGGGAGAGTGAGATGGGGCCTCATTTAGGAAAGCACAGCAACGCTTAATTCTGGCTTATTAACAAGCATTGCCGCTACAGCTGTAAACTTATTTGGCGAGCATGGACCTCTGAGAAGGAGTCTGAATCCATCAAGAAGACAGGAATTCTAATATCGCACTGCCGTCTTGTGTACAAAATATTTGTTCAGCTCTAACGTCTGTGTGCGTTGACAAGGCATCTCAAAAGGACATATTAAATAAGAAAATGATCCTTTCTGTTACCATTCCTGCAGTTGGAGCATTGTTTCACCCTTTTACGTTCTACAATATTTACAGACAAGGTTTTATCACTGGAGTTGTACAGAACAAGTGTGCATCAGTCCATGAAAATCATCAGTACTGCTGTTTTTCTATGCATCTTTAAAGAGCACTTAAAAGATGCAAAAGATGGATTGTGTTCTGTGAGCACCTGCACATCTCTAAGTCACTTCCACACGTGTCTATGTTGGGGATGTAGCTCAGTGGTAGAGTGCTTGTCTTAAATGTATGAGGTCCTGGGTTCAATCCCTGGTTTCTCCAAGTGCTTTATGTTACTGTGCTCACATCGCAGTCTTCTGTTGAGTGAGAACTCTTTGCTCGTGTTCATAGAGAGCCAGGTTTACACAATTAAACTCGAAGTGCTACAGTGTTCTCTGAAGTTTTAAATGTACCTCCAAATTATTTAGTTCTGTTAACTACCAAAGAATGTGAACTAATTTAAAGCCACATTCAGGAAATCCAGAGAACATCTTCACACTTGTCGTGGCTGTTGCAGAAAAACCTCACCCGGGATGTTAAATCTCACCCGGGATTTCCTGAGAGATCATTCACTGAGTGAGTCCTCCCTCTGGACTCCGCACTGAGCTGAAAGCTGCGCGAATTCCTCCCTGCGTGTCCTGTACTGTGTAGCACAGTGACAAGAATGCCTTGAGTTTTTTTCTGTATGTGAAAGAAAATGCAAAAGAGCATGAAAAGTATTGATGGTATAAAATATCCATGGTACAACTCGAGAAAGAACTGACGGACAAAACAATGACATTTGATGATTACAAGAGAAACACAACCGTCCGAATATGGGTTTTGATCCTGAACACTTGTGTTAAAAGACAAAGCAAAGGATATAACCTGTAAATGTCTTCATGTCTTACAGTTTATGAAATAACACAATTTCTTCCTTTCTTAATAATTTCTTACTATTGATAGATGCTTTTTTGAATTTTAACAGAATCACAATTACAGACATTTGGGGTTAAACTGTTATTCACATATTCACATATAATTATGAGACTCAAAATATGCCTGTCTTTTCTTTTTTCGAGGACAAATGGATTATTGAGGTGTAAAGATGGGTTCAAAACCAAAATCATCTGCTATTGCTGCTGTTTCTTCAAATCCTTTAATTGATCATTGATATCGAGGAATAATATTATACAAATTGTGGTTTTCTGTGAATTGCCAATTTTATTGTAATTACATCTTCGTTTACAGATGTCTTGCATGTATCACAAGGTATTACAGATGCAGCAATTCAAAATGGGTGGGGTATTTCGCGGCATACCCCGGTGGGCGTGTCGCGGTGTCACGCAGTATCACGCGGTTAATCGCGTCATTTGACGTCATCCCAGAAACTATCCGGCGTCACCTTGTAAAACCGCCAGGGGGAGCTTAACCTCTCATGTACAGCATTTGAGCTTTTAATTTTGAACTGTGTATTACAGCATGTTAATCATCAGTCATTAAAATGTTGGTATATTTTATGAAAGCAAGATTGCTCAGTTGGACAAAAGTACACAACCTACCATTATCAGAAATATTTATGCATCAAAGCCTTTACCGAAGATATTACTAATAGTATTAATAATGGATGACTTTGGACAAGCTGTATACTCAAAGTATAATTTCTTTAGCACATTTGTACAATCACTTGGAATCTGTCCAAGCCATACTTTGTCAGGCATTTTGTTTTACTTCAACGGGCATAAAAACTTTCTTGCTTTTAACAGGGCGTTTCATAATTTCTAACTACGAAAATGATTTAAAATGCGACACTTATCATTCAACTAGAGCTCAAAATATCACAAGGATCCTCAAGAGCACAGCAAAGACTGTATTAAAAGATACTTGTATGTAGCAACACTTTCTTTTCCGTATACCAGATTTTATGGAACCACTTCAGAGGGGTGTCAGCCAGTCAGATTCCAGGAATCGGTACTTTAAAGGAAAAATACACGCCGGTATTCCATTTCTCCCTAACGATTTTAAGCATCGAAGTATATAACTAGCATGTGAAATAGCGTGTGAAAAAGTGGTAGTTTTAAGCTTTTCTGCTAATATAATATGGAATCGCGTATCTAAAGAATTTAATAACGATATGATTATATTCGTGTACTGCGACAGGGCTGTGTAGGGCTGTTTCGCCTCTCTCTTTATGCAACTTCTCTTGTAGCCTACTGGTCTACGTGCCCAACTATCAACTCACGGGTTGTGTGTTCAAATCCAGCTTGTGCAAACATTTCTTCAAAAAAAATAGAATAGAGATATTATGGACAATCAATTGACTTTTATATTTCAAAATATCACAACATGATCGATTCTAAGTCATTTTTGATAACAATGAATAGTCACCTTCTTCCCTTCTGACAATGGTCCCTGTTTCTGCTTCCTGCTTCTAGTGTGTGTGTGTGTGCAATAGAGTAACTTTTTATAGAGAAATGCAGGCTGGACAGTATGCGTTACAATATAAACATTTATATTGATTTAAATCGTGTTCTGATTTAAATCGCAAATGCGAGTTTAATTATATGTGTTTTTTAATCATAATCAGGCTAATGCAACATAAATTGATACAGTATCTTTGTCTTCTAAGTATCTTAATAAACTTTCAGCATACCTTTCTACCCGTTTAGATTTATATTTCTTGGGATTTTGGGATCAAACGTGGAAGGATTAGATTGTAGTTCTATACCAAATGTCCGTTAAATAATGAATGATGTTTTTCAGACCATAAACACTATTATATGAAAAAAAACATTTACTATATATCCATTTAACTTGTTTTTTTTAAAAAAAACATTACAATACGGTAGATGAAAATTGTTGTTCAGCGCTCTTGTATTAAATATACTCTACCAGCCTTTTAAGTCATGTGTCAGAAATAAAGTGTATAAAATTCGCTAAATCAAACAAAACACAAACGCTACGAAAAAGAAAAAAAATGTGTTTATCCTGCAATTTTATCTCGTTGAAACGTTTTTTTTTTTCTCTGTGGCACTAACGGGCTAACGGTTGGGATTCCTGGTTTCCTGATTACATAGAAATGTGTCTCTCTTCCCTTACGATGTCCAAATGATCAGTTCAGTGTAGAAAAGAGCACCGTAAAACCCCGTCAGGCGTGCAAAACGTAAAAATGAAAGAGATCGCTTTGTTTCTGCCCGCTTTCTCACTGAAGCCCTTTGGTGTGTTAATAGAAGGTTATAACCGCTACACCGTGCGATGTGGGGAGGGGTGATTTACAAGCAGAGTTGACCTTTGAGAAAGGACTCGTCTCGGGAATATATTTCCACATTTTGAAGAGATTTTCTCCATTTCTGTAGCCTGATTTCCACTATTGCTAGAGAGCTGTAGAATCTGGAATCACCTATCTGGGAACAGTGTGTAGATGACAGGTTTGTGACTTTCTCATGAGCACGGTATATGAATCCATCAGATTAAAGACACTGTGAGCATTTGAATAAAATTAACGATAGTCTGTCCCAGCTCGCCGCGATGGTGTAGTGGTCAGTGCTGTGACCGCAATACCCGCGCTTTGAATCCGGGTGACAGCAGCCCAAGACAAGAGAGTTTCCTTCGTCTATGTTATTTCAGTGAAGGGGGGCATGCGTGTACAGCGAGCGATCATCGAGTTGATGTGTTGCCCCATATAAGCAATGTGAACCAACACTGCTTTACAAAGGAGCACGGTCTGATCTTATAGTTGATAATCTGGAGACCAGACCGACCTCTTCTCTGACGAGAAGAAAAGGTCAGGAGCCGCAGTATTTAATGTAAATAAGAGATTTCATTTTTTTCTGTGGCGCAGCTAGTTCCAAACACTTAATCTCGGGGTTGTGAATTCGAGCTCCACGCTGGTAAGAAATCATATAGGTTATGATAAATTTACTTTTTTAAATAAAAAGTAATATTATAAAACTTTCTCGATACCAGTTTGCAGGTGACATGTTCTTTATAAAAATAATCTTTAGTATGGGATCAATAACCGCGCCGGAACAAATATCGGAAAGAATCGCCTGTCACTAAGGTATTTAAGTAAAGTAGAGATATAATCAGAAAACCTACATATAGGAAATGTTAGTTACTTTGTATGTGCTTTAGCGTTTTCTTTTATATACCGAAAAAAAGGTTCAAGGCGTTCTAGTCGCTGTACTCCTCGTAGATAATGTCAACGAAATCACAATACAGTACAGGACACGCAGTGAGGAGCTCACGCAACGAATAGTCTTGAACATGCCAAGCGTAAAGACACACTGCACATCTGCGAAACATCACATCCTAGTTTAGTTACAGTGAGATTATAGACTGGAAGCTAGGAAGTCTCAGATCACTTTTTTATTAAATGTTTAAGCAAACCCAAATACCTTTGCAAGAGACATTTCAGAATCCCAGTCAAATCCAGTATGATTGCTGGATCCCTCGAATTCGACAATATCACAGAACTGCAGTCCACGTTGTGCAAGACATACCGCACACAGCATTTCTAAGACAGGAAATACATTTTCGTTACGAAAAGAGATATACTGTAGGTAGAGTGAAATGGTCTGGTACGAGTCCTAAGTTTGAATAGTTCAAAATAGACGAAAAAGGGTAATTACAGACTCTTTCGAAATGTAAGAACATTAAAGCTGTGCGGACCTTATCTTGATTTACCTAGTTTAATCGTTTTCAGAAAGTGTAATTGTATTATTTTATGTACCCTTGACGATTCTACTGATGTTATAAGTGCTCTTGTTTATATTGAATCTATTTTGTTGTTCAAATAAAAAGTAAAAAAAAAAACATTCCGGATGCGTCTGCTGTAGAAATAAAATGACATCAAAGGCGTTGTACGTAGAGTTCTGAAGCCTGTTCCACAGAAGAACTAGCTGAGATGAAAAGCTCGATATTCTACTGACAGGGCTATTCCCATCAACTCAGTTTCTTTCTGAAACAACGTTTTCCAAGAAAAACTTACACTTTGCAAAATTTGAAATAAAATACTTGCTTAAAAGTGCAGATTATTTTTTTCCCAAAAACTGTAAAAGGAGAAAACCGACCCGTTGGAGTCTCTGTCGTACCATTGCTCAGTGCGGTCAGGTCGGGACTAAAACGATAGTAAGGTGCTGGTTCAAGCACATCTAGGCACGACTTTCTCACTGTTCCATCGTGAACATCATCTAGAGAAAAAGTGGCATGTAATGTTTAATACATTATTGGCCTTATTAATAATTTGAGGGAATATAAATGCTTTGGATGTATCGAATTACAGCACGTAACAACTGAGTACCTGAGTCGATATCACCGGGCAATTTCCAATAACGACCAACATCAGACACTTCAAGAAAAATAAGATTCCATATCTTGGAATGTAGGGCGGGAGAATTCATTTATACTCCTGTTGCATCTTGAGCTAAACTTTTTAAAAAAAAAATACGACGCAGATTTGCTCAAGATAATTGTAATCGCCTTAAAGAGAGTTTTCATGAAAACGTACATCGGCTAGCTCTCCACTGTTAATTGACAGAACTTTTGAAGAAACTGTTCTTATATAAGCAACATTCAAATTACACATCTTAATGACCATGAAGGGAAATCTATGGAAGCCCGTTTCCGCCAGGGAGTAAAAAAAAACGCGCTATGGTATCTCATTGTATGTCCTTTTTACTTAAAAAAGGTCTTCTTTAGCTCAGCTGGCAAGACCTGGGTTCGAGCTAATGCAGTGAGGCACGAACTAGGGTGGGAGCTGCGAGGGCACAAGCCCTAGAACCCGAATCCATTACAATAACAAAAGGACAGACATTGAAATATGGGCTATTTCGAAGTCGCAAATGTGAGATATAAAGTCGGAATTCTGAGTTACTAAATCGCAATTCTGAGTTGCTAAGTCGGAATTCTGAGATACCATAGAGGTTTTTTTTGCTTACTGGCGGAAACGGGCTTCCATAGAAATCCGGGTTGTGAATAACAACTGTCACTACACACGATTGAGATCTTGAGGCTGGCACCTAAGACCACTCAGCCATCCTGACAAGCAGTGGAGGATGCCCGTTGCTTTGTTAAAGGATTATTAACTACTTTTCTTTTCTTATTACAGAGATTTCTACATTGCAAGACAATTGACGATTTAGATAAAGGTATATCGTGGTACGCAAACCAGGCACGGAGAGGGCTTGAACCCGCGCTCTTCGGTTTATGAGACCGATGCCTTACCACTTGACCACCGCGCACACAGTTTAGTTTTTTTCCCATCAAGGCTAATACATTTTGAAGAAAAAAATCTTTGCACAAATTGCAATGCCAGGAGAAGTAAAACAAATATGATTATGATGTACAGTAATTGTTCACTTAGTGAAATACTCACTTTTTTGGACCACTGAATATAGTTCTTCTGTGGAGCTGGCTTCAGACTCTGCTTATAGCGCCCGTCAAATAAAATAGATATTTAATTTTTACAGGAAGACGCATTCCGAAATGTATCTCTGCAGTTTTAGAAAACGCACAAACCGTATTCTAATTGCAGACTGCAGATCTGTGCAGCAATCGTACTACATTTCACTGTGATTCTGAAATACGTCTAGCAAACATATTCAGGTTTCCTTGAACTTTTAATAAAAAACGACTTCGCTTTCAATCTCTGATGTCACTGTAAACATCGGACGTGATGTTCCGCAGATGTGCAGTGTGTGCCTTCTTGTCTTATTCAAGTTTACTGGATTTTTGAAACGAAAATACAAACTGGACAGTTTCAGACACATGAAGACTCATAAATAGTGTAAATCCGCCAAGCTGATTTACGTGTCTGACCATCTCTCTCCTCCCTCTTTTGCAGTGAGCACTATTTTTTCATTTTCTTCCCTTGTAGTTTCCTCGCTCTTTTACTGTCCCTTTCTCCCACGGAGAGACGGAAAACGTGCCGAAATCGTTTTCACCCTGTGTTTGTTCAACGTCAGTGTGTGAAGGGAAAGCACTTTCCGCGGCTCCAGTGGCGCAATCGGTCAGCGCGCGGTACTTATACAGCAGTGCACAGCGGAGTCATGCCGAGGTTGTGAGTTCGAGCCTCACCTGGAGCAGCGTGTCCTGTCTTTAGCTACTGAAAGCAACTGTCCACTTTAGATACTGCTACTTATAGGTCGTCCTTAACACTTTATCTAACGGGATTGTAGCCTGTTAGGTATTTGCTGGAAATCCGGTCTAAATTAACATCAACGGAACAGGTAAAGGTTTATTCCACGTCACACCCGAAGAAGGTTCCATGTTGTGTTTCCTTCTCCTTTCAGCATGGAATAAACCTATACTTTTTCCTTTGCACCTGACGCAGGTCACTACTTAAATTCCCATCAGCTGTGGACCCCCAGCTGATCTCTACACAGATAGATGAGAGATATCTTAGATGAGAGGTCTACTGGGACTAAGGGAGCATGATGGGGTACCAAAGACTTGAAAAAGCTCTCGCATTAGATTCTGTTTTTGTTGTTTCCCAGATTTGTTTTTAATGTTCTTTTTGTTTTGAAGTTGTTCCTTTAAGTATTTTTTTTATTTTATTTTCTGTAGTCGTTAGACTACTACAGTGATTTACCTAGGTTCCCGGAAGGCTTCTCGCATCGTGGTTGTTGTGTTTTTGGGTTACAAGTATTTTTTTTCTATTGATAGGACCCCACGCATTACTGTGGGACTAGTTAACTTAAGTTCTTACATTGAACCTGAAATTACCACATAAACTACTACTCTGTTTTTCTTTTTTTAAATAAAGGCACAAATGATGTTTTTTTTTCTTGCAGCTGATTGGCAATGACCCTACAACGGGTCATTGCAACGAACGTGGCTGCTGAAATTTGTCAGCAGCTCCATACTAAACCTGTTCTCAATTGCAACAAACCTAAAATAACATATGCTGCCCATTAGATGCTACCGATGTAGGAGACTAACTTAAACCACCTCTTCACAGGGTTTATGTAGCTCAGTACAGGAACAGTCGATCGCATTTGAACTGTTCTGAATGTAGTGGAAATAATATAGTCACAAAGTAACGAACAAACGCACCACTCGCTTGAAATATTTACTGTAGCTAAAATTGTTTTCTAGACACCACAACTATTCACAATGAATTTGATGAATACATGTCTTTATTAATAAAAGTTTAATTTATTAATAATTAAGATTAATGTATATCTTTATTAGTAGCTGTATTACCGGTAATGCATGTACTGTCCTTAATATGGGATAGTGAACTTTCAGGTATCCTGGGGAGGTAAGAAAACTGAAATGAAGGAAATACATATTTAAAGGGGGTGTACTGTAAGTCTTAAATGTGTTCTGTTACATCTGGGTGTTAACTGAATAGATTGTATTACTTATTGTGATTTGACACATGTCTTTCTCAGGAGACAGCAGAAAAATTGGGGAATTTGCAGGTACAGAAAATAACTTGAACTGAACTGGCAAATGTAAGGTTATGTTAAAGAAAAAAAACGTTGTCACCTTTTTCAACATGATTATTTAAGACAGTTTATCGGAACCGTATCTCTCCTCCATTCTGTGGCTGTGGTCCAACAGTAACGGTGGTGAAACAAGCAGAATGTGTGGAAAGAATTGGAGACGTAACGGGAGACTCATCCAGTCGATAGAAGGGTTGTGTACGCTGAGAAGTGTAGTTTAAAAACTTAACGAGCCAGGGAGGAGTCAAACCTACAATCTTCTGATCTGAAGTCAAACGCATTATCCATTGCACCACTGGCTCTGATACCCTGAAGCCACCACTGTGAGCTTTGTGCTGCTATTAGTAATACTGTAGCACTCCGGTGTTCACAAGAGCCCCCCACCACCAGGGACTCAAACCCAGGCCTCCTGCATCACTCAACAGGGACCTAGCCTGTTGAGCTAAAGAGCAATTTCCCTTTAGTCCTCCGGCTGTGTCCCTGCTATTACAGGGAAGGGCAGTGACATCACCGCTCTGGTAAGCCGGCTCTTACACACTCAATGGTGGCCATATGCATTACACTCTCCCCCGCTTAACTCACCAACCTCAGCAAAGGGCTATCCCATCCCACTGCTGACACCAATGTAACGCTCCAGGGTTCACATGGGCATCCTCGCCACTGCCACATCATGTCAGTCCCCCACCATCGGGGACTCAAACCCAGGCCTCTGGCATCACTCAACAGGGACCAAGCCTGTTGAACTAAAGGGAGACCGTCCTTAAGCTCAAGCGGTTGGGTCCCTGTTGAGCTATGGTGGCGGTTGCAGGTTTGAGTCCCCGACGGTGGGGGGCTGACTTAAGTGGCAATGGCAAGGGTGCCTGCCTGAACCCCCAACCATTACAATACTATTTTTCTCAATTTGATTCACGTGTTTTCTACTTGTATTTAGCTACTAGGTCTTTCATTTGGTCTGTTTTAAAAATAGCATCTCAAACGATTTTATGTGTCATGCTGAAATTCACACACGGGGGATGTCACATGAAAGACAATCACAGATAAGATGTTGCGTTTAAAAAGAAATCCAGAGTGGCAGTAGAAAACAAAGCCTTATAAATGAGATGCAAGTGCTTGTAAAGTAGTATGCTCTCTGAAGGCACCAGTTCTGTAGGGTTTGGGCATTTACTGGGACAATTATTAATTGCACCAGTAAATCACAAAATTGATTCTTTTGGTGGCTTTAGAATCCAACCATGCGATATAACTCAAACAACGCACACACACAGGTACTAATACACGAGGATACATTTATTAATACATAGAATATGCATATAAACCTAACAGATCTTATCGAGAGGGTTATCAGAATACAAAAGGTATATAGTCAGTCAGTTATGAAGAGTTACACATCAAGAGGACATACGTTCGGTATATCATTCATTTAGATCGTTTTGTAAATGAACTTGGTTATAACTTCTACATTAGATGCTCAAAACAAGTACATAACTCTTAGGAATTAAATTGATATCAACTGGTTGGGATAACAATTGAATTCTCGAGCTGTAATGCATTGAAGTTGAATACTCATCTAATCTCTGGGGATTCAGATCTCCTGCGGGCACAAAGAAACAGTTGCAGGCTGTTGCTGTCCAATCCGCGCTCTCTGGCTCCGTGACAGGCTGTGCTGTGCGGCTTGCGACGGTGCGCTGCTGATGCTCACTGACCGGCTGGTTAGTGTTGGATTTAACTAGCAAAGTTTGTGCACAGGAGAAAAGATGACTGTGGGTCCCAGCAAGTCAGGAAGAGGACCGGTTCGTTCCTGATGAAGCGCTAGTTCTGAATAGTGATTCAGCTGTCCACAGTTCCGACCTGTTCACGAGGCTTGCTGCTGGTGCTAACCTCGGGTGGATCCTCTGGTTACTCTCTGGCAACCTCCGCTCTAGACTCTTAGAACAAAGGAAAGTTCTGGCACTCGGACACATTGGCCGTACCGTGGTTGTCCAGGCTGAATCTCAGGATGGTCAGGAGGCGCGCTGCGAGAATGTCCTGCCCTTGGGAGCCTTCTGCTCCTGGGCTGTCCTGCCCTGGAATTCTCCTTTGAATTCCCTTTAGAAAAGTCTACAGAATTCTCCTGAATCTTACTGAATCTCCTCGGCTCTCTGTGTTGCCTGTTTTTACCTGGAGGAACTTCAGCTCGTTGATTGGCTGAAAGTTCCATGGGCATCAGAGTCCCACGTGGGTTACTCGGCCCTACCAGTCCCTGATTGGTTGATCAAGGTGAGATATGAGTCACTTACTCCTGACACTTAGGAATGCAGTCCAGATGTCCATCTGGCACTCCCTAGACAGATAGGCGCCAATGGATGACCATTGATCATGATAGCCAGGCTTAGCTAAGTGCATCCCCCTTTGGGAGCTGTCCTAGGAAACCTTATCAAAGGAAACCTTAAATCAGCCTGCATGAATAGTTTCTCTGTGGCTGCACCACAGAGATGAACAGAGATATGAGGCCTAATTTGGGAAAGCTCAGAAACACTTAATTCTGCCTTATTAATAAGCCTCGCCGCTACATGCTCTACCACTGAACTAAACTGACAGGCACTTTTGCCTGCGGCTTTTTAATTGAGTTAGGGAGAGTGAAGCGTCTACACAGTGTACAATTTAAAGGTCGAAGCAAGACAATCTGATGCGAGGAGAATTCACAAAACGAGCTTCTGCTTTATCGTTTACTGAGCTTTCAATGAACGTCTAAGTGAAAGACAAATTCACTATTTTCACTTTTTCTTTAAAGAACACTTTTATCACGTTCTGCAATCCCGATGGTGTTTTACGGTGCTCTTTTCTACACTCCTGATTTGAGGATCCCCAGCTAAAATATTTTTTAAATACAACAAAATTCCGATATATTGAATAGCATTTATGTTTACATTTATATTCACTCGTGCCAAAAGCTTGTGTTCTCTGCATATATCAGGATGTGGAAAGAGGCCCAATCACATCTGGAGTAGATAGTATTTAGGTCAAAGCTAATTCGAAGTGCGTCTCTGGGTGTGTTTGAATTACCGACGTGTTTGACTGAAGGACAAGCTCACGGTGCCATAAAAATTGACACACGTCATCTTTTCTTCTACATTCACAGGTTTTACGCTAAAGACAAAAAAAAAATTGTTGTCGTTTTCTTGCTAGCTGGCACTAATTATTCTGCACCAACAGGGAAGATTAGTATTTTATCTATCGCAATATGTGTGGAATTTGTTTTTAAAAAAGTTGTTCCAGAAATGAACACTTCCATTAAAGTTAAGGCAGACACCTGTTGCTGTCCACGACCAACTCTGCATGGCAAGAGAGGAAGAAAAGCACTGTGGTGATTTGAACCCAGAAGCTTATTTACTAGACATGCACGTTAACCAGCTAAGCCACAGCACCAATGGAGCACTCTCCTTTTACAGCCTCTTAGACACACCGCTCTGAGATAACTGTGTTCTGTGTGCGCTGAGCCTGCTCGCTGAGCAAGTGTTGAGAAATGGCTTTTATCTGGTAATTTCAAGTCCAAGGAGCTCAATATCCTTTTTATGTTTGACATCTTCAAGGAAAATAGTGAAATCGCAGGTGGAAGAGGAAAATGATCCTTGAGTAGAGGAAATACGACCATCTTGAGCACTAACTCATGTCAGGAGGCTAACTTCTGGGATGCGGTGGTGGAGTGGTAAGGCGATGGACTACTAATCCATTGTGCTCTGCCCATGTGGGTGTGAATCCCATCCTTGTGAAGTTCAGCAGTTGACAAATGTGCCTTTTTAAACTGGGTGTGCTTTCGTTTCGTCTTTCGCTCCTGTACTACAGCAGTAATATTTCTAGATGTGCATGAACATGGTATAGTAGGCTGACGGCAGGAACATTTGGCCCACAAGCAGTGACAGTATCAGAGGTGTCTGCAGTGTGTTGGTTTGTGAGCACTAATAAAATAACTTGCCGTGGAAGCACGTGTGCCTGCATTAATACAGCTCCATTGAGCAGAAAATGCAACACAAACACTGACTTGTCAACAGGAAGTTTCCGTTGCTGAAAACACAGCCATTGTGCTCCAGGTGAAGCTTGTGTCGCAGGATGTGAGCCTTTGAAGCAGTCACAGGCTGGGATTGATTGGGTTTTGCTGATTTGTGTTACAGGGTGTGGGTCATTGAGGCAGTAACAGGCTGTGATTGATTAGGTTATGTTGATTTCCAGGATGGTGTCAATGTTGCCTCTCACTCAAGGGGGTGACTGCAGTTGTCCCAATTAATACAGGAACAGTCAGTAACAACAGTCACACCCAAGTCGTTCAGGGAGCAATTAGGTATCGAGACTTGGAGGTGTGAGGAGTCGCTGAGCCAGTTTTAGCCAGACCAAGGGGTGAACTGATAAGGTTCCATGACACCTAGCTCAGCACTCCCACACCCCTCAAACAACACAAGCTTCCTCCTGGAAAAATACTGGGCAAACCCGATTCTGACAGGGACAGTGGAAACCCCCCTGAAAGGGATTGGCTAAGAAGAGGGATAAAAATACCTGAGACAGAACAGAGGGGGCTCTTGATTCCCACTGGACCCTGGAAACGACACAGGTAGCAGAAGGGAAGCTGCAGAGTGTGAGACCAGGGAGGAACTGTGCAGAGACTTTTAATACCTGGAGGCTAGGAACTACTGGTTCAGTAACTGACGACAACGGGAGACATTGGCATTGGAACAGAAGTACTGTACAGAGACTTTTAACACCTGAAGGTGAGGAACAAGGAAACTGGCACAGTTAGCCGATTCAAACTGAGAGGAATGTAATATAGTCGCAGAGGATTTCTATTGTTACCTGAACAGAGACTGGGGAAATAGGACTGGGCGATACCCCTCTCCTCAAAGTGGGCCATCAGAGACTACAGGTACTAAGTAGAGACGATCGAGTAACCTCTCTTATGTATTTTACAGGAAAGACTGCTGCCCCTCTGTATTCATTTTGACCCTGGGAAGGACCTTTTGCTGCTGTGAATTCTGTTTTCGTTGTGTTTTTGGGTGACAGTGAATGTGAATGTAGTTGGAAAATAAAAAGGGCACTTATACAATACAAATGCTTGTCGCTGGTCTGTGTGTGCATTGGTGATTCTGGGAGACAAACAGAACCTGTGGTAATGTAGAAGGGCCCTAGCACCCCGTTTGTACTGCTAGGTGGTGTAGATGTACACGAAGCAGGAACATCCCTCGCCCTTGGGTTCACTTTACTGTGACACCTTCTTCATCTATGTTTTTTGAGTGCACTGCAAACGATCTTAGTATCGAAGTGCCGTCCCACATAACCGATCCAAACAAGCTGCTTTACAGAGGAGCACTGCCGGAGCTTATCGTTGGCAAACTGAAGACCAGACCGACCTCTTCTGTGACTCTTGAACACTAAATCTCAAGGTTGTGAATTCAAGCTCCACGCTGGCGGGAAATTCCATAGGTAATGATCACATTTTCTTGCATGCTACTCAAAAGAAATATAAAGAAACTTTTCCCGATACCAGTTTTTTACAAAAGTAAAGGCACACGGCACATGTGTGCCACATCACGTCCGAGTTTAGTGACAACTACCTCGGAGATTGTAAGCTGGGTAGTTTCAGATTAGATCACTTTTTTTTATCAAAGGTTCAAGCAAACCCGAATACTTTTGCAAGAGACATTTCAGAATCCCAGTCAAATCCATTACGATTGCTGGATCCTTCGAATTCGACTGAACTATAGCACAGATCTGCAGTCCACCATTAGAATACTGTGGGTGTGTTGTATAAGCCATACCGCCCAAAATAGTTCTAAAACGGGAGATGCATCCTCGTTTAGGAATGTGGTATAAAGTGAAATGGTCTGGGAAGAGTCCTACGTTTGAACAGTTCAAAATAGACGTAAAGGGGTATTTACGGACTCTTTCGAAATGTAAGAACAAGCTGTGCGGACCTTATCTTTATTAACATCGTGTAAACGTTTTTCATAGAGTGTAATTGTATTATAGCATGTGCCCCTGACGATTTTCTTGATACGTTATATGTGCTCTTGTTTGTATTGTATGTAGTTTTGTTGTTCAAATAAAACGTAAAAGACACAACTTTCCGGATGCGGCTGCTGTAAAAATAAAATGACATCAAGGGCACGCAGAGGTCTGAAGCCTGTTTCATATAAGAACTATATCCAGAGGTGTTAAAGAATTCGAGATCTCACTACGAGAATGGCAGTATCTCAAAAAAAGCAGGTGCAGTTCGTTACACAGTCGTAATGCCACTAAGTTGGACCAGAAGAGCGAAAGCCACCTGGCTTTCTCTGAGCAAGTAATGTGACAAAGAGACACAGTACAGTGGTAACCAACCCTCTTCCAACTGACTTCAAAAGGGAGGGAGCTGCTTTTTGGCAGTCTCTCGAGAAACTAAGCAAAGTGTTTAAAGATACTTTGTCAGCTTGACATCAAGGCAGAAAACAAAAACTTTCTTCCGTTCACTCAAACCAAATGCGGTTTGCCACCTTTTGCGTTATGCAGGGAATGACGTCTGCCGAGATCACTTTTGAGTCAATGCAAATCGTAGTGTGCCCTCCATTTTAATGTTGGTTGTGGTGGCTTGCTGCTTCTGTCTGTGAAACTTTATGCAATCAAGGCATTTAATGTTTTTTTTTAATAATATTTTTTTTCTTAAATATTGATGGTTTAAAAACGTATTTAATGTGAAACGGTCATTGTGATTGTAAAACGGTCAAAATGTTAGTGAAGAAATCAGTAATGTGAGGAAAGGTGAATTGTGGGAGCCTCTTGACTCCCCATGTCGTGCTGTGTTTCTCTCTCATTCTACTTGGAGTGGTGCCATCACTTCTGGATAAAGTCTGTCTTGGGTCATTCCGGACAAGTCAGGTATGACTGTGCTTCACCACAAGAAGAGACACCTCACTTGCGAGGATCCCAACAGTATATTTCCCCTTTCAGAGCCCATGGGAGTGAATTTCATACACAATTAAAAAAGCCTAATTTTATTTAGAGGCTTCAGACACTTATTTAATTAAAAAAGTGACCTGAAACGCCTTAGCTTTCAGGTTTGCTAAAACCTGTAATAATAAAGTGGTCTCAAGCTTTCATTGTCTGATGTAGCTGTCTCTAAAGTTGGACATGATGTTTTGGAGATGCTGAGAAGAACTCAACTACATGGTGAGAAGTCTGGGTTCAGCACCAGCAGATGGTGAAGAACTCTTAGCTGACCCCAACCTAATTTGAACTCACAACTTTCTGAGCTAGAATCAGCTACACTACCACTGTGCCAGACCCTATAGTCTTCTTTAGCTCCCCAAAGGAGAAAAATCAGTGTCCCAAAAAAAGTGCTTCCCAAAATGTCTTTAACAGAAAGGAAAATTTAGACAGGCTTCCATTTCTGCATTAAGAACTGTTTGTGCTGTCCTGTAATTGAGGAAATATACCACCTAAATCAGCAAAGAGTTCTATGTTTGAATAGTTCTAAATAGACGTAAATGGATATTTACAGAGTCTTTCGAAATGTAGGAACATGAAAGCTGTGTGGACCTTGTTTTTATTTACTTTGTTTAATCTTTTTTTCCATAAAGTCTAATTGAATTATTTATGTGCCCCTCACGAGTCTATTAATACGTTATATGTGCTCTTGTTTATATTGAATCTATTTTGTTGTTCAAATAAAAAGTAAAACAAACAAAAATTCCGGATGGGTGCTGCTATAGAAATAAAACGACATCAAGGGTGCTGTACGCAGAGGTCTGTAGCCTGCTCCACAGAAGAACTTTATCCAGAGGTGTTTTAAGAATTCGAGATCTCACCATGAGAGGGGAAGCATCTCAGAAAAAGCAGGTGCAATCGGTTCCATAGTCATAACGCCACTGTCGGACAAGAGCAAAAGCCACCCGGCCTCCTCCGGGCAAGTAATGAGACAAAGAGACAAAACACGGTGGTTAGTGTGGCTGAGTGGTCTAAGGTGTTGGATTAAGGCTCCAGTCTCGTTGGAGGTGTGTGTTTGAATCCCACTGCTGCTAAGAGTTTTTGTGTTACAACCACCAAGTGGAGCAATGTGTTAAAAGCTACTTTATCAGCTTAACATCAAAGCAGGGAGAAAAAAGTGTTTCTTCTTCTCAACACAAATTCTTGTTTCCACTTTCAGCAGGGAAGTTTGTCTACCAAGATCACTTTTGAGTCAGTGCAAATCACAGTGCGCCCTCAATTTTAATGTCGGTTGTGCTCCTTTTATCTGTGAAACGTTAATGTTCTGCATTTTCAAGTCGAGTCATCCTCAGGGGTAGAGCTGATTAAGTCTTTCCGCATAGCGCTCCATCAGAAATAACTTGTCTAAGTTCAAAAGAGATTGTGGGTTTCACTTCAAGCAATCACAAAGCATACCTGGTTGGTTACAAAGCTGAACGTTTTTCCATGTTCTGCTAGAGTATCCACTGGCTTGCCTTTATCAGCTGTCTTGGAAAGATAAGCTGTGCTTCGTCTCAGGAAAAATCATCATTAATTTTATTCTGTGCGTATGGCCGTTCTTTAAAGTATATAAAAATCACGAGTTCATAGATTTATCCAAATATCAACTGCACCTTGTAAACCTGTCATAAGAATTCCTTCAATCCAATAGTTTCACTCCAGGGAAAAGGCAGGGAAACATAGGGAATTCTTATTTAAAGACAACATCCGTATTGGATTGCATGTAAGCAGGCACCACTCAGAATTCCTAATATGATTTTGAATTCAGTTTTGCAGTGCTTTAGTGCTTTACTACTTTCAGAGAGTCCTTTATTGACCTTGCTGAAGCAGAGAAGCGACATCATCACAATTGTGACAAGTTTTTCTGCTGTTTCTGGTTAATAATGATTATTATTTTGTATTTTGATTAGTATTTTTCGTAGCGTTCTTCCTCAGCTTTTAAGTTATTTGGTGAGCAAGAACCACTGAGAACGAGTCTGAATCAATCAAGAACACATATGGTACTGCTGTCCTGTGTACAACTGCTTCGTCCTAATTGAGCTTTTTAGTGTTGAAGAAGACGTTTCCAATTTCGATTGCTGGTTTCAGAGGATGTGCTACAAGATCACAGATTCAATTGAAAAGATTTGGAGATGCATTGGCTGGGATTCAAACCTGGCTCAATTTCATGAAGGCACCTATACTCAGCAACGAGAGGAAAGGAGAAGGGGCCAGAGGTAGTGTGGCTGAATGGTCTAATATGCTGGATTTTAGGCTCCACTCTCTCAGGGGCGTGGGTTTAAATCCCACTACTGCCCAATGTTTTAAGACCTTACTTCCTGAGATTTGTAATATGGTCAGTAAAAGCACTTTATGTAAGTATCTCTTATGTCAGCGCTACAAGTCACTTACTGCTCCACAGATCCGGGGTTCAATCCCTGGCATCTTCAGTTGTTTTATATTACTGTACTCACATCGCAATCTTCTGTTGAGTGAGAACTCTTTGCTCGTGTTCATAGATAGCCAGGTTTACCTTTTGAATCTCACCCAGGATTTCCTGAGAGATCATTCAGCGAGCGAGTCCTCCATCTGGACATGGCATTGAGCTGAAAGCTGCACGAATTCCTCACTGCGTGTCCTGTACTGTTACAGGTGGTCCAGCGTAAATGTACAGCACAGTGACATGAACACCTTGAACTTTTTCTGTATGTGAAGGAAAATGCAAAAGAGCATGTAAAGTATCGATCACATAAAATATCCATGGTACAACCCGAGAAAAAACTGAAGCACAAAACAACGACTTTTGATGATTACAAGAGATTCAAGAAACACAACCGTCTGCAGATGGGTTCGGATCCTGAACGCTTAAGTCAAAAGAACAAAAGTGAAGTAAACTCTCTTCATTGTCTTATAGTTTATGAAATAAAACAATTTCTTACTTTCTTAATAATTTCTTACTATTGATAGACGATTTATAGAATTTTAACAGAATCACAATTGCAAACATTTTGGGTTAACTGTTATTCACATACTCTAACAAAGAGAAACGTTAGTGTCTTCCGGTGTGTGAGCCCATCTCTCAAAAAATAAAGAAAATAAGTTATATAAATTGAATTCTTCTACTTTTTAGGCTTGCATAGTCTTATTCATATTTCAGTTAAACCTTTTCTTCTGTAGTAATTTCATTTGATATTAAAATTAGTCCTGATTTACAATTTTTGGACATGGTTCATCTTAAAGGATTTTGTAATAAGTTTCAGTTTAGGAAAATCGTGCCCAGAAGCTACCAAAACTGGTAATGTTCACATTATGTGTAATGCAAAAGCAGCAGTTGGGGTGGGAAACAAAAGGCATTTCTTGGTATGAATCCTAAAACTTCATAGATGGCGTTCTAGGACTTCAGATAAAGCTGTCAATACATCATAGATTTCTACTCAATCAATATCAGCAGTGTTATCACTACCGAACGCTAAATATAGATCCTGGCAATAATTCATGAGTTGTTTGTTAGAAAATTGTTTATGGTTTTTTTTAAACATATTTTCAATACCAGACAAAAAGTCGAAAGTTTCAATTTCATGCAACTGATGAAATCTCTCTTCGATGCAAGTTATAAGTACAGTACATCCAAAATACTGCGGAATCAATCAAATTTACATGTTTCTTGTGGATCCAGAAGATCATTTTGAGACTCAAAACATGCCTGTCTTTTCTTTTTTCGAGGACAAAGGAGTAGCAGCAGGAGTAGCAGTAATGGCAAGAACGTGTTTAGAGTTCAGCACTTCTCATTTCTAATGCAGAGCCATCGGCTCGGAAAGCACCGCCCGCGATAAAAGAAATTGCAGAATTGGTCTGTTCATGCTGCCTACACGCTTTGAATTGCTGGCATTTTCTGCAAGCGTTCCTGTTTGAGGGTTCATGAAATTCCTCACATTTGAGCCAACACTAAAATATTTCATTCGGGGTCGCCTAATTCATAGTGCAAACCAAATCTACAGGGGAATGCTGTGGCACATGAAGCCATTTGTTATTCTGTTGTGAGGTGTGAGGGGCGGAATGCAAATCGAGTTGGTGAATAGAAAATGAAACAGGAGTCCTTCTTGAGCTACGAATTCCAAAAAGTATGAAAACCTGTGCATTTTAACAGTGCAGAATACTCACAAATTGCACTGAGTTGCTTGCTTTCTTCTGCTGCTTTTATATTTCAGTCATTCACTGTCAGCTAGCACTGGAACAATTCAAGAGAGGTAAAAACAGAAGCTGTCAGGAGTGGGATTTGAACCCACGCCTCCATTTGGAGAACAGAACACCCAAGCCAGCTGGAAAGACACATGTCCTTGAGTCTGGCGCCTTAGACCACTCGGCCACCCTGACAAGCGAGAGCAAGTGGTGTGCTGAATGCACCAGTAGTTGATTAAACTGAGTTTCTTCCCTGAAATGATTTGCTTGCGAAGAGCCAAGTTGCCTTGAATGGATCTTGGAAATCAAATATACGGATGGATTGTTATTCGGTTGTGAGTTTTGAGGGGCGTATTATAAATTGAGTTGGTGAAAAGGCGCTTTTTGTTAGTCTGTCGGGAGGCTGCACAAGGTGTTTAGAGGGAGAACTTCTAAAAGGCAGGCTCCATAGGTAATGATCACATTTTCTTGCATGCTAATCAAAAGAAATATTAAGAAACTTTTCCCGATACCAGTTTTTTACAAAAGTAAAGGCACACGGCACATGTGTGCCACATCACGTCCGAGTTTAGTGACAACTACCTCAGAGATTGTAAGCTGGGTAGTTTCAGATTAGATCACTTTTTTATCAAAGGTTCAAGCAAACCCGAATACTTTTGCAAGAGACATTTCAGAATCCCAGTCAAATCCAGTACGATTGCTGGATCCTTCGAATCGACTGAACTATAGCACAGATCTGCAGTCCACCATTAGAATACTGTGTTGTATAAGCCAGACCGCCCAAAATAGTTCTAAAACAGGAGATGCATCCTCGTTTCGGAATGTGGTATAAAGTGAAATGGTCTGGGAAGAGTCCTACGTTTGAACAGTTCAAAATAGACGTAAAGGGGTATTTACGGACTCTTTCGAAATGTAAGAACAAGCTGTGCGGACCTTATCTTTATTTACGTCGTGTAAATGTTTTTCATAAAGTGTAATTGTATTATAGCATGTGCCCCTGACGATTTTCTTGATACGTTATATGTGCTCTTGTTTGTATTGTATGTAGTTTTGTAGTTCAAATAAAACGTAAAAGACACAACTTTCCGGATGCGGCTGCTGTAAAAATAAAATGACATCAAGGGCGCTGTACGCAGAGGTGTGAAGCCTGTTTCATAGAAGAACTATATCCAGACGTGTTAAAGAATTCGAGATCTCACTACGAGAATGGCAGCATCTCAAAAAAAGCAGGTGCAGTTCGTTACACAGTCGTAATGCCAGTAAGTCGGACCAGAAGAGCGAAAGCCACCTGGCTTTCTCTGAGCAAGTAATGGGACAAAGAGACACAGTACAGTGGTAACTGTGGCTGAACAGTGGAAAGTGCTGGATTAAGGCTCCAGCCCCTTCAGGGGCTTGGGTTTGAATCTCACCTTGTTAGGTGCTTCTGTTGAGACCCCTTCCAACTGACTTCAAAAGGGAGGAAGCTGCTTTTTGGCAGTCTCTCGAGAAACTAAGCAAAGTGTTTAAAGATACTTTGTCAGCTTGACATCAAGGCAAAAAACAAAAACTTTCTTGCGTCCACTCAAACCAAATGCGGTTTGCCACCTTTTGCGTTATGCAGGGAATGACGTCTGCCGAGATTACTTTTGAGTCAATGCAAATCATAGTGTGCCCTCCATTTTAATGTTGGTTGTGCTGGCGTGCTGCTTCTGTCTGTGAAACTTTATGCAATCAAGGCATTTAATGTTTTTTTTTAATAATTGAAAAAAAAGTACTGTTTTTTTCTTAAATATTGATGGTTTAAAAACGTATTTAATGTGAAACGGTCATTATGATTATAAAACGGTCAAAATGTTAGTGAAGAAATCAGTAATGTGAGGAAAGGTGAATTGTGGGAGCTTCTTGACTCCCTGTGTCGTGCTGTGTTTCTCTCTCATTCTACTTGGAGTGGTGCCGTCACTTCTGGATAAAGTCTGTCTTGGGTCATTCTGAACAAGTCAGGTATGACTGTGCTTCACCACAAGAAGAGACACCTCACTTGCGAGGATCCCAGTATATTTCCCCTTTCAGAGCCCATGGGAGTGAATTTCATACACAATTAAAAAAGCCTAATTTTATTTAGAGGCTTCAGACACTTTTTTAATTAAAAAAGTGACCTGAAACACCTTAGCTTTCAGGTTTGCTAGAACCAGTAATAATAAAGTGGTCTCAAACTTTCATTGTCTGATGTAGCTGTCTCTAAAGTTGGACATGATGTTTTGGAGATGCTGAGATATTGAGAAGAACTCAACTAAATGGTGAGAAGTCTGGGTTCAGCACCAGCAGATGGTGAAGAACTCTTAGCTGACCCCAACCTAATTTGAACTCACAACTTTCAGAGCTAGAATCAGCTACACTACCACTGTGCCACACCCTTTAATCTTCTTTAGCTCCCCAAAGGAGAAAAATCAGTGTCCCAAAAAAAGTGCTTCCCAAAATGTCTTTAACAGAAAGGAAAATTTAGACAGGCTTCCATTTCTGCATTAAGAACTGTTTGTGCTGTCCTGTAATTGAGGAAATATACCACCTAAATCAGCAAAGAGTTCTATGTTTGAATAGTTCTAAATAGAAGAAGAACTAAACAGAAGAACTTTATCCAGAGGTGTTTAAGAATTCGAGATCTCACCATGAGAGGGGAAGCATCTCAGAAAAAGCAGGTGCAGTCGGTTCCATAGTCATAACGCCACTGTCGGACAAGAGCAAAAGCCACCCGGCTTCCTCCGGGCAAGTAATGAGACAAAGAGACAAGACACAGTGGTTAGTGTGGCTGAGTGGTCTAAGGTGCTGGATTAAGGCTCCAGTCTCGTTGGAGGTGTGTGTTTGAATCCCACTGCTGCTAAGAGTTTTTGTGTTACAACCACCAAGTGGAGCAATGTGCTAAAAGCTACTTTATCAGCTTAACATCAAAGTAGGGAGAAAAAAGTGTTTCTTCTTCTCAACACAAATTCTTGTTTCCACCTTCAGCAGGGAAGTTTGTCTACCAAGATCACTTTTGAGTCAGTGCAAATCACAGTGCGCCCTCAATTTTAATGTCGGTTGTGCTCCTTTTATCTGTGAAATGTTAATGTTCTGCATTTTCAAGTCGAGTCATCCTCAGGGGTAGAGCTGATTAAGTCTTTCCGCATAGCGCTCCATCAGAAATAACTTGTCTAAGTTCAAAAGAGATTGTTTCACTTCAAGCAATCACAAAGCATACTTCACTATGTCAGATCTAAATGGGGAATTTGTTGGTTACAAAGCTGAACGTTTTTCCATGTTCTGCTAGAGTATCCACTGGCTTGCCTTTATCAGCTGTCTTGGAAAGATAAGCTGTGCTTCGTCTCAGGAAAAATCATCAGTAATTTTATTCTGTGCGTATGGCCATTATTTAAAGTATATAAAAATCACGAGTTCATAGATTTATCCAAATATCAACAGCACTTTGTAAACCTGTCATAAGAATTCCTTCAATCCAATAGTTTCACTCCAGGGTAAAGGCAAGGAAACATAGGGAATTCTTATTTAAAGACAACATCCGTATTGGATTGCATGTAAGCAGGCACCACTCAGAATTCCTAATATGATTTTGAATTCAGTTTTGCAGTGCTTTAGTGCTTTACTACTTTCAGAGAGTCCTTTATTGGCCTTGCTGAAGCAGAGAAGCGACATAATCACAATTGTGACCAGTTTTTCTGCTGTTTCTGGTTAATAATGATTATTATTTTGTATTTTGATTAGTATTTTTCGTAGCGTTCTTCCTCAGCTTTTAAGATTTTTGGTGAGCAAGAACCACTGAGAACGAGTCTGAATCAATCAAGAACACATATGGTACTGCTGTCCTGTGTACAACTGCTTCATCCTAATTGAGCTTTTCAGTGTTGAAGAAGACGTTTCTAATTTCGATTGCTGGTTTCAGAGGATGTGCTACAAGATCACAGATTCATTTGAAAAGATTTGGAGATGCATTGGCTGGGATTCAAATCTGGCTCAATTGGATGAAGGCACCTATACTCAGCAATGAGAGGAAAGGAGAAGGGGCCAGAGGTAGTGTGGCTGAATGGTCTAATATGCTGGATTTTAGGCTCCACTCTCTCAGGGGTGTGGGTTTAAATCCCACTACTGCCCAATGTTTTAAGACCTTACTTCCTGTGATTTGTAATATGGTCAGTAAAAGCACTTTATGTAAGTATCTCTTATGTCAGCACTAAAAGTCACTTACTGCTCCACAGGTCTGGGGTTCAATCCCTGGCATCTTCAGGTGTTTTATATTACTGTACTCACATCACAATCTTCTGTTGAGTGAGAACTCTTTGCTCGTGTTCATGAGAGCCAGGTTTACCTTTTGAATCTCACCCGGGATTTCCTGAGAGATCATTCAGTGAGCGAGTCCTCCCTCTGGACTCCGCACTGAGCTGAAAGCTGCACGAATTCCTCACTGTGTGTCCTGTACTGTTACAGGTGGTCCAGCGTAAATGTGCAGCACAGTGACATAAACACCTTGAAATTTTCTGTATGTGAAGGAAAATGCAAAAGAGCATGTAAAGTATTGATCACATAAAATATCCATGGTACAACTAGAGAAAAAACTGAAGCACAAAACATCGACTATTGATGATTACAAGAGATTCAAGAAACACAACCGTCCGCAGATGGGTTCGGATCCTGAACGCTTAAGTCAAAAGAACAAAAGCAAAGTAAACTCTCTTCATTGTCTTATAGTTTATGTAATAAAACAATTTTTTACTTTCTTTATAATTTCTTACTGTTGATAGACGATTTATTGAATTTTAACAGAATCACAATTACAAATATTTGGGGTTAAACTGTTATTCACATACTCTAACAAAGAGAAACGTTAGTGTCTTCCGGTGTGTGAGCCAATTTCTCAAAACTTTAAAAAATAAGTTATAGAAATTGAATTGTTCTACTTTTTAGGCTTGCATAGTCTTATTCATATTTCAGTTAAGCCTTTTCTTCTGTAGTAATTTCATTTGATATTAAAATTAGTCCTGATTTACAAGAATTTTGTAATAAGTTTCAGTTTAGGAAAATCGTGCCCAGAAGCTACCAAAACTGGTAATGTTCACATAATGTGTAATGCAAAAGCAGCAGTTGGGGTGGGAAACAAAAGGGATTTCTTGGTATGAATCCTAAAACTTCATAGATGGCGTTCTAGGACTTCTTGCTTCAGATAAACCTGTCAATACATCATAGATTTCTACTCAATCAATATTAGCAGTGTTATCACTACCGAACACTAAATATAGATCCTGGCAATAATTCATGAGTTGTTTGTAAGAAAATTGTTTATGTTTTTTTTTAACATATTTTCAATACCAGACAAAAAGTCGAAAGTTTCAATTTCATGCAACTGATGAAATCTCTCTTCAATGGAAGTTATAAGTACAGTACATCCAAAATACTGCGGAATCAATCAAATTTACATGTTTCTTGTGGATCCAGAAGATCATTTTGAGACTCAAAACATGCCTGTCTTTTCTTTTTTCGAGGACGAAGGAGTAGCAGCAGTAGTAGCAGATATGGCAAGAACGTGTTTAGAGTTCAGCACTTCTCATTTCTAATGCAGAGCCATCGACTCGGAAAGTACCGCCCGCGATAAAAGAAATTGCAGAATTGGTCTGTTCATGCTGCCTACACGCTTTGAATTGCTGGCTTTTTTCTGCAAGCGTTCCTTTTTGAGGGTTCATGAAATTCCTCACATTTGAGCCAACACTAAAATATTTCATTCGGGGTCGCCTAATTCATAGTGCAAACCGAATCTACAGGGGAATGCTGTGGCACATGAAGCCGTTTGTTATTCTGTTGTGAGGTGTGAGGGGCGGAATGCAAATCCAGTTGGTGAATAGAAAATGAAACAGGAGTCACTTCTTGAGCTACGAATTCCAAAAAGTATGAAAACCTGTGCATTTTAACAGTGCAGAATACTCACAAATTGCACTGAGTTGCTTGCTTTCTTCTGCTGCTTTTATATTTCAGTCATTCACTGTAGCACTGGAACAATTCAAGAGAGGTAAAAGCAGAAGCTGTCAGGAGTGGGATTTGAACCCACACCTCCATTTGGAGACCAGAACACCCAAGCCAGCTGGAATGACACATGTTGTTGAGTCTGGCGCCTTAGACCACTTGGCCACCCTGACAAGCACAAGCAAGTGGTGTGCTGAATGCACCAGTAGTTGACTAAACTGAGTTTCTTCCCTGAAATTACTTGCTTGCGAAGAGCCAAGTTGCCTTGAATGGATCTTGGAAATCAAATATACGGATGGATTGTTATTCGGTTGTGAGTTTTGAGGGGCGTATTATAAATTGAGTTGGTGAAAAGGCGCTTTTTGTTAGTCTGTCGGGAGGCTGCACAAGGTGCTTAGAGGGAGAACTTCTAAAAGGCAGGCTCTCTATGTTTAACATCAAGAAAGATTTTTTTTTCTCAATGGAAATGCTCTTTGGCGCTTTCAGCTTTACGTAGGGAACAACGTCTGCCGAGACCACTTTTGAGCCAATGCAAATGGTAATGTGCCACCAAGTACATTTAATATTGGCTGTGGTAGCGAGCTACTTTTGTTTGTGAAGCTTTTACTTCTTTAAGCTGAATCATCAGCAGGAGTAGCTTATTAAATCTTTGCTCATTGCGCTCCATCAGAAATACCTTGTCCATGTTCAAAAGAGATCAGGGGATTTACTTCATGCTTTCACATGGCATACCTTACACGAAAGATTTAAATGGGGAATTGATTGTGCTTCTTGATGTTGTTCCTGTGGTTGCCTTGGTTACAATGGTGAACGTTCTTCCACGTTCTGCTAGAGTATCCACTGGGTGGGCTTTATCAATTGGCTCGGATAGGTCATCAGTGCTCCGTCTCCAGAAAAATAATCAGCACTGTCTTTTTTCTGTGCGCATGACCGTCTTTTAAAACATATAAAATCACGAGTTCATTGATTTCTCCAAATAACAACAATACATTTTAACCCTTCAATCCAATAGTTTTACTCCAAGTAAAAAGCAGCGCAATATATAGAGAGATGACATTCAAAGATTTCAACGTTCTTATTAGTATTAAATAGTATTCTTTAGATGTGAGGGTAGGAGTGGACCACAGCAGGCATAATCAGCAAACCAGGAAAACAAAGAACAGGACAGGTGAAATGTGTATCCAGAAAGCGAATGATCAGAAAAAGGAAATGGTGTTACGCCCAGGTTTTCGACCCAATTGTTTTAACTTGCTAATGCATCAGACACATTTCCTGGCGTATTGTGTTTTAAATAAAATAGGAGTGTCTTTCCCTGGCATTAGCTCATCGGTATGGTGTAAGTTTTATCTGTACCATACCATACAGTATATAGGTACAGAATTCAAGCTGCACCACTGTATCGCTTTGGTAAGGGGACGGACAATGACTAAAATCACGAAGACTCTCTCACACCAAATAATGAAGATGAAAAGAAACGGGAAGTCAACACAGGACATTGTACAGCAGTTGGCTTCGATGGACATCTTCGTTTCTGAAAGCACAGTGAGACAGTGAGTATAAAGGGGAGAGGAGGCAAAGAGAATCTAAACCGAGGACGATTCAAAGGTAAATAAATTTCTAAAAATACCTTTCTTGCATGTAAATACAACTACGCACATTATTTTTAAAACTAACTGCTGATCTCTTTTTTTTTCAAGTCTTATTGTGCGAGCTATCGACAAACTAACTGATGAAAATGATGAGCTACCGGCGATGCAAGTCCAAAGACGGCTATGGGCTGACCTCGGTGCGAACATTAGCCCGACATCGATAAAAAGAGTACGCAGGAGGCTTGGATGGAGATACAGAAAAACCAACACAAGCCCCATGATAAGGCAAAAAAACAAAGAGGAAAGACTCAAGCAAGCGCTCCAATGGATTGAACAGGGGGAGGCATTTCAGGATGTACTTTTCACCGACGAAACAACAGTGGCTCTGGAACAGTTTTCAACAATGGCATTTTGCAAAAAGGGGAGATATGTGGACAAGCCAAAGCCCAAACATCCACTGAAGGTTCACGTCTGGGGGGGTATATCTAGAAGAGGCCCGGGACCACTTCTTATTTTCGAAGGAATTATGGACCGTGTATTCTTCGAGGAAGTTGTGGTCACACAGCATGCTGCCCCATATATCAGGGAGCAGTTTGGATCAAGGCACCGTCTCTTTCAAGACAACGATCCGAAACACACAGCAGCAAGGGCGAGGCTTATAGCAGAAGGAGTGAACTGGGTGAAAACTCCAGCCGAATCCCCAGATCTAAATCCGATAGAGATGGTTTGGCATTCGTTGAAAGACTACGTTCGGAAAACTGCTAAGCCCGTCACAAAGCAGGAACTGATCGATGCAATCTGTAAATTCTGGGAGGAAGAACTGACCGAACAAAATTGTAAAAATTTTATTAACAGGCTGTTTCGTGTTCTTCCTAGGATTGTTGACCGGGGCGGGGGACATTCGGGAATGTAAGTCTGAGAAAGACAGTCTCACGTTTGTGGACAGTCTGTCCACAAACAAAACATTCCTGTTAGACAAGAGGAATTGAAAAAAAAAAAATTGTCAAATAATTTTTTTGAATCCCCGGCGGAACACATTCCATAAGAATCAGCGCTTTACAACCCTTACTTCGTGCGACTGGAAAAGAATTAGTGATCGGATCAACGAAATGCTTCGTAGAAGGAGGCGCTCTTTTCCTCTAGTCTAACAGTCTGTCCACAAACAAAACATTCCTGTTTGACAAGAGGAATTGAAAAAAAACAATTTTGTCAATGGAAACCGGTGTGTGTGTCTCTCTCTGCTGGATGTCTCTCTCACTCTCTGCTGAATGAATAAAAGCATTTTATTAAAAACGCGTTTGTGTTTGTCTGGTATTTACTTTGGTCCCTTTTAACTGTTTTTCGATCTACAGTATTGCTTTGAGATGCCACTTTTAAAGGTGATATGTAAAATAAAGTTTTTTATTATTGTTATAGAGAAACATGATTAGATTTTCCTTGCTTCAGAAAAAAAGATCTAAAGTCTTTCTTAATTCGATGTATTTAAAGCAGTAAACTACTGTAGGTGTAACATAACATTCAGAAATACGAGAATAGTTTTGTGGTGTTTGTTTAGATGAAACGTTTCTAAAACGTATAACGTAACAAAATTAAAGACAATTAAAATCTGTAATCTTTCCACTTGTACTGTATGTCATCGGAAAGTTTCTGCTTTGTGTAAGGATGGTATCAAAAAGCAATCTTAAGTGGTGAGTAGCTGTGCTCAATGTATTTAAGGGACTTAAAAGTAAAAGGAGATGCTTCATATTGCTTGACTAATTTTAAAAACGAAGTTATAAATGCAGACGCTCCCTCGGTACTAGTATTTTAGTACTTAGTACTAAAGTACTAAGTATTTATTTTAGTACTAAAAATAAGATACACTCTACAGACATTCACAACGGTGACTGTCAGAAGATAGGACACAGCGGCTCAGGCACCTGCTGAATGGAAAAGGGGCACTTTAATGTTCTGTATGGCTAATACTAAAGCCAATACTAATATTCAATACTTTAATATTCTTTTCTGTATGTTTAACAATAGTGGGTACTGGGCTTATTCGTCCCTGCTCCCGTTGTTAGGTGTTAATGTGTTGTTAAGTGTGAATTTGTACCTGTTTCCCTGAGGTCTGGCTTTTTTTCTGGAAAACCATAACTCTGGTCTTGTCCAGATTGACTGTCGGCGCCCAGGTCTGACAGTGCTGCTCCAGCAGCGCCAGGTTCTGGCGCAGCCTCTGTTCTGTGGGCGACAGCGGGACCAGGTCGTCTGCAAAGAGCAGGAACTCGATTTCCATAATTAATGCAGATCAGTAAATCAAGGGACAAAACAATTATTGCACCCGGCTCCTCAAAGGGGTTTGACGTGCTAATGCGTTGGTTTAACAGTCCGGGTGTGGCAAGCCTCTAATGTCTCCCGACTTCGGCAAGAGGCACCCGCCTTTCATTGGAAGACAATGAACATTCTAGCCGTACATGTGAATATAGCATAAATACACAAAGGGATTGGGTGAGCTCCCATCACAAAAAAAACTGCGAACCTGCACTACAGCGACCACAGTACAGTATGGAGACCAAGACCTTTTACAGGAAGAGACGGGGTGCTTCTGCCGCCCCAGCTTCCAAAGAGCGAAGGGTAAGCAAATACAGCAGACTTCATCTGAAATACGTGATTACAGCGTATATTACAAGGTATTATTGCCGTTTTGAATTTTAAATTCAATTATAATTATTTCTTCGTAGCCTGTTCTTCAAGAAAACACCGCACGGGCGAAACGATCTACCACCAGGACAGTAAAAAAGAAAGCGGTAAGACGGAAAAAAAGAAAAGTTTATTTTGACTTCTGTTCCGCGACTGATGAATACTACTGTGTGACTTTATTTCTTACATGAATTATGTTATTTTGCCACAGGCCGTGGGTCTCTGCTCTCGGCCACTGGCCAGGGTGCCAACCTGTAGAAGCAGCATCTGTGTGGAGACATTTCGGCAGCAGCGGGAGCAGTACGATGCATTACTGGGGAGGACTGGGAGGCTAGAGACACTCCTGAAAATGCAGAGGAAGGAGACAGTATGTTCCAGCAGTCAAACAGTTGAGCAGCTGTCTCCCGAAAAGTGCCTCTCCCCGCCGCGCAGGTTGCAATGCCTGGCGGAAGCTCTGACCCCCGCAGAGCACACACCGCCTCAGGACACTCCATCCCGGCCTCTCCGTTCACCACCGCATGGGAATTGGTTGATGCTGTCCCCGCCGTCTATCTCCCCCCAGGAAGCACAGCGGAATTCACAGACGCCAGTGGGACGAATAATTCTCCCAGATGTCCAACTGCTACCCATCACTCAGGAGATGGAGGGGGGGTTGTACTTGCAGTGCATCGGCATAGACGGGAAAGCAAGAGCCGACTGCTACGCCGCCCTCATGTTTCGAAATCTTGTGACTTTTGAAATTTACTGGGGGTGGACCACGTCTGTAAATTTCGATGGGTCCAGAGGCAAAAGTGCCTTGCCTTGCAATCTCCGGGAAACCATTAGTAGCATGGTGAATCGGAGATTCTCAACCCTTACTTTGTGCGACTGGAAAATAATTCGTGATCGGATCAACGAAATGCTTCGTAGAAGGTGCTCTTTTCCTCTCGTCTAACAGTCTGTCCACAAACAAAACATTCCTGTTAGACAAGAGGAATGTAAAAAAACAATTACGTTTGTCAATGGAAACCTGTGTGTGTGTCTCTCTCTGCTGGATGTCCCTCTCACTCTCTGCTGAATGAATAAAAGAATTTTATTGAAAACGCGTTTGCGATTGTCTGGTATTTACCTTGGTCCCTTTTAACTGTTTTTACAGTCTACAGTATTGCTTTGAGACGCCACTTTTAAAGGTGATATGTAAAATAATTTTTTTTATTATTGTTATGGAGAAACATGATCAGATTTTCCCTGGTTCAGAAAAAAAGATCTAAAGTGCTACACATAACTTTCTTAATTCGATGTATTTAAAACAGTGAACTACTGCAGGTGTAACATAACATTCAGAAATACAATCGAGA
The DNA here is from genome assembly GCF_059453375.1 of Lepisosteus platostomus. NCBI lineage: Eukaryota > Metazoa > Chordata > Actinopteri > Semionotiformes > Lepisosteidae > Lepisosteus > Lepisosteus platostomus. Next base: position 37,402,781 of record NC_142615.1, on the reverse strand, counting down.
ATAGTTTTGTGGTGTTTGTTTAGATGAAACGTTCCTAAAACGTATAACGTAACAAAATTAAAGACGATTAAAATCTGTAATCTTTCCACTTGTACTGTATGTCATCGGAAAGTTTCTGCTTTTTGTAAGGATGGTATCAAAAAGCAATCTTAAGTGGTGAGTAGCTGTGCTTTAAGGGACTTAAAAGTAAAAGGAGATCTTCATATTGCTTGACTAATTTTAAAAACTAAGTTATAAATGCAGACGCTCCCTCGGTGCCATGCCGGGTGTAAAGATCAAAATATACATTCGTCCCGGGCAGAGGCCGAAGAGTGCCCGGCTGGGGTGCGCGGGGAAGAGCAGGACAGGAGTGAAAGTGGTCAGGGTGGGGTTTAGGAAGGCGTACAGTCTGGGCAGGTATAGATTTTATTTTTCAAATACGTTTTAGAAAACGATTACAATCTAATCCTTCCACGTTTGATCCCAAAATCCCAAGAAAAATAAATCTAAACGGGTAGAAAGCTATGCTGAAAGTTTATTAAGATACTTAGAAGACAAAGATACTGTATCAATTTATGTTGCATTAGTCTGATTATGATTAAAAAACACATATAATTAAACATGCGTTTGCGATTTAAATCAAAACACGATTTAAATCAATATAAATGTTTATATTGTAACGCATACTGTCCAGCCTCCATTTCTCTATAAAAATTTACTCTATTACACACACACACACAATAGAAGCAGGAAGCAGAAGCAGGGACCGTTGTCAGAAGGGAAGAAGGTGACTATTCATTGTTATCAAAAATGACTTAGAATCGATCATGTTGTGATATTTTGAAATATAAAAGTCAATGGATTGTCCATAATATTCCTATTCTATTTTTTCGAAGAAATGTTTGTTAAAAGAAAAGTCCAGCACCAGCTGGATTTGAACACACAACCCGTGAGTTGGTAATCGGGCACGTAGACCAGTGGGCTACAAGGGAAGTCGCATGAAAAGAGAGGCGAAACAGCCCTACACAGCCCTGTCGCAGTACACGACTATAATCATATCGTTATTAATTTCTTGAGATACGCGATTCCATATTATATTCCCTTTTAATCAAATTCTAAAAGTATGCTTGTTGACTTCGGTATCACGTTAGTTAAAGACTTCGATGCTTAAAATGTTTAGGGAGAAATGGAATACTGGTGTGTATGTTTTCTTTAAAGTACCGAGACCAGCCATATACTGTATGTTTAAGTTCCAAAATTAATATCGTTTATGGCCTTCACACGCGTTGCAGTATGCTCCTATTCTTTTTATGCTCAGGCACTAAGATTTCCCTTCAGTGGTAAAATTCCATATAAATATTCAATACTTAAAGGGCACAGTTAAGACATTAAATATACATATACATACTGTATACAGTACAGTTTGCATACGGTAATATGTTTATGTTCCTAAATCAATCTCTTTTATGAGCATGTGAAAGCATTGGTGAATTGATTCTCAAAAATTACTGTACTTTGCATGATTGGAAACAAATGCATGATTGCGAAATGCTGTGGTGTTACTTTTACAAAGAGGGTCAATGAAAAAAAGAATGTTGACCAGGGCAATACTTTGAGTTTACACTTAAAGCTCGTCCAAGGTCATTCATTATTACTACTATTAGTAATATCTTCGTTAAAGACTTTGATGGCGACAGCTCAAACATGAGAGGTTGAGCTTTATTAGCTCCACCTTGCGGAAATTCCGGATACTATTATTTTGCTTGCCGTATTATAGGAGAATTTACGGTAACAATGACACCAGAAAACTGAAAGTTCCTTCCCCTCCCCAAGTAGAACTGTCTAATCTACATAAACACAGTGGGGTGTAACACCTAGCCTAGACTTTGTGAGAACTGAGTAGTTCTACTCAGTTTGGTGAATTGTTGATAAACCAAACTGGTGCCCTCCCTCTAACTCACCATTCCTCCCTTATGGTAGTGTATGCAGAGAAACCCATGTATATAAACCCATAGGGTCAAATGCAATGGACTTCCCGAGTTAAAACACAGCCGCGTACTAAGTTAGTATGGTACATTCTGGAGATCATCTCCCGCTCCAAGTTCAATTGCAGCAAAAAACATGTGGAACAAAGTTGGAGCTCAGCTCAACTTGTGCTTAATCCGGTTCCAAGGGCTCGGCCTTGTTGTACTAATTAGCCCGAACTGGAGAGGACTGTACATCAGAACACTTCTGATTAGTAGAATAATATGTAGGCCACATTAATATACAATTACTTTTCTGTTTCATTTATATTCAAACAAAATTTCCTGACAAATCAGTTAGTTTTTAATTTAAGAATTGCATTTAGTCGACGATTCACCTGATGAGGCTACATAGTTATTAATGAGATAGCCAATTATAATTAGTCATGAAACAAATGAGAACAGCAGCTGTCCATTTGAAATTAAACACTACTGTATTATTGCAGAATTAATTTTGTTTAACACTCCAGATGAATAAGCAGACATCATTACAGCTAAATTGTTACAAAAGACACCGACTAATAATCAGTAAAGTTAAGTTTTATTTTTAACAGAACTGGAAATTAAACTTATAAAAATACTTGAGCAAAAAAAAAAACAACACAACAATTGTTCCTCTGACCTTCTAAGCATTTTTTTAAGGCAATACATTTCTTTAGCAGGGTGTGCCTTGTGCTTACTTTTCAGAACTTTGATTTTCTCTCTCTCTCCTGTATCAGTTCAGATTAAGCTCTTTAATCAGTTCCAACATCTTCCTTTCAAAGTGGGGAAGTGCTTGCTGGCATGTTGTTTTGCCAAGTCGTGCCTATCCTTTATGACGGTATCTTCTGACACCTGCGCACAATCCAACAACATTACAAGACCAGCGCTATAACAGGAGTCATAAAAACACAAGAAGCCACATTGAACGAGCTTTCAGAATTGGTAAACAACGCTTTGCTTGTCTGTCATTTGGTTTGCATACCAGTCCATCAAGAGCTAGCACAACCCTGGCTGTTTCAACACAGTCATTGGATCACAGCCACAGGACAGAAAAGGGACTGTAAACCATCATAAATCACTTAAGATGCTGAGTTTTTTCCTTTAACATACTTGGGTGCCACCTATTTCCTCCTCATCCCTGCTTTCCTCCAATAACCACAAATACGGAGACCCATCACTAAAATATTTAACAAATCTATCCAGTTGACTCCTCGATTTTATAGAACATATTAAAGCCTCACGCTACATTTATATAAATAATAGTTTAAGTTCTGTTCTCTTCACTCCCTAGCACCTTAAACTTCACAGCTACTAGTAATGATTAACATTCAACATAATTAGTAAATGTCACTTTTGTAAATACACACATTAATCAGCTTCATTATGAATAAATGTGGTATGAGTGTTAAGCAATTTTAATTAAATATTACAATGTTTTCAAGCAGATGCATAAATTCAGTATGTGGTAACTATTATTTCCACTATATTCTGGAGCCTTCTAATGCAATTCATCGTTACACCAAGTATGGTACTAAGTTGCTCAAGCCATATTAAGAGGTGGTTTAAAATAATTCACTAGTTTAGTCACTTCTAGAGGGCAACAACTATTACTCTGTGTTCGTTGCAATTGAGAACAGGTTTAGTACGGTGTGGACTAAGCATAGCAGCAACGTTCGTTGCAATTGGACTTAAGGTGGAGCACAACTTCAGACCACAGCTGCGTACTAAACACGGGTTGAACGCCTGTTAGTACTTCACTTTCAGTTTGTTGCAATTAACCCCTAGACTTTACACTACGAAGGTCTAAATCAAGCTCAAGCAGAGACAACCCATTAATGGCTTTCATAACTTCCATTAGTCTCCACCTCTGTCTTCCCCAACTCATTCTTGATCTTCCTAAACTAGGCGTTTAACTGAAATTCAGCCCAATGAGACTGTTTAGTCTGAGAAAAAAAAAATATAATAAGCGCTATTCCTGACAGCCTGAAAAGAAACACAGATTCCTATAGCCTCAACTGAGCAAAAGAGTCAGTTCCTGCACTTTCTGAAGTATTATTTAAAAAAAAACTCCAGCACTGGCTGGAGAGGCTGTGTGTCCGGGCTCAGCGGTTATATAGGACAGGACTCAGCGCGCAGCAGGTGTGACTCATTGCTCTGCGCTGCCCGTGCGGAATGCGCGTCTCCTCCCCCCACACGCCACCGCCTCGCTAAACCGCCTTCATACTCCCCAGCGGCAATAACATCTCCATTTATTACATTAATTCTTCCCTCTTAACCTAGAAAACTCCCGGGACGTTTCTGTGAACCGGTAAAGCTCTCTCTGTTGGTGGTCACACGTAGAAACAATGCACGAGCTGAAAGCAGGAAGTCAAAGCACTCCTCCCTCACTGTATATCTGGGTCCAGACTTCCGAAAACTCCTAAAAGTGAATTTCCAGAACGCCATATTAAAGTCTCCCACCCGTTCGTTTCAAATACATCAATTAGATGAGTTCGGGTTCTTTTCTGATGTATTTTAATAGTTTGGCACTGTGCCTTGTTAAATATGTTACAAGCAAAGTTTATCAACTTCATGCGAGGTTTTGCGTGGATACAAAAACATTATATGATATCTATAACACACGTGAAGAGTGAATCTGAATTAATCAGAATGCTTTGCTGCACCAGAATTGTTATTTACGTATTTTAAAAATACATCTGTTGCATCTGAAGACAGAATAAAACCCAGAACTGTAAAAGGACGACAGACCATTAAACTGTCTGGTGATATTGCTGCATGGGGCGCAAGATCACAATAGAACACGTTATTGTAAAAATGTTTACATTCGTGAATGAGTATTTTTTTTTAATTATACCAAATGTCCGTTAAATAATGAATTACGTTTATCAGACCATAAACACTATTATATGAAAAAAAAAAACATTTACTATATATGCATTTAACTTGCTTTTTTAAAAAACATGACAATACGATAGATGAAAATTGTTGTTCAGCGCTCTTGTATTAAATATACTCTACCAGCCTTTTAAGTCATGTGTCAGAAATAAAGTGTATAAAATTCGCTAAATCAAACAAAACACAAAACACAAGCGCTACGAAAAAGAAAAAAATGTGTTTATCCTGCAATTTTATCTTGCTGAAACGTTTTTCGTTCGAAAACGATTTTGCCACGCCTGTAGCGTTTACACGAAACCTCTTAGAATCGCGAGAATACTTGCTTTGTGCATAAAATACATTGTGAATGCTTTCTCAGCCTTTACTTTTTCGTTTATATTACATTTTTTGGAACAAGCACGAATATTCTTTTGTCCATATCTTCGCAACGGAAGCACAGAACGCCTTCAAACCAAATGCATTTTAAAGACCACGACGTGGATATTTCCACAGCCTCTACATCAAAGTATCAGTGAGCTAATTATCTTTTTTTAAACCTCCGGTTTTTCATCGATGCGTAATTACGCACTAACTGGAACCCGGGGGACCGCTGTATACACAAGATCACAACGCGAGAAATACTGTTCAATACGGCTTCATGCGAAAAACCCGTATATGACCATAGGCAACAGAATAGCGCAGTCTCCAATTGCTCGGACTGTAAGCACAGGAATAAAGCTTTGTCTGAATTCTGAAACCCTTCCTTTACGTCCTGTTTTCATTCAGGTAAGAGTCAACTATATGCACAATACTACTGACAGCAGGAAGATTAAAATATTCTTTACTCAGCAGCTTATTAAAAACAGCTCCCATGATGTTCAAACCGATTTTTTACACAGAACACTGACACAGCTTTGCGTTCTGAATCTCTTTTTCTCGTGCTTTTATTTAATGTGGCACAATGCACTGGGATAGGGGTATTCTGTTCACAAACCAATAGCATTTAAACCACAGCACCCACAATGCTGCAAGTAAGTGTTTTACACACTAAGCAGAGAGCGATGTCTTCCTCGTTAGTATAGTGGCAAGTATCCCCACCTGTCACGCGGGAGACCAGGGTACATCAGGACGCGCATTGAAGTGAAAGCAGGATGCGCTGCCACATCCACTGTGCAGATCCCGCCACACTAAGAGGTGAGTGGGTCTGTTCGATCACAGCGCTAGGCGAACCCCCAAACAGTGTGGGTGGCAACAAACGAAATGGGCCTGTTTCCGCCCGGTTTCGATCCGGGGAAATCGGGCCCAGTAGTGGCGGGATCTGTACAGTGCATGTCGCAGCGCTTCAATGTGCTCAACATTCACTCCTACCCCGAGTGCAGAAAAGACAGCGTCCGCAGCAACAACAGCTCAGGTCTCTGCACAGGAGCTAAGCTGCCCTCATCTCCTCTGCTCTGCAGCTCCTGCGGAGTGGAGTCCTGCCTGGAGCCGTGTTTGCAGGCGGCGGCTCCCCGCGCCCTGTCTGTGCGTCGTGTCCAAGACCTCCTGGGAGGAAGAGAGAGCCCTCCCACTCGGGGGCTTTTCCACGGTCTGTGTGAGGAGGGGCGGGTGTGTCCAGTAGCTTATCGAGCGGAAGCCTGGGGCGGCGGAGAGCTGTGATCGTGCAGAACTTGAGGTGTCACCTCTTTGTCTGCTTTCCCGCCCCCCCTCCGCCCAAGCTCTGCTCCAAAGTAGCCCGGCAACCCCTCACACCTGCACGTGTCACAACCTAAGGTGCGGTCATGAGACACCCATGGGGTGTCGTTCTGTTCTTGCTAATTGTTTCCTGCCCGTCGCAGGCAGGAGTCCATGCGAGGAAGATGCGCTGGACAGAGCTCAGAGGGCGCAGCTGGGTGGCTTTCCTTCTGAGTGACGTTCCTGCAACACTCTCCCGCTACTCTTGGTGCGCTCATGCCACAACACAGGAAGGCTGGAGCAGGTGGCTGTGGGCTTTGCGCACCGCCGAAATAGCACAGTTGGGAGAGCGTTAGACTAAAGATCTAAAGGTCCCTGGTTCGATCCCGGGTTTCGGCATTTTGTTTCATCGCGCCCTTTGTTCCTCTCTCCAGCGCCCCCTTCCTAAAGTGACGCGTCCCTTTCTCAGCCCAAAACGCAAGCGAGACACCAGCAGCGGTCCCTGCAGGTTTCCGTAGTGTAGCGGCTATCACGTTCGCCTAACACGCGAAAGGTCCCCGGTTCGAGACCGGGCGGAAACAGCCTCGTTTTGCACGCTCCTGTACTTCACAGAGGTCTTGAGCAACCGGTCATTTGTTCCCAATGTATTTCCGGTGCCTTCGTTCACTCTTGTACCAAACGCACGTTCCTTCTGTACACGGAGCCGATCATTTGCAATTGGGCTGTGCCGACAGACCAGGGCGAGCTCTGTCGGCTCAAAAGCAGCGCAGGACCTGCAAGAACAACAGAAAGATTAGCATCCAGCGGGGGCCTCTTAGTGAGCCCAAGAGCTCATCAAGAATCGGCTGCAGCAACAGGGCTGGGCGCATTGTTCCATTCTCCGCCCACTCTCGGTGTAAACAAGTCCCTCCTGGTCTCTGCTTGAAATGCACTTTCCTGCGTTTGCTTTGGTGTAACTGGCTTCCCCTGCATGGGCGAATGTGAAGAAGATCCTTAGTAAGTCATTGAAGAAAACCGAGAAGAGGTCGGAGTGGCCTCTGTCGTTCATCAACGATCCAGTCAGGCAGTAATCCTCTGTAAAGCGCCGTTCGTTCACATCGATTGGCTTTTTTTTGCCTTCATTCGTGCGAGTAGTAAAAGCAGACACCCCTATTCTGCCGTGACCCGGATTCGAACCGGGGTTGTTGCAGCCACAACGCAAAGTACTGACCACTATACGATCACATCGAGTTACCGAGACACACGCGGCAGGGCGGAAAGGGCTGTGCTCTCTTCGTGTGACATAATTCGGAAAAGTCCTGACGTTGCATTTCAACTGAGCCCCAGTATACATCGACCCTTCGACACTCTGAGTGACAACTCTCTTGCGTGTTTTCTCATATTTATGTAGTTTGCTTGCATGATGCCGGTGAAGTGGAAATCTAATAAGTAAATTGATTCTTAAAAATGTAGAGAGCTTTGAAAAAATATATTGGTGCTTTTAGATAATATATTTCAAGGATGTAACTGCTGTGCTACAGTGCGTGCAGAATTTTAGAAAACAGTTCGTCAACAAAGTACACTGTTTAGGTTAGTTTAGAAGACAATGTACCAAAACAATATATGCTGTCTGGGTCATTAGAATTAGCTGAAAGTAACTGATAAGCTTTGAATAACAAATCTAGTTTTTCTTCTCTCGCTCTATGATGTAATCTGTTTTCTCTTAGAGAAAGGGGAAGTTTTAGAAGGGACCAAGTGCTGAACTTTTTTACAGCGCAACGTCTTATAAAAACCCTGTACTGCTTGTAACAAATTGAGTCTCTGATGCACTTGGCGAAGTGGCAGCAGGGCTCCCAATATTCCAATATTGAAATAAAGACCTTACTCAGGTGAGAACTCTCTCTTGTGGCTTCCTTGACAGTTATATTTCCATGACAGTTTGGGGGCTCGTACGGGATCACAAACCTAAACGCGAACGGCTGCTGAAACTCCATCCGGACCCGGACAATTTTAGCAAAATTGGACGAACCTCGGAGGATAAACTGTTTATCCTTCCAGAGACGCGTCTGGAGAATTGGCAGCTGTCTGACGCCAGTAAGTGATCCTTAAAAATAAATAGTTTGAGAAGCGAGCCACAGGGGTGTTCTCACGCGGGTTTGATGAGTCTGGGACTCATATAAAGAACTTATCTTAACACAGACGTGTGGTTTTTGCTCTGCGGAGTAGTTAATGTGATAAGGTTCTAAGTAAGGCACCGATCGGTAAAAATGGGAAATTAAAATTCAAAGACGAAAATGGGACCGAGCAGTCCAGCAAAAGTACACGTACGACAAATTCGGAGAAACAATTATAGCCTGGGTTAGGGAAAAAAATTATGTTCATGAACTGTAAAGCTAGGGTAATAGGTGTAAGGGAACTTGCACATAATTTATATATGATAATTAGGGGCCCATAACTATGAAGGAACTATGAAGTGAATCAGAATGGACAGAGGAAAGTTGAATTAGGAAAAAGAAGTTTCCTGAAGAAGGGGAAACTTAGAAGAGAAGGAGAAGAAATGAAAGAAAATGAATTGGAAAACTTATTTAATGGAAAGAGGAATCACAGAAATAATGGGAAGCTTAAAAAAAAAGACTAGTCTTGAAACTAAAGAACAGCAAGCTGCAGCTAAAGTCATGGCCATGCGTACTAAAAAGAAAAAGTCTCCACCGAAATTAGAAAGCGGTCCGGAGCCACTTGTTTGTGAAATACCAATGTGCATTTTTCCAGGTCCAGAAGGAACTCCCACATATGTACAGTACATTGACATTGGTCTCCTAGTGAATTATTTGCATTAGTTAAGTCTTTTCCTTAATTGCCTGATGATCGTAAAGAATTTAGAAGAAAGGCAAGCGCCTTGTTCTTGATTGTCTTAAGCCTAATTACAGTGACATAACCTTGTTCCTAGATCATATTGTTCCTAAAGGTTTACAACGTCCTCTAAAAAGGAGGAGGCAGATTGGCGGATATGTAACCCAAATGATGAAGAAGTATCCATCTAAATTAAACCACACGGACATGGAGAGGAAAAGTTAGGCGGCCGCTTCTAAAAAGAGGTAAGGACTCCTCTTTTCTAAAAAGTCCCTTGTCCTCTCCATGTTGCTGTGGTGGGTTCAGGGTTTTCCTGAAGCTGAAGCGAGTACAACAGAAAAATGAGTTAATGGTTTATGTGTTTTAGAATCCTGTTTTGTGAAGGTGGGGTAGAAAAAAAGGGATTGCTGAAGGAATAGCGTCTCGCCCTGCCCTTGCGAAACAATCCAGGTGTTGCATCCTGGTACACGACTGCAGTACGGCTGAAGGTAGTAACTAGAACTGTACTCGCAGAAGAGCCGAAATGGTAACTCGATTCAACTGTGTGTTTAAAGCCAGGATTTGGAACCTGGTCCGTGTTCCCAAATTGTGATAGTTCGTCAGTTTGTCTCGACTTGGGGATTCCGCAGGGCGCGTGGGAGACGTGAAAATGGTTTGGTGTGAAGAAAAAAAAAAGTTTGATTAATCCAAAGTGAAACTTAAAAGAAATATGTCAGACGGAATTTAGGCTGAACAGGAATGTAGAAAAGTGTATGAACATTTGGATAAAAATAAACAATATTTAGAGGAATATTTGAGAATTCAACAGAATATCATAGATGAGACGCAAAAATCTCTGATGGAAAAGCTAAAAGCAATGGCTGAACGAAACGAAGTTATATATGCAGAAAAAGAAACAGCAAAAGAAGAAATAGAACGCCTTAAGAGAGAATCTAGGAGAAGGGTGGGAATTAGTGTGGAGATTTTTGAAAGAGCATTACCCACCGAAAACTGATTAGAGAAAAGTAACAGCATGTCCGCAGAAGGAAGTGAGGATGTTTCAGATTTTACAGAAAGGTTTATAGCTTTATGGATAGTATACTTGGGGTTAGCCGATGAGAAGGAAGTGAATGAAGATACTTCCACAGTAATAAAACAAATTTACTTGAGTGGGTTAAAACCTGGTGTTGCCAAGAATGTACAACTATGCTTTCCTGATATTACGGACAGCGGAGACAGATTTGATTTAATAACTCGCGAAGCATGCATGCAGAAGTGCGAGTGCTCCAAATGGGAGGTAAAAAACCTCCCAAGGAGGAGAAAAGGGAGCCGCCAGTTTGTCGAAATTATTGTGCGACTTTAATGTTATACCGAGATATAAAACCCCAAAGACAAAACTACTAATAAGCTGGTGTGTAGTTACTAAAAAAAGGTGTTTTTTGGAGAAATTGTAAGAAAGAGGCTTGATTTCACAATTAAAGAACATGTCAGAAGCTGAAACGAGAGCCGTGCGTGAACTAACAGTTTTAATCTAGTAAGCCCCTCTGTAGCCTTCCTAAATTTATCTCAGCATTGAAATAAAAGTGAAATAATCTTACAGTGTGCAGTAACTGGGGGATACAGGAGCACAGCTGTTCTGTTTTTAGACTAAAACAGCATAAAAATGTGATAGAAAGTTTTCTAACAGGTAACAGGAGGCTACAGGAGAAGGAGTGCAAGGGTTGTGTTTAAAGCAAATATAAGCTGTCAGAGTCTGCTTGGGTAAAGATGTACAGTTTCAACTACTGATGTGGGTGGGGGACTCCCCAGACCTATTTTAGGCCCAGACTGTAGCATTTTATAAGGAATTACTGCATGAAATAGCATTTATGTAAACATAACTCAATAGAGTTATGTGATATTGTGATTGTTTTACCCCTCTACCCCTCTAATGAGGGAATCCATAAGGCCGGGCTACTCCAAGTACTGGATCTTGAAAAAAAAAGGAGTATAAAACCAACTACATGATAAAGCCAGGGTGAATGCCTTCTCAGAACGAGCTTGTCTAGTGACGTATTGGTTTAAGGGGGGTAGTGCAGTCTAAAGACAAAATTGCCTTGACCCCTGCAGCAGAAACCGTTTTTGATGTTTTGAGACAAGCTTTTTTGCAGGCACTGGCCCTGGACTGGATTCCCTCAGACGGATCATCTGTATGTAATCTGTCTGTAAGTGAAAGAAATGGGTTGTGAGCCGTTGTGCTGGTGCAGGAGCATGGAGATAGGCATCGTCTGGTGGGTTTATTATTATTCAGGACCCCTTGATGCGGTGGCCAAGGGGCCGTGTTTATGTGTTGTGCAGGCTACCTGCCTAGCTGTATAAACTGTGAATAATCTGGTGTAGAACTAGCAGACTATGAAAAGATTTAATTGAAACTTGTAAATATGCTAAATGGAAAATTGTAGCAATTTATATAGACTGTATATATACATTTGGTGTATACCACAATTTTGGATGGCAGTGAAGGAATAGGGATTTCCCCAACATGGCAGGGACTCCAGTTAAGAATGCTGGGTTTGTCTCTGAACTGTTAGAAGCTTTGCAGCTACTGACTGAAGTAGCTGTGGTAAAGTGTAAATCACATAATAAAGAAATGTTTCCAGTTACTCGAGGGAACAACTTTGCAGATGTAGCTGTCAGGTGAGCAGTCCTGGTAGAACAGGAGTCTGAGACCCCTGTGAAACCTCTGTTGGTGAAAAGGGGACAGCTACAGGATATTCAGGCTGAGGCCTCTAAAGCAGAGAAAAGGACATGGTAAGAAAAGAGTGTGGTGCTGCCAGCACACTGAACGCCCTGCATGCCCTCACAGCCTAATGCCCTTTGTAGCTCGACAAATGCACTCTGTCGGACACCTGGGTGTGAGTCAAATGGTGTGCCGGTTACCCAAACCTGGGTGGGGACCATGTTTGAAGCAATAGCCACTTATGTGGTACTGTATCTCAATGTGATGCTTATCAAAGGAACTCAACAACAGTTCAGGTGCAGGTGCTACAGCTCAAAAGGCCTGCTCCTGAGAAACCTTTCATGCAGTAGCAAATGTTTACAATTTACAATTGTAAAGGGAAACCTTGGCTCTTATAATCTGTTTTCCCAGTGGGTTGCTGTCACTGCCTCTGTGTCTACCAAACACTTGATGATGGAGATAAGCCCTCGGTGGGCACTGCCCTACCGCTTATATTATGATCAAGGGACAGGCTGTGGCTGCATTATTCGGGGTGAGATGGACTGAGATCACCCTCAGTCTGCTGGAACAGTGGAATAAAGGAACAGAACTCTAAAAGATCGACTAGACATCAGACTGAAGGAACGCCATGGGATGCGGGCTGGATCAAACAGAACTGTGTAATAGAGCCTGTTTGATATCATCACATAGTATTGTAGGTTGTTTGATATCATCACATAGTATTGTAGGTTGTTAATTGAAGTGGTGCACGGGGCTGGTGAACAGGTGCTGGACGCTTGGAGACCTCCAGTAGAGGGAAGACACGACCTGATACCTGGCGAGTGGGTGTGGGTGAGGAAGATATACCCTGCCAGATGTTGCAACCCTGCTGGGAAGGACCATATCAAGTGCAACTGACTACCGACTCTGCCATCTGAGTGACAGGATGAGATCGCTGGATCTACGCATTGCGCTGACACCGAACCACTGCACCAGAGACTGAGTGAACATTATTATATTGTCACTGTTTCTGTGTTTGTTGAGCTTCCTGAGGGGGGGTGACAGTGTACCTGTTAAGTGTAAGGAGTTTTACTTTAATAAATGGGGATATGGAATCAATACTTTATCAGTCAGCCACAAATAATAATCAGAGCTCCTGTTGGGATTGTATTGCTATAAAAGATGCTCATGGGAGTAATCCCCTTTGGTAGAGGTGATTATTTAGGTTAATTGGCATGGGTAAATAGCCCTGCTTTTAGTCTGAGTGTAACTCAGATATATTAGAATGGAAATAACTGTATGCTCCTCGCTATAATCACAGTTTTAGGCCATTCTCTATTAGGGTGATAGACAGCTGTTTAGGTGAGCAAAGACTAAACAGTACTTGTATTCTAGACAATTGTTAGCAAATTAATGACTTAGCAAAGCATATCTATGATGAAGAAAAATATATATCACAATTATAATCCAGATATTTGGGGCATTGGTGCATGGCTACAGTCTGTGCTAGGAACCTGGAGAGGGTCTCTGGTTCAATACATATTTGTGTGTCTGGTATTATTCGTTATGATCATACTGTTAATATCCTGCTTGAAAAACATGTGGACTAAAGCTGCTGCTTTTGTGCTAATTGTACGCCCCGAAGGGATCATGAAGGTCAAAAAATGATTTCATGGGAAAGGTTCTCTTATCTTGTGGCAGAACCTGATGGGTAGAACAATATAGTTTTAAGGGGGGTTACCCTTGGGAGTGATTCCCATAGATGCACATTATTATTATGGTTTGTTTGTTTATAATAAGATGTTTTGCAGGAACGGACCAAAGAGAAATTTTACAACTTCAGCTAGAATTGTTCTGCAAAACGGCACAGCTGAGGCAGTGGAACAATGTGTAGATTTTTCTAAGAGTTATTACCCAGCTGTTGACCAATCTTGTAAAAAAAACCCTAAGAAAAATGCTGGGCTCCAGCCCACAGGGATTTACCTGTGCTGTAAGAACTAATGCGTGAATAAGGAGACTGGATTCTGGTGAAAGACAGGAAAAAGAGGTGGTGTTCGCTCAGGTGGAGGGGGCCGTGCCAGGTGCCCTGAATTCATGCTTCCCACTGTAAAAAGGTCACAAACGAACTGAGCAAAGAGCAGGAGTGATGTCTCCACAGGGATAGATGGGGATCACATGCTTGGGACTGATGTGCACAGCCTTTTTTCCTTTTTATGTGGAAGCCTGTCACCACCCAGAAAGAGGAAGAATCTAAACGCGAAGCCTCTTTGTATACAAACTGGCTGAATGAAACTGATAATGAGGGGGATATGAGTAATTTGTGGTACAAATTTATAAATCATACTGTAAAGTTAAAGAAATTTAATGCATCTCGTTATGTATGTGCTTTAATGCCTCATTCTACAGCCTCACCCATTTCTCTCCTGGTTAGAATCACTGTTTGGGCCAGGGGGAATGTTTTTCTTTAAGTTACTAACACCGATTATAGTAGCTGTGATACTTGTCTTTCTGTTTTTGTGTTGCTGTACAAAATATATTATTCCAATGCTTTGAAATATGGTAATGAATATGTTTGCGCATCAGTATGTTCTGGTAAGAACGCAAGAATCCGAAGTATGGGAGCCTCCTGGGAGTCCATATGAAGAATCTAACTTTTAATTATTTTCAAGAATAAAAGGAGGGAATTGTAGTGGAAATCTAATGAGTTAATTGATTCTTAAAAATGTAGAGAGCTTTACAAAAAAAATTATTGGTGCTTTTAGATAATATTTCAAGGATATAACTGCTATGCTACAGTACGTGCAGAATTTTAGAAAACAGTTAGTCAACAAAGTACACTGTTTAGGTTAGTTTAGAAGACAATGTACCAAAATAATATATGCTGTCTGGGTCATTAGAATTAGCTGAAAGTAACTGATAAGCTTTGAATAACAAATCTAGTTTTTCTTCTCTCGCTCTATGATGTAATCTGTTTTCTCTTAGAGAAAGGGGAAGTTTTAGAAGGGACCAAGTGCTGAACTTTTTTACAGCGCAACGTCTTATAAAAACCCTGTACTGCTTGTAACAAATTGAGTCTCTGGTTGCACTTGGCGAAGTGGCAGCAGGGCTCCCAATATTGCAATATTGAAATAAAGACCTTACTCAGGTGAGAACTCTCTCTTGTGGCTTCCTTGATAGTTATAGTTATAGTTTCCATGACAGCAGTTTAACCGATCTTGTTACAGCATGTTACAGTTTACTATTATTAACCATATTAATTTTAAGTGCTTAATGTAAAATCTTGTAAAAATATATTTTCATTGTTCAAATATACATTAAGTCTGACTATCATATAATAAGTTAAATACAAAACTAAAGAAAAAATAGGGTTAAATATAATTCAAAATATTTTGCTAACAATGTTAACTGTTGATGAATAATAAAATGTATTAACTAAGGAGTAGGATGGCACAGTTGTTAGTATGTTTTTTGTTTTGTTTCTTTTTCATAAATACAACAGTAGTACCTGATGTCTCAGTGGCTTTCAAAATTAAATTATGCATGCAAACCTGTGAACTAGAAAGATAACTAAGATATCCATCCATTATATTCCATAATATCCATGAAATATATGGCGCTGAAATATGTGTGACGCAGTGGTGGCCTGACACGGTGAGGTGCCCTGGCAGCTGTATGATGCAGTGGTGGCCTGGCACGGTGAGGTGCCCTGGCAGCTGTATGATGCAGTGGTGGCCTGGCACGGTGAGGTGCGCTTGCAGCTATGTGGCACGGTGAGGTGCGCTGGCAGCTGTGTGATGCAGTGGTGGTCGGGTATGTAGAGGTGTCGTGCGAGGCATGCTTTTTGCACGCATGAAGTAAATCCCACGATCGCTTTTGAACTTGGACAAAGTACTTCCAAAGGAGCGCTATGCGCAAAGATTTAACAAGCTCAACCCCCGCCGACGATTTGGTGTGAAGAAGCAGAACATTCAAGTTTCACAGACAGAAGCAGCACGCCAGCACAGCCAACATTAAAACGGAGGGCACACTACGATTTGCATTGACACAAAAGTGATCTGGGCAGATGTCGTTCCCTGCATAACGAAAAAAGTGGCAAAGCGCCTTTGGGTTGAGAGGACGCAAGAAGGTTTTTGTTTTGTGCCTTGATGTCAAGCTGAGAAAGTATCTTTAAACACTTTGCTTAGTTTCTCGAGAGACTGCCAAAAAGCAGTTCCCTCCCTTTCGTCTGAAGCCAGCTGAAAGTGGGTCTCAACAGAAGCACCTGGCAGCGGTGGGATTCAAACCCACGCCCCTGAAGAGACTGGAGCCTTAATCCAGCACCTTAGACCGCTTGGCCACGCTACCTGCTGCGTGCTGTCTCTTTGTCTCATTACTTGCCTGGAGGAAGCCGGTGGGTTTTGCTGTTGTCGCCCGACTTAGTGGCGTTATGACCGTGGAACCGACTGCACCTGCTTTTTCTGAGATGCTTCCCCTCTCATGGCGAGATCTCGACTTCTTTAACACCTCTGGATAAAGATCTTCTGTGGAGCAGGTTTCAGACCTCTGCGTACAGCACCCTTGATGTCATTTTATTTTTACAGCAGCCGCATCCGGAAAGTTGTGTCTTTTACGTTTTATTTGAACAACAAAACTACATACAATACAAACAAGAGCACATATAACGTATCAAGAAAATCGTCAGGGGCACATGCTATAATACAATTACACTTAATGAAAAACGATTACACAAGGTAAATAAAGATAAGGTCCGCACAGCTTGTTCTTACATTTCGAAAGAGTCCGTAAATACCCCTTGACGTCTATTTTGAACTGTTCAAACGTAGGACTCTTCCCAGACCATTTCACTTTATACCACATTCCTAAACGAGGATGCTTCTCCTGTTTTAGAACTATTTTGGGCGGTATGGCTTATACAGCACACCCACAGTATTCTAATGGTGGGCTGCAGATCTGTGCTATAGTTCAGTTGAATTCAAAGGATCCAGCAATCGTACTGGATTTGACCGGGATTCTGAAATGTCTCTTGCAAAAGTATTCGGGTTTGCTTGAACCTTTGATACAAAAAGTGATCTGATCTGAAACTACCCATCTTACAATCTCTGAGGTAGTTGTCACTAAACTCGGACGTGATGTGGCACACATGTGCCGTGTGCCTTTACTTTTGTAAAAAACTGGTATTGGGAAAAGTTTCTTAATATTTCTTTTGATTAGCATGCAAGAATTTGTGATCATTACCTATGGAATTTACCGCCAGTGTGGAGCTTGAATTCACAACCTTGAGACTCAGTGTTCAAGAGTCACAGAAGAGGTCAGCCTGGTCTTCAGTTTAGCAACGATAAGCTCCGGCAGTGCTCCTCTGTAAAGCAGATTGTTCGGATCGGTTATGTGGGACGGCACTTCGATACTAAGATCGTTTGCAGCACACGCATGGTTTCCCCCTTCACGCAAAAAACATAGACGAAGGAAGCTCTATTGTCTTGGGCTGCTGATCCCGGATTTAAAGCGCTCTGGGTGCCAGCTAAGTCTCTAACAAGCACACTATAAAGACAGGAATTACACTTTGCTCACGTCACGCATGGAATGGCGAGGCTACTTGATCCAATATTATCTAGCCTCACCTTATATGGTGCCGATTCCTGGTTTTCATTTAAGAAAGAGCACTGCAAACACCGTAAACAGTGCAAAACGTGTGATGAAAGAAGTCTTTTCCCCCCTTTGTCTAAAGCAGAACACAGCGGAGTCATGCCGAGGGTTGTGAGATCAAGATTTCAGTGGAGCACTGTCGTCTACGTCTTTAGCTACATGAGTTGGACATCCTCTTGTACACGGAAAGCAGATTGAGATCCTCTGACATGAAAAGTGCCAGGTAAAAGCCATTTCTCATCCTTTCTCTTAGTGGTGGAGCTATCGCATGTAAATGAGGCAACTTGCAAGGCGAGCAGGCTCGGTGCACACCGAACGCAGATGTCTCAGAGCAGTTGAGACGTGTCCAAGTGGCTGTCAAAGGACAGCACTTTGCCGGCACCGTGGCTTAGTTGGCTAAAGCGCCTGTCTAGTAAACAGGAGATCCTGGGTCCGATTCCCAGCGGTGCCTTTCTTCCTGTCTTACTGTACAGAATTTATCCTTACGGGCAAATCCCATGCCTTTTAATTCAGGTGAATGCAAGTGTTCGTTTCCTTTCTGGAACAACTTGTTTTGAAAGAAATCTATACAGCTTGAGAAAGATGAAACACAAATCTTGCTTATCAGTGAAGAAGAGGTGCTCCCAGCAGGCCAGCTAATACCAGCAAGTTTTTTTTCACCCTGACCCAGAGAATGGAGAAAAGCGAGGCGTCTGTGGCTCTGCAGTGTAATCAGTTCAGGAGTTCGGCGGTTAGCTGAAAGAGTGGTAAATGGAGCTCGCCCCAGCCCATTTTTGTTTTGTGCCTTGATGTCAAGCTGAGAAAGTATCTTTAAACACTTTGCTTAGTTTCTCGAGAGACTGCTCAAAAAACAGTTCCCTCCCTTTCGTCTGAAGCCAGCTGAAAAGGGGTCTCAACAGAAGCACCTGGCAGCGGTGGGATTCGAACCCACGCCCCCGAAGAGACTGGAGCCTTAATCCAGCGCCTTAAACCACTCGGCCACGCTACCCGCTGTGCGTTGTCTCTTTGTCTCATTACTTGCCCGGAGGAAGCCGGGTGGGTTTTGCTCTTGTCGCCCTACTTAGTGGCGTTATGACCGTGGAACCGACTGCACCTGCTTTTTCTGAGATGCTTCCCCTCTCATGGCGAGATCTTGACTTCTTTAACACCTCTGGATAAAGATCTTCTGTGGAGCAGGTTTCAGACCTCTGCGTACAGCACCCTTGATGTCATTTTATTTTTACAGCAGCCGCATCCGGAAAGTTGTGTCTTTTACGTTTTATTTGAACAACAAAACTACATACAATACAAACAAGAGCACATATAACGTATCAAGAAAACCATCAAGGGCACATGCTATAATACAATTACACTTTATGAAAAACGATTACACAAAGGTATTCGGGTTTGCTTGAACCTTTAAAAAAAAGTGATCTGAAACTACCCAGCTTACAATCTCTGAGGTAGTTGTCACTAAACTCGGATGTGATGTGCCACACATGTGCCGTGTGCCTTTACTTTTGTAAAAAACTGGTATCGGGAAAATTAAAGTCGAAACCCAAAACAGTAACATATTTAAGAGTAAATGCCTCCTAATAGCTAGCGAGCGCTCCTAGTTAGTAAAGTTGTTTGTGTCCCTGCCTGTCACGCGGGAAACCGGGGTTTGATTACTGATGGGGAAACAGCTAGTTTTTTATGATCAGATTCCAATCTTTAATGCTGTGTGTGAGAGTTTACGTAACTTTCTTTTTCTCACATTTTCTGACGACTATTTCGAAGGAGCGCACTGTCAACTCCAAATACTTTTCAAAAATCTGCCTGCATGTTTGATTAGTTTTGTTTTACTTAGAAAAAGTTCAATATCGATCATAACTAAAGAAAATTATGATCAGAAACAAAAACAAAATGTTGAAGATGCAACTCGATCTTGAATCAGAGATGGGTGACATGGGCTTCTGTTCTGATATGGTTGTACGAGAAACAGGAGGAATCTCTTCTCTCCTATGGAGCATGAGCTGAATCAGGAATGAGACATGTCATATATCAACGCATGACCTACATCGTAAAACAAAAACTAAAATAAAAACTAACATTAAGTTATCAGAGACATCCATTTATATACAAACAAGAGACAGACAAAGCAATAATTCTACATTAACTTGTCCTGCACTGATCAGACTAATTGAAATGGTCTGATTCAGAGCCTGTGCAGCTTGTGCTAATACAACAACGACAGTATTGAACCCTCAGCACCATACTGACTACTGAGCACAAGTTCAGCTGCTCTCCAGCTTTGTTACGCATGTTTTTTTATTGCAAATGGAGCTGATCCCCAGACAGTACAGTGTTAGTCAGCAGCCTCTACTAGTAATACATCGCCCCTGTCCAAAATCTCTAGGTAAAAAAAACACATTTTATACATTTGTCTGTTTAAAAATATAATCTCTTTTAAAAAGACAAAGGGTTTGTGTGTCAATTGTTTCGAATTAATTTCGAACGCAAAGAAAAGTAGTTTTCTTCCAAGAAATCACACATTTGTCGCAACCTCCATACTATACTTCTCTCTTGTAGTAGTAAAGCATTTTGATTTAAACTGAACAATATATTAAATGTTTCATCTATACACTTACGATTAACATAGGCAGCCTTGAACGGATTGTGGAAATCTAATATACAGATGGATTCTAGAGTGTGCTTTCCAACTTTTGTGTAACATTTTCCTTTGATAGGGCGGAGTTGTTTTTAAAATCTGGATTAAATAAAAAGGAGTGACGTCAGTGTAAAACAGCTTTCCTTCATGGGGAACAACAGTTGTGTTCCATATTTCTAATTATTTTGGTTTCAAGATAGCAATTTAGTATGAAACATAAAAGCCAGCTGGATAAATCTGTTACACGTCATTTACAATGGTCTTTCAACTAATAGCCCGTGCAGGGATCAAACCCCAACTGTTGTTGCGAGTTGCATAAGGCTCTGCAACATGCAGATGAGAAACTAACCTCCGCTTCTTCATTATATACACAGTGAGCTATATTTGCGAGTCTACTGCCCCCTGCGGGCTCTGTATTTGATTGCGGTACAAGACCGGCCGTGGAGGTAAAGTGAGACGGGTGTGTACATTAAAAGGCTCATAGCGTCCCTGGGAAGGCTCAAACCACCACCCTTTTTGTTAACAACCGAGCCACAAAGACTCATGTACAGCTTAACACTCCTAGGTCTCAGTTAAAGTGATACACTGGAGTGAAAGTGAAAGTGATGAATTTCTGGAGAATCATTTGTCAGTTTCCCTACGGGACTAATAAAGTATTATCTATCTCTCTTAAAGGAAAATCGCCAACAGTGGCCGATATCTATTGGAGTTTTTTTCATTCTATACTGCAATTTCTGAAGGGTACAGGCTTGGGGAATTGGACCTTATGGTGAAGGCTGCGGGCTCAGCAGCAGCAGAACCTGATCAGTATCGGTTGACTCCGATATACTTTGACAACTTAACTTCTGGATTTAGAGACATTTACCTTAGTGTCGGTATACTAAGATGTTTTGGTATCGAGGAAGGAGGGACAAAGCAAATTGGCAGAATGTGTGCTACTTTGTTGACTACAAGTCCTCACATGCCAGAGGGTCAATATTAAAAAAAAACGTAACAGTATAATCTCTTGTACTTCACAATTTAATAGTGTCTGTTACATTGTGTCTCACACCTCAGTCTCAGAATTGTGAGACAAGTTTGTAATCAGGAGGGAGGGCAATAGCAATTCAGCAGAAATTGCATTCACCTTTTCCCAATGCATTCTCACATGCCATTTTCTCACATGCCATGCTCAGAGGGTCATATTTTTAAAATGGTATCATAAAATGTCCTGAAGTTCAGGATTTTGACAGTCTGTTATATTGTGTCTCACACCTTGATGTCAGAAATATGAGATGATTTTAAAATCAGGAGGGAGGGCCCTAGAAATATAGCAAACATTGCATTTACCATTTGACAATGTATTCTCTCGTGCCATGTTCAGAGGGTCGTATTTAAAAAAACGGTACAGTACAATGTCCTGAAGTTCAGGATTTTGATAGTCTTTTCCATTGTCTATCACACATCTGTGTCAGAATTTTTAGACATTTTTATAACCAGGAGGTAGGTTCGATCACCCTCTGCTCATCCTCAGTTAACCATTTAGTCTCATATGCCATGTTCTAAATGTCCCATTTAAAACTGCTATATTAAAATTTCTTGTAAAATGCAAGAGTTTGAGACTTTTTATGATCAGAAGGCAAGGTCGTGGAAAATATGTAGGAAGTGCCAGTGAATTTACGTTTTGACTTTGTCTTATTTACTCGTGGTATAACATGCCAGTTTGTTTTATTGTGAGTTGTGTTTCTGAAATGTGTTTCATACAAAAATGCAATTTGGACAGTCTCTACTTACATATTCCCCTTTACTGAGGAAATGTACAATAATACATCCGGATAAGTATTTTTAAAAATGACTGTAGAGAGCCATCTACAGGCGAAAGACGACATAACATCACAGCAGTAGCATTTAAGATGGAACGAAAAACACAAAGCAGCAGCTGGCGAATAAGAAGCCAACTTCAGCCTCGTTAATGCAATAGCATTAGGTGAGGTGGAAAAATATTTCTTGCTCTGAATCTTAACATTTTTATAGGAGGTGTTCTAGGACCTCTTGCCTCAGAAAAAAAACTGCCAGTACATCACTTATTTCTACTCCATCAATAGCAGCAGTGTTATCAGTACTGAGCCCTAAATGTAGGTCCTATCATCATATAAAAAGTCGAAAGTATCGACTGCATTCAACTGATAAAATGAATCTTCTATGAGAGTTATATCTTTATCCAAAATACATCGGAAACAAATTTGCACGTTTTTTTTGGGGGGATCCTGAAGACTGAGACTCAAAACTTTTTTTTCCTTCTTTCCAGGAGGAAGGATTATTCAGATGCAAACATTGTCCCAAAATCGATGTACTCTTCAATGATATTCAAATCCTCAAATTCTTCATCTGAATGTCGATATTGAAATATGATATCGTACAAATTGTGGTTTTCTTTTTAAAGCAAATTTTATGCTTTAAATTAAATAAATTGTATTTATTATGAATGTGCCGGAATTTTTTCAGTACTTTAGAGGGTTCTGCCATTTTAGATGTTATGCTGTTCCTGTCTGATTTATCAAATGTGTCATTTAAATCTCCCGTCATTTCTATATCAGCCTGAAGGCCTTGAAGTAAAGATTGCAATTCATCCAAAAATGCAATTCATCCAAAAAAAGTTTCCCACTGGTGATACATACAAGGAAATGAATGTACATTTTCCCCCCAAATCAACAAATTTAAAATCAAATACCTCCCTCATCTGCAGGTGGAGAGAATAATGTCAGAATAAATACAGGTTTAAAAGTCAGGAGCATTGATAGTCCTATTTTAAAATGACACTAAAATGCTCACAATATATTAAAAAGCTCTGTAAAATAATAAAAAAATTAAAAAAGGTAAAAAGAAATAATACACAGTTATAAAGCTCAGGAATTATCAATGGGAACTTACAATGGGTTGATATGATTTAAAAAATAAAATATTTGAAAAAATCCACTTACAATATGCTAAAAAAGAATACTTAAAACAGGTTTTAAAATTTAAAAAAATAAATAAAACAAGTTAAAAATAAATACTAAATGGGTTTAAAATTCAGGAATGTGATTGGTCAGATGCTTACAATGAGTGTTGCTGGTGTTTCGTGTGATTTACTGAAATGAAAAAATATTCAATTTAAAAAAGGCAAGAGCTTGTATGAAAAAAAAGTTCTTAAGTATCTTTGTTGTAAGAGCTGCACCAGAACTAGTGTATTCATATACATCAGAAAAGTAGCTGAACTTGACTGGTTTCTATTCAGTTATATGCATTAGGGATGAAAAGGAGACTTACATGGATTTTATTAGGTTTTAGGAATCAGAACATTTATTTTTACACATTTATGCCTATGAGGAGAAATAACTTCCTGCTTTCAGCGCTTTTATTGTTTCTGCTTGTAACCTCGAACAGAGAAACCTAGTACTGACTGTTTCTGGGATTTAAGAGGGATGTACTGTATGAAGACAGTAAAGGGAGTTTTTTTTTCCCGCTGTAGAGTATGAAGGCGGTTTGATGAGTCTGGAGGGAGGAGACACGCATTCCGCACGGGGAGCACAGAACAACGAGTTTCACCTGCAGCTCGCCGAGTCCTGTCCTATATAACCGCTGAGCCTGGGACACACTGAGTCTCTAACCAGTGTTCGAGATGTAAAGGGTTAAACCCAGAAGTCGAGAGTGGAGTTTTTGTATAAGTGTAAGATTAAGGGAATAGGGTTTTGGTGGGTTTGGTGCACAGAAGAGGTTTCGGTTTAGGTTTAGTTTGCTTTTGACACATTTGTAACGGCCATGGCGGCCTGTAGAGTCGGCATGCGCCGTTACTTTTGCTCATGTTTGGTGTATAAGGGTGGTGAGGGTTCGGCTCACTCGGGTGATATTTCACGGTTGGACTTTTCAAGGAAGGTGTTACAGAAAGGATTAAGGCATTAGATGTCAAATGCTTAATTACTTTGCTGAAGGGAATTGGTTTTGACATTAGTTTCAATCGGCGAAGTTACTGGAAGAATTTTGGATGAAAATAGAGGAGAAAAAAAGATGTGGGCCTGATTAGAATGTTTGAATGGCAGAAGCTGATGGATCTTTCTAATGTGGTGTGAGCCTGGTCAGTACCTGGATGGGAGACCTCCTGGGAAAAACCAAGGTTGCTGCTGGAAGAGGTGTTAGTGGGGCCAGCAGGGGGCGCTCACCCTGTGGTCTGTGTGGGTCCTGATGCCCCAGTATAGTGATGGGGACACTATACTGTAAACAGGCGCCGTCCTTCGGATGAGATGTAAAACCGAGGTCCTGACTCTCTGTGGTCGTTAAAAATCCCAGGGCGTTTCTTGAAAAGAGTAGGGGTGTAACCCTGGCATCCTGACCAAATTTCCCATTGGCCCTTACCAATCATGGGCTCCTAATAATCCCCCTCTATGAATTGGCTACATTACTCTGCTCTCCTCCCCACTGATAGCTGATGTGTGGTAAGCGTTCTGGCGCATTATGGCTGCCGTCGCATCATCCTGGTGGATGGTGCACATTGGTGGTGGTGGAGGGGAGTCCCCATTACCTGTAAAGCGCTTTGAGTGGAGTGTCCAGAAAAGCGCTATATAAGTGTAAGCAATTATTATTAATTAATAGGACTGTGATTGTTCGCATGTTTAATGAGATGGTGATGAAGGAAGATGTTGTGACATGGTTGTCTAAGTATTGTTTAGTGAAAGGTGAGCTTCAGAAAGTCTTGGATGATGATGGCATCTGGAACTGTGCATGGAGAGTACCTGTTTTGTTGCATGAAGATAAAAATGGTTATGGTGGATTTAAACACATTCCTTCTTTGATTGGATTAGGTGAAAATAGAGGCCTTGTGTTCTACCAAGGGCAGCCAAAACCGTGCAGGAGATGTGGGGAGCTGGGTCACTTTGTGGATGCGTACAAAGGTGATGTGTGGTAAGTGCAAGGAAATTGGACATGCATATACTGAATGTACAAGCGTGAGAAAATGTAATCTCTGTGAGTGTGAAGGTCATGTGTTTAAAGACTGTCCAGATTCCTTTGCAAATAGAACAAAACTAGGAAGACGACTGCTCTTCCAATAGCCTGCCACCTGTGGAGACTGAAAGTGCTCAAATGAAATGTACAGAACAGAGGGTGCAGTCTAAAAGAGACATTGGATTTAGAAAATGATTTAACTCCGAGCAGAAGAGTGAGGGAAGATCATTTTCCGAGTCCTCAGGTAGGTTCTCCCATGGGTTTAGATGTCTCCAATATATGTGATCTTACTGACCAAGCTTTAGAACCAGAGACTCAAGGAGGGCAGGTGGAGAAATATCCTATGGATTGTGGGGGTGGTGGAGGAGGAGACAATTAAAGCAAAGGGGGGGGGCTGTTGGGTAGGTGTCACCTACTGAATGATTGTAGCCAGAGCTTTTAGTTTCCCCTGGTCCTACTTTAAGTATGGCTCTTAATATTGTGTCCATAAATGTGAGAAGCATTCGCTCCAAGTTAAGGGCAAGGACTATACTATAATTTGTGAGGAAGGTAAATGCTGATATTGTGTTGTTACAGGAGTGTGGGTTACCCTTTAAAAACTGCCATAAGGATATGGAAGAACTGTGGACATTGGGCCCATCAATCTGGAGTGGGTCCAAAGAAAATAAATCTGATGGTATAGCTGTTCTAATTAAAAATAAGATGGTAGAGGTATGTCAGCACCTTGTAGTGAAACCAGGGAGAGCACTGGTGGTGTATCTGGGTTTCATGAATGTCTAATTTAAACTCTTAAATATATATTGTCTGAGTTGCTCACATGACAGATATGTCCTAATTCAGGAACTGAGTATATTTATTGGGATGGGAACCCCAATCCCAATCCCATTTAGCTGGGGATTTGAATTCTCTTTTAGAAAGAGAAGGCAGAATGAGGGGCGAGAGACGGGTCCAATTTGATAAATCATCAATATTATTGCAAACATTATGTAAAGATTTTAAACTGAAAGATGGCTTCAAACTTCATAGTCAGGGGAGGGCAGGTTTCACATGGCACTAGTCTAATGGGACCCAAGCCTCACGCATTTTGTTTTGATACTTGTTTGACTGTTTAGGATTAATGTTTTGGTGGCAGATCAATTAAAGGACAACAACCAAAAACACTGGTTCTCACACTGAACGCATTCTCCTTCTATAATCTTTTTTACCAATAGGTGAGTGGAGTTGCCATTGGCACCAGAATGGGACCCAGCTATGCCAACATTTTTGTCGGCTGGGTAGAAGAACGCTTCTTCGCTTCCTACACTGGCTATGTCCCTGACCTCTACAAGCGATATATTGATGACTGCGTCGGTGCCGCTACATGCTCCAACGATCAGCTTGAATTCTTCCTGCACCATTTCACCAACTTCCACCAGTCCCTCAAATATACGGTTAACATACCTTCCACCACTCTTCCGTTTCTAGACATCCATTTGTCTATCAACTACCCCCGACTGTCCACTTCAGTTTATTACAAACCCACGGATTCACACAGCTACCTCCTGTACATCTCATTTCATCCCAACCACACTAAAAACTCTCTTCCTTTTTCACAATTCCTTAGGTTATGACGATTATGCAGTGACGACATCGACTTCGAAAACCAAGCCCTCGAAATGTACTCATTTTTCATCAACAGAGGATACCCCAGCAGTGTGATTGACAGGACCCTTGCCCGAGCCAAAAACACCCCCCGGACCATCAACCCGATCAGGAACTCCCGCCGTAACAACCGCATTCCTTTGGTGCTTCCTTACCACCCTAACACACTTTCTATCCCCAGGACCATTAACCAGAACTTTTCCATCCAACAGGATGATCCCTCCATTGGGGCCCTCTTTTCTGATCACCCTATCATCTCATATCGCCGACCACCTAATCTGCGTAACCTCCTTGTTCACAGCTCCCTTGACCGCCCTCAGCAACCATCCACACCAGGCACTTTCCCTTGCAACAGAGCTCGCTGTATCACCTGTAAGTACACAGCCACCACCACACTCATTCAAGGCCCCTCAGGACAATTCCAGATCACCCAGACAGCATCTTGTACCTCCAGCAACCTTATTTACTGTATCTCTTGCAGTAAATGCCCAGCCATCTACATTGGGGAAACAGGAAGGAGACTCGGAGACCGCTTCAGAGAACACGTCAGGGCTGTGAAGATTAAAGATCTCTCCAAGCCCATTGTTTCTCATTTCACCTCTGACGGCCACGACCACTCTAATCTCTCCATCTGTGTTCTCAAAGACGGTTTTCCGAACTCATACATCAGAAAGACCACCGAAACAAGAAGAAAAAAAGAAGAGAGAAAACAATGTTTTGGCCGTGGAGCGTTCTTCAGGTGTGAGAGAGAGAAGGCAGTAGGCAAAGGTAATGTAGTGGGAGAACAAAGGCTGGGAGGGAGGAGGGTTGAGACGCGGGAGCAGGGGACAGAAAGAGAGGCAATCAAGAGGTGTGAAGTCAGAATAGGTGTTGAGAGGTGTGAAATGAAACTTCCAATGAATGGAGAAAAACTTAGTAGAATAGTAGTCTGTCGTTTAGAGAAGGGGGAAGGTATGATCCTAACTGCAGGATAAGTTTGGTTTCAGTAGTCTTACTAATGTATGAGTTCAGAAAACCATCTTTGAGAACACAGACGTAGAGATTAGAGTGGTCATGGCCATCAGAGGTGAAATGAGAAACAATGGTTTTTGGAGAGATCTTTAACCTTCACAGCCCTGACATGTTCTCTGAAGCGGTCTCCAAGTCTCCTTCCTGTTTCTCCAATATAGAGAGAAACTGGGCATTTACTGCAAGAGATACAGTAAATAAGGTTGCTGGAGGTACAAGATGCCATCTGGGTGATCCAGAATTGTCCTGAGGGGCCTTGAATGAGTGTGGTGTTGGATGTGTACTTGCAGGCGATACAGCGAGCTCTGTTGCAGGGGAAAGGACCTGGTGTGGATGGTTGCTGAGAGCGGTCAAGGGAGCTGTGAACACGAAGGTTGCGCTGATTAGGTGATTGGCGATATGAGATGATGGGGTGGTCAGAAAAGAGGGCCCCAATGGAGGGATCATCCTGTAGGATGGAAAAGTTGTCGTTAACAGTCCTGGGGATAGGAAGTGTGTTAGGGAAGCACCAAAGGAATGCGGTTGTTACGGTGGGAGTTCCTGATTGAGTTGATGGTCCGAGGGGTGTTTTTGGCTCGGGCAAGGGCCCTGTCAATAACACTGCTGGGGTATCCTCTGTTGATGAAAAAGGAGTACATTTTGAGGGTTTGGTTCTGGAAGTCGATGTCGTCACTGCATATTTGTTGTAGCCGAAGGAACTGTGAAAAAGGGAGAGAATTTTTAGTATGTTTGGGGTGAAAACAAGAGATAGCTGTGTGAATCCGTGGGTTTGTAATAAACAGAAGTGGAGAGTCTGGGGTAGTTGATGGAGAAGTTGATGTCCAGAAACGGAAGAGTAGTGGAAGATATGTTAACCATATATTTGAGGGACAGGTGGAAGTTGGTGAAATGATGCAGGAAGCACTTAAGCTGATCGTTGGAGCATGTGGCGGCACTGACGCAGTCATCAATATATAGCTTGTAGAGGTCAGGGACATAGCCAGTGTAGAAAGCGAAGAAGCGTTCTTCTACCCAGCCAACAAAGATATTGGCATAGCTGGGTCCCATTCTGGTGCCCATGGCAACTCCACTCACCTGTTGGTAAAAAAGATTATTGAAGGAGAATGCGTTCAGTCTGAGAACCAGTGTTTCTGGTTGTTGTCCTTTAATTGATCTGGCACCAAAACATTAATCCTAAACAGTCAAACAAGTCCATGTGATGAAAACCCTTATGCTCTTTAATGTTTTTTTACGCACTAATTTCCTATTTGAGGGACAGGTGGAAGTTGGGTCCCATTCTGGTGCCCATGGCAACTCCACTGACCTGTTGGTAAAAAAGATTATTGAAAGAGAATGCGTTCAGTGTGAGGACCAATTCTGCAAAGCGTACCAGGGTGTGGGTGGGTGGACCAAGCACTGTGCGTTTGTCCAGCGTGTGCTTGAGGGCTGTAAGGCCGTCATTATGGGGAATGACGGTGTACAGAGATGTGGTGTCCATGGTAAAAATGTGGCATTCGGTACCCTGAAATTGGAAATCATTGAAAAGTTGGAGCACGTGGTTGGTGTCTTTGATGTATGAGGGAAGATCTTCAACCAGCGGTCTCATGAGGCTGAGATGTAAGTAGTAGGACAGTTACATGCTGATACGATGGGGCGTCCAGGGGTGTCCGGTTTGTGGATTTTGGGGAGGAGGTAAAATTGAGATACCTGTGGGTGTTCCATGATGAGCCGGTTCGCCTCCTGGGGTAGCTCGTTACTGCTGATAAGAAGGGAAATGGTGGATACCACTTCCTTTTGGTAGTCAGTGGTAGGGTCCTGTTGGAGAGGGAGGTAGGCAGAAGTGTCAGTTAGTTGTCTAGAGGCTTCAAAGATATATAGATCCTTACGCCACACCACAACAGCACCTCCTTTGTCCGCTGGTTTGATGACGATAACATCCCTGTTGCGGAGAGACTGGAGCGCCTGATTTTCTCCTTGGGTGAGGTTAGACCTATGTTTACTGGGTATAGAGAGTGCCTTGGGAGCTTGATTAGTGCATTGGTTGATGAAATAATCAACTGGTGGAAAACGGCCAGAGGAGGGAGTCCATTTGGGATTAATGTTGTTAATGACATCAATAACCGGGTTGTCATCAGCTGCCTGTGAAGAGGAATTGTCGGCAAAATGTGCTCTGAGACGGATCCTGCGGTAAAAGCGGTTAAGGTCGACATTGGTCTGGGGGATGTCCAGCTTCCTGGGAACTGGTACAAAACTCAGCCCTTTGCTGAGGAGGGATCGCTCATCCTGTGAAAGGGAAAGGTCAGAAGGTATGGTGACAACAAGGTTAGGGTTGGTGAGGGTGTCCGGGGTGTTGATGGTTTTCTTCTGTAGAAGATGACTGAGTTTTTTGTCCTTCTCTGTAGTGAGAAACTGGTAGAGTTTAGAGTTGAGAGATCTAATGAGGTTAGTTATGAAGGGAAGATGATGTGGAGCTGTCAGCCGTAGAAATTCCTTAGCCTCTTTGATGTTGTTATCGGAAAGGATAATCTGTTTTACTTCTTTTGTCATACTTCTTTTCTAGTTTTTTTATGTGGCTTTGACTGTCAGAAATCCTCAGTGAAAAGGTATGCAGATCCTATGCAGATGCAGGAGCAAGTAGTTATTGAGACAGGCGAACAATCCAGAACGTCAGGCGAGATTGTTAGGTGAAAGGTAGATCGAAATACTTGAAGTACAGAGAGAAGCAAACAATTCAAAACAGAAGGTAAGGTCCAAGGTCGAGAGGCAAAAGGGAGTTCAGTAACCAGTAAGCGAGATTCAGAGTAAACGCGAGGTAGAGCTCTCAAAGAGAAGACTCAATACCGAGTAGCGGGAAGCGGGTTTGAATGGTTAAAACAATGCTGCTTGCTGCACAGTAGAGCATGTGCTGGTGGATTAACTCATGTTATTATTAACCCACTGCTGGTACTGGTTAGTTCTTTTGTGAGTTGATCTCCCCGGTCTGGTGGTTGTGACATTGACAGAATGCTGTTTTGTGATTGATGCTATATCAAAATATAGGGTCCCTCAAAAATTAAACACAGAAATAAAAATATTTAATGGACTTGTACATCTGTTGCACTCCTACACTATTAACATCCAGTGGGTGTTGAATTTCAATTATGTTTCCACTTCATTCAGATGTGTTCCCTGTTTTTCAGATTGTTGGCAATGCCACATGTTAAAGGAGGACAGAGGAGTAGGATGCCAGACCTGTGGTCAAGGGCTGGTGGAGTAGGGAGTGAGATCAAAGAATTTCTGAAGTTTTCTAAGATAGAAAAAAAAAAATAGGTGGCATGACAATATGTTGTCAACACTGTCAAACAGAGTCCTTGGAGAGGATTACTCCAGCAACAGGAAATGGTTATCAGTGATTTGGCATGAAGATAGAAAAAAAGTAAGAATCCAAGTGCTTAGGGCGCAGAAGGAGGTGAGTATTGGTAAGGATTCAAAACCAGATGACAGTACACAATCTATAGTCCATATTTCAAGTCAAAGTGAGGGACATAGTTTGGAAGGCAACACAGAGCTCAGAAGTTCATCAGAAGATACAGAAGATGCATGGGCTGCACACGGCAGCACAGACAGTGGTGACATGTTTGAAGGAGAAAAAATCTGTGTAGAATCAGAAAAAAAGCCTGAAGAGCACAGTGAATATTCCCAGGGGGCAAGCTCTTCTGGGACGTCACCTCAGGCTAAAAGGGGATTAAGAAAGATTATGTCTGTGCCTAAAACTTTCCAAGTATGTCTGAAGGCTGAACAATGGAGAATAATACCACCTTTAAAAGGTACATCTAAACTAAGATGATCATGGACCCATATCTTATATAGAGAGTTCAGGAAGATAAATCCTTGCTGCCCAATAGCCTTCAAATACCAATACATCAGGAAAGAGAACAGCAGAAAAAAAACTCTTATAATTAAAGCAGTCTGTACTTTCAGTTCCTACCTTCAGTACCTTCAGTTCAGTACTTCCAATTCCTGTAATGTAAAATACACAATGACAACAAGACACAAACCAATGGGCAATGATGACATCACAATTGATGTTGTACTAGTAGGGCAAATACAACAGAGTGAAAGGGAAACACAATTTCGACTGGCACGTCAGCCTTATCGTTGAAAGATTGCCCGTGCCCTCACAAAAGGAATCAGCAATGTGTACTACAGGCAGCTGAACAGAACTCCGCTTGCTGAAATTGCAGCAGCCAATTTATCTAGGGCTCACAAGCAAGTATTAAACTTGCTCGGCAAGTTCGGCATTTCATTTAGTCTGCGGAAACATCGTATCGGAATGAACTGCCCGAGATAAAAGAGTAATTGCGGCTTCAGGTTGTTTTTACAGAGCATTGCGTTGTTCTGTTCATGCTGACTACACGCTTAAAAGTAGTCATTTACTGCAAGCGTTGCTTTTCCAGGTTTTTCTGAAATTCCTCGCATTTGAGCCAGTACTAAAACATTTCATTCCCGTCGCTGAATACATCGTGGAAACGGTATTTGCAACGGAATGCTGTCACACATGAAACCTTTTCGTTATTCGGTTCTGAAGTTTGAAAATGAAAATAAAACTGGGGTCACTTCATAGGCTTGAAAGAAGTCCACGCAGCATAAAAACACGCAAATTCTCACAAATTGCATTGTGCTGCACCTTTCTTCTGCTGCTGTTATAAATCAGCCTTAAACATTTGAATGCATACCTTACTGCTGCTAATCACATTCACGTGTTTACGAAGCTTTTTTCTGTCCGTTATGTTTTTGCATAGCAGTTTCTCCGTTTTCCTCGTATTGTGATTGTCAGCGAGCACAACAAGACTGAAACAGTGTAAAGGCAGGTAAAAAAGACAGGGTAAAACGGCTGATTGTCGGGAGTGGGATTTGAACCCATGCCTCTATTTGGAGAGCGAAACACAAAGCTTATAAGACACGAAGTTGTGAATTTGCTGTTTTAAACTGCTCGACCATCCTGAAAAATGTGTGCTGATTGCACCAGTCACATGCAATTTTCCACAACTTTAGGACGATTGATACGACTGGACTAACACAATTTGTGGCGTTTAGTATGACATGGAAAACGGTAGCGGAGCATTCGGGTCCGGACTACCAGACTCAGAAACAGTTTTTACCCCCGCACTATCAAACTATTAAACTCCCAGCCTCTCTCACTCTCTCCTCACCTCTCACCTATGATCTGAACCTCACAGTGCCTTCTTTCTTACCAAAACCCAAACACACATTGAAAATCTACCTCTACCATACATGTCAAAAGCTCACTCCCCATCATTTCTATCCCTTTATTTCATTCTTTTGATGCATGTTTTTGCACATAACCTGTTACATTTTTATTGTTTTGCACACTGCCTGTTGTTGTTTTTTGCACATCGGCTGTTGTCTCTGTCTTTCTTTTGTTATACAATTGTATTGTTGTTGTGTTTTTTTCTTTGTACTACTTATGTCCGAGAGCTAGCTAAATAGCCTTTCGTTATACCATATACCTGTGTATGAGTATAATGACAATAAACTTGAACTTGACATAGTCTTGCAGGCAGTATATTATTTTATCGTTTACTCGTATAAAAAAGCATGGTCTTCTCGTTCCTAATTCAGATTTTTAGTGCTTTCGAACGTTACTTCCAACCTGGACTGACAGCTCACCCGATCTGTTTGTGATCAGACCATGGAGTCGGGGGCTGTACCAAGCGCACGTTCCTTCCCAATGCTGAGACGATCATTCGGAAGATGGGTGCGAAGAGAGATAAGCTTTGTCGACTAAAAAATCAAGGCAGGATATGCAAGAATACTAATCACTGGCGACAGTTATGTTCTCTTACTATTGAGATCCCTACATTGCGAGTTCTTTTAAGACTTTGAAACTGAAGGAAAGCGGTGACAAATGAAACAGGCACGGGTGGGGCTTGAACCCACGCTCTTCGGTTTACGAGACCGACGCCTTACCTCTTGGCCACCGCGCCTTCGAATAAGCATGGGAATAAGGTTGTTCAAATTATTTTTTTCTGAATCAGGTTTACATCGCCAAATGTAAACTGGAGGCAGCAACAACAATAAAAGGGATACTTGTCCTTAAACTCGGACGTGATGTTCTGCAGACATGTGCACAATGTCCTGTTTTCTTGCAGTGTAGACATTTTGCTGTTCACGCTCCGCATTCATCTGCTTTGTGCATTGTTAGTCCGCACCTGTAACATGTAATGTCAGCCGTCCCCTGTTCTTCTATTTCTCTAGCATGACTGCGTCCTGCTGCTCGGGTTTTGTTTGTAAAGTTTGAGCGAGCGCCCCGTTCAGTGTCACTTTGTCACTGTGGTCAGAAAGCATTCTTGATTCTGCTTGAGCTGCTTCATGAATTCTAGCGACTGTAAGAGCTCTTTCTAAAGTCAGCCCTTCCTCCTGCAGCAATTTATAGTCTCTTATGTGCACATTTTTCCACAAGTTGATCTCTTAACATGTCAGTTTCCAATACTCCAAAGTCACAAGATTTAGCCAGTTCTCTTAGTGCAGTCACAAAAGCATCAACAGATTCGTCCTGAGACTAAGTTCTCTGCCTAAATTTATGCCGTTTCTCCGCGGTGTAAAGGAAGCGTCTAAAGCAGCTACAGTCTTTTTCTCCAGGGAGGTTGGCGAAAATCCGCTGCACGGGAGCCCCGATACAGTGCAGTAATGTAGCACGTCTCACGGCATCCTGAGCTTCTGTAGATCCACTGGCTATTTAAAAAAAATATGTACGACTCCATCCATATCTTGTATTCCGTATACAAATCCGGGGCTCCGAGGTTCAGTAGAAGCGGTGGAAAAAGCTGGGCATAAGCAAACCTTCTCGGCGTGGCTGCCATATCTTCCATGGCGCAAGCTAAACGAAAAGTCCGAAAATTCAGAAGTTCGTTTCTACCAGCAAGGGAACTAAAATCTGCAGTGTTCTGCTCGCTTTGAGTCCGTCAAGCACCCATCTCTCGTCGCCTTCAATGTTGTGTATCTTAATAAAGAGACGTTTTTATATTATTTTAACTATTTTATTAACTACACAGATCACGCCCTTACACCATATATTCCTGCCTTCTACTCTCTCGTTCTGTTGTCTGGCGATGTTTACTCACTATACTACATTTAGCATGACTTCTTGTTGCAGTTGAGCTCAAAGCTGGAGATGATCTCCATATTCTACCGCACTATCTAGTCCGAAACGTAGTACACAGTACATACTTTTTTAAGTGAAGTCAAGTTGTTAAAAAATTAAACCAGCGCCCTGTTACAGAAACGTACCCCCAGTCTCCCGCGCAAAAAGCGGGGGTACTCAGCACTATACTAAAGAGGAGCGCTTGTCTGCAGCTGAGCGTCAGCTCTGTTTACTGTCAGCAGTCATTTCCTAATTTCCAAAGACTTTTTCACCTGCTCTCAGCTTTTAAAGACAGTCATAAACGCTCAAGAAGTAATTCATGTCAGTTGGAAGTCTGTTTCTGTTGTCTCAGCTCTTGATAAAGAAAAGCCGTGCGTGGGAGACTCCCTCTCTGAAGAAGTTTGCCGTCACCCTGCGAGGGAGAAGAGCCATCAATCACCGAGGCAACCACTGAGACAGTTAACATTAAACACGTGAAATGCGAGATGTTGTGATTTTTTTCCCGCTTAAGGCTTCTATCGTTTCTACTCTAACGAGAAAGACCTCTTTATTAGAAGTGAGATTTTAACAAACGTCTCCAGGGTTAACTGCGACCTGAATGCAACGCCTAAGACCATAGCAGCGCTCAATAAAAATGATCAGAAACCGAAAGCGCTTCCTATCCGGATCAGTATATTCCGATACCACTGGTTCTACCGAAGAAATAAGAAAACCCGAACTCAAAGCACTGTGTTGCCATTACGGGTACTCTGTCTGCAGCTGCTTTAAGATCTACTCACACCGTGTTGCCATTAAGGCTACCTAGTTAAAAAAAACTTATCGTCACCTTTTTGAACGTGATTATTAGACACCCGTTAAATCTCCACCGAGGTTTCTTGAGAGATCGTTCAGCGAGCGAGTAATAAAAAACTACGTCGCTTCCAACCTCTGCTGTCACTGTAAACTCGGACGTGATGTTCTGCAGATGTGCAGTGTGCCTTTCCTCTTGTCGTATTCAAGAGTACTCACTGTGTGAGCTCCTCACTGCGTGTTCTGTACTCTACTGTGATTTAATTTAGATGATTACGTGGAGTAGAGTGACAAGATCTACTTGAACATTTTCGGTTTGTGAAATGAAACACTAAATACACTACTGTAAATACAAGTAATGGACATTTAAAATAACCACAGTACAGCTAGAAGAGTGAAAGATAAAAGACTATTTAGAATGACATTCACAATAGAATTAAAAATGGCACAGCCGCCCGAAAAGGGACTTGAACCCTGGGCCCTCAGATTAAAAGTCTGATGCTCTACCGACTGAGCTATCCGGGCTCTGAAAGCAAGTCGACACTGTCGGGATCCTCGCAAGTTACGTGTCTCTTGTGCCGAAGAGCAGTCATACCTGACCCGTCTGGAATGACCACTGACAGACTTTATCCAGAAGCGACGGCACCACTCCCAGTAGAATGAGTGAGAAATACAGCATGACATGGGTAGTTAAGCGGCTCCCACAATCCATCTTTCCTCACATTACTGATTTTTTTTCACATTCAGATTTTTTTCACATTTAATAAAATCTTTTTATCAACAACATTAAAAAGAAAACAAATGGAACATTTTTTGGAACAATAATTAAAAAAATCTTTCAATGCCTTGGTTGTATACGTGTGCACACCCTTTATAAAGGGAGTTGCAACAGTGCTGAAATTTAAAGAGCATTTCTGTAGAGAAAACAGCATTTTTTCTGCCTTGATGTTATAGGGAGCCTGTCTTTTAGAAATTCTATTTCTTAACACCTTGCACAGCCTCCCGGCAGACTAACAAATATTTTTTTGGAGAAATTGGCTCACACACCGGAAGACACTAACGTTTATTTACGTTAGAGTATGTACAACTCAGGCTTTAACAAATGTTCATGATGTTTCACACGGGGTGTTACCTCTTGTAGTGTTTCAAAAGATGTGTTAGCGGACCACAAATTATCTTGAAAAGATTTGGGTTTGTACTGGCTGGGATTCAAACCCGACTCAATTATTTGGAAGGCGCCTGTACCACCAACGCACTTCCGAGAAGCACCTGCAAATTATCACAATCCTCTCTCTCACCTACAAAGTTATGGAGACACATATGTCCAATGAAAACTAATTTTATTCACTCAAGGCTCCACTCTTTTGTTGTGATGTCATTTTAATTGATATTAGCTTTGATAAGGTGTCGTTTTTGCCTCTTAAAGTTAAAGTCAGCTCCTTTGTTCCTGGTATAGAAATAACATGTTCCATCTTTGTTTAAAAACACCACTAAAAGTAAATTATTCAGCTCTAACGCCTGTGTGCATTGACAAGACATCTCAAAAGGACTTATCAAATAAGAACACGATCCTGCTTGTTACCATTCCTGTGGTTGGGGCGTTGTTTCACCCTTTTATGTTCTTCTACAATATTTGCAGACAGGGCTTTATCACTCGAGTTGTACAGAACAAGTGTGCATCGGTCCATGAAAATCATCAGTAGTGCTGTTTTTCTATGCATAGTTTAATCAAGAGCACTTAAAAGATGCAAAAAGCTTTCAAATAAAACAGAATTGAAAGACAGTCGAGTAAGGAGGTAGAAAAAAAGCACTCCCCCGTCTGGGAATTAACCACCGTCGCACGTGTGACTGGATACAAAAATAATAGATTAATTTGTGCCCAGTCTCTTGAAGCTTCAATGCGATTATTTTTCCTTCCTTATTTCTTCATTCCCATGAATTTATTCTGTAGTAGAGGAAACGCGAAAGTGGGAAACTGCAGGCATTCTTCGTGAGTGGTGGATTGTGATCAGTGAGCATCTGCACATCTCTAAGTCTGTTCCTTTACGTTTTTCATTGGGGATGTAGCTCAGTGAGTGCATGCTTTGCATGTATGAGGTCCCGGGTTCAATCCCTGGCATCTCCAGGTGCTTTATATTACAGTACTCACATTGCAATCTTCTGTTGAGTGAGAACTCTTTCCTTGTGTTCAGAGAGAGCCAGGTTTACACAACTAAATGCAGGCACACTCGACGTGCTGCAGAGTTGCGCTGCTGTTTTAAATGTACCTCATTTAGTTCTGTTAAATCCTAAATTATTTGAACTAACCCTAACCCTAATAATTTAGTTCAAATTCAGGAAATCCAGAGATTGCTTCACACTTGCCGTGGCTGTTGCAGAAAACACCTCTTGAATCTTACCCGGGATTTCTTGAGAGATCATTCAGCGAGCGAATCCTCCTTCTGAACTCCGCACTGTCCTGTACTGCTCTCGTGTAGATGTGAAGCACAGCCATAAACACACTTTGAACTTTTTCCGTTTGTTAATGAAAATGCAAAAGAGCATGACAAGTATTGATCGTATAAAATATCCATGGCACAACTCGAGAAAGTACTGAAGGACGACACATCGACTTTTGATGATTACAAGAGATTCAAGAAACACAACCGTCCGCACCTGGGTTTGGATCCTGAATGCTAGAGTTAAAAGAACATAACCGACGTTTATGACCTATAAACTCTCTAAATTGTCTTATAATTTATGAAATAAAACACTTTCTTAATAATTACTTACTGATGATAGACGATTTATTGAATTTTAACAAAATCACAATTACAAACTTTTTCGGTTAAACTGTTATTCACATACTCTAACGTAAATAAACGTTAGTGTCTTCCGGTGTGTGAGCCAATTTCTCAAAAAAAATATTTGTTAGTCTGCCGGGAGGCTGTGCAAGGTGTTATAAAATAGAATTTCTAAAAGACATTCTCCCTAAGCTTAAGGCAGAAAAAATGCCGTTTTCTCTACAGAAATGCTCTTTACATTTCAACACTGTTGCAACTCCCTTAATAAACGCATACAACCAAGGCATTGAAAGTTTTTTTTTTAATTATTGTTCCGAAAAATGTTCCATTTGTTTTCTTTTTAATGTTGTTGATTAAAAGATTTTATTAAATGTGAAAAAAATCTGAATGTGAAAAAAGGTCAAAATGCTATTGAAAAAAATCAGTAATGTGAGGAAAGATGGATTGTGGGAGCCCCTTAACTACCCATGTCATGCTGTATTTCTCTCTCATTCTACTGGGAGTGGTGCCGTGGCTTCTGGATAAAGTCTGTCAGTGGTCATTCCAGACGGGTCAGGTATGACTGCTCTTCGGCACAAGAGACACGTGACTTGTGAGGATCCCGACAGTGTCGACTTTCTTCAAGAGCCCGGATAGCTCAGTCGGTAGAGCATCAGACTTTTAATCTGAGGGCCCAGGGTTCAAGTCCCTGTTCGGGCGGTTGTGCTGTTCTTAAGTCTATTGTGAATGTCATTCTAAATAGTCTCTTATCTTTCACTCTTCTAGCTGTACTGTGGTTATTTTAAATGTCCATTACTTGTATTTACAGTAGTGTATTTAGTTTTTCATTTCACAAACCGAAAATGTTCAAGTAGATCTTGTCACTCTACTCCACGTAATCATCTAAATTAAATCACAGTAGAGTACAGAACACGCAGTGAGGAGCGCACACAGTGAGTACTCTTGAATACGACAAGAGGAAAGGCACACTGCACATCTGCAGAACATCACGTCCGAGTTTACAGTGAGAGCAGAGGTTGGAAGCGACGTAGTTTTTTAATACTCGCTCGCTGAAAGATCTCTCAAGAAACCTCGGTGGAGATTTAACGGGTGTCTAATAATCACGTTCAAAAAGATGACGATAAGTTTTTTTTTTTAACTAGGTAGCCTTAATGGCAACACGGTGTGAGTAGATCTTAAAGCAGCTGCAGACAGAGTACCCGTAATGGCAACACACTGCTTTGAGTTCGGCTTTTCTTATTTCTTCTGCAGAACCAGTGGTATCGGAATATACTGATCCGCATAAGAAGCGCTTTCGGGTTCTGATCATTTTTATTGAGCGCTGCTCTAAGTACCACAGGCAAGATGGCTGGTGGTCTAAGGCGTTGCGTTCAGGTCGCAGTTAACCCTGGAGACGTTTGTTAAAATCTCACTTCTAATAAAGAGGTCTTTCTCGTTAGAGTAGAAACGATAGAAGCCTTAAGCGGGAAAAAAATCACAACATCTCGCATTTCACGTGTTTAATGTTAACTGTCTCAGTAGTTGCCTCGGTGATTGATGGCTCTTCTCCCTCGCAGGGTGACGGCAAACTTCTTCAGAGAGGGAGTCTCCCACGCACGGCTTTTCTTTATC
Source organism: Lepisosteus platostomus (assembly GCF_059453375.1). Taxonomy (NCBI): domain Eukaryota; kingdom Metazoa; phylum Chordata; class Actinopteri; order Semionotiformes; family Lepisosteidae; genus Lepisosteus; species Lepisosteus platostomus. The sequence continues at coordinate 37,362,559 of NC_142615.1, read as the reverse complement.
AAGAGCTGAGACAACAGAAACAGACTTCCAACTGACATGAATTACTTCTTGAGCGTTTATGACCGTCTTTAAAAGCTGAGAGCAAGTGAAAAAGTCTTTAGAAATGAGGAAATGACTGCTGACAGTAAACAGAGCTGACGCTCAGCTCCAGACAAGTGCTCCTCGTTAGTATAGTGCTGAGTACCCCCGCTTTTTGCGCGGGAGACTGGGGTACGTTTCTGTGACAGGGCGCTGGTTTAATTTTTTAACAACCTGAGTTCACTTAAAAAGTGTGTACTGTGTACTACGTTTCGGACTAGTTACGGCGGTAGAATATGGAGATCATCTCCAGCTTTGAGCTCAACTGCAACAAGAAGTCATGCTAAATGTAGTATTGTAACGCTTACGGCCGACAAGCACTGTGTGTAAGAGCCAGCATACCAGAGCGGGTGACGTCACCGCCCTTCCCTGTGATAGCAGGACTACAGCTACTGGGCTGTAGAGAGATCTCTCTTTAGCTCACGGGGCTAGGTCGCTGCAGAGAGACGCGGAAGTCCCGGGTTCGAGCCTCCAGTCGGGATGGGGCCGACCAGATGCGGCAAGGGCGCCTGCCTGAGCCCCCGTTGCGTTACAGTATAGTGAGTAGACATCGCGAGACAACAGAACGAGAGAGTAGAAGGCGGGAATATATGGTGTAAGGGCGTGATCTGTGTAGTTAACAAAATAGTTAAAATAATATAAAAACGTCTCTTTATTAAGATACACAACATTTATGGCGACGAGAGATGAGTGGTTGACGGACTCAAAGCGAGCAGAACACTGCAGATTTTAGTTCTCTTGCTGGTAGAAACGAACTTCTGAATTTTCGGACTTTTCGTTTAGCTTGCGCCATGGAAGATATGGCAGCCACGCCGAGAAGGTTTGCTTAGGCCCAGCTTTTTCAACCGCTTCTACTGAACCTCGGAGCTCCGTATTTGAATAAGGAATACAAGATATGGATGGAGTCGTACAGATTATTTTAAATAGCCAGTGGATCTACAGAAGCTCAGGATGCCGTAAGACGGGCTACACTACTGCACTGTATCGGGGCTCCCGTGCAGCGGATTTTCGCCAACCTCCCTGGAGAAAAAGGTACATATGAACAGACTGTAGCTGCCTTAGACGCTTACTTTACACCGCGGAGAAAAGTGGTTTTGGAACGGCATAAATTTAGGCAGAGAACTTAGTCTCAGGATGAATCTGTTGTTGCTTTTGTGACTGTACTAAGAGAACTGGCTAAATCTTGTGACTTTGGAGTATTGGAAACTGACATGTTAAGATATCAACTTGTGGAAAAATGTGCACATAAGAGACTATAAATTGCTGCAGGAGGAAGGGCTGACTTTAGAAAGAGCTCTTACAGTCGCTAGAATTCACGAATTCATGCTCAAGCAGAATCAAGAATGCTTTCTGACCACAGTGACAAAGTGACACTGAACGGGGCGTTCGCTCAAACTTTACAACCAAAAGCCCAACAGCAGGACGCAGTCATGCAAGAGATATAGAAGAACAGGGGACGGCTGACATTACATGTTACAGGTGCGGACTAACAATGCACAAAGCAGATGAATGCGGAGCGTGAACAGCAAAATGTCTACACTGTAAGAAAACAGGACATTATGCACACGTCTGCAGACCATCACGTCCGAGTTTAAGGACAGCAACATCAGAGATTGGAAGCTAGGGAGTTTCAGGTCTGTGTTTTTATTATAGGTTCAAGAAAGTCTGAATACCTTTGCAAGAAGTATTTCAGAATCCCACTCAAATCCAGTACGAATGCCGCATAAATCTGCATTGTACAATTAGTATACTGTTTGTCCTGAATCAAACACGCCTTATGAAGCATTTCTAAAACAGGAGAGATCGTTAGGGAATGCGTCTTCCTGTAAAAATAAAATGACTTCAAGGGCACTTAAGCAGAGGTGTGAAAGCCTGCTCTACAGAAGAACTATAGCCAGAGATGCCAAAGTTGCGGTCGTTTCCACGCTTTATAAAACAACTACGTCAAACAACAAAAGGTGAAGAGCTGCTGTTGAGAACAACGCGGCCAAGCGCTCTAAGGAGCTGGCTTAAACCTCCAGGCTCTTCAGGAGCATCTGTTGGAGTCACACTGCTACAGTGTATCGCCTTGTTAAGTATCCCTTTTATTGTTGTTGCTGCCTCCAGGCGATGTAAACCAGATTCAGAAAAAAATAATTTGAACAACATTATTCCCATATTTACTTGAAGGCGTGGTGGACAAGTGGTAAGGTGTTGGTCTCGGAAACCGAAGATTGTGTGTTCAAGCCTCTCCCGTGCCTGTTTTATTTGTCTCCGCTTACCTTTGGTTTCAAAGTCTTCAAAAACTCCATATGTAGGAGTCTCAATAGTAAGAGAGCATAACTGCAGCCAGTGATTAGTATTCTTGCATATCCTGCCTTGTTTTTTAGTCGACAAAGCTTGTCTCTCTTCACACCCATCTTCCGAATGATCGCCTCAGCATTGGAAAGGAACGTGCGCTTGGTACAGCCCCCCACTCCACGGTCTGATCACAAACAAATCGGGTGAGCTGTCAGTCCAGGTTGGAAGTAACGTTCGAAATCACTAAAAATCTGACTTAGGAACGAGAAGACCGTGTTTTTTTAAACGAGTAAACGATAAAATAATATACTGCCTGCAAGACTATGTCAAGTTCAAGTTCAAGTTTATTGTCATTATACTCATACACAGGTATATGGTATAACGAAATGCTATTTAGCTAGCTCTCGGACATAAGTAGTACAAAGAAAAAAACACAACAACAATACAATTGTATAACAAAAGAAAGACAGAGACAACAACCAATGTGCAAAAAACAACAACAGGCAGTGTGCAAAACAACAAAAATGTAACAGGTTATGTGCAAAACCATGCATCAAAAGAATGAAATAAAGGGATAGAAATGATGGGGAGTGAGCTTTTGACATGTATGGTAGAGGTAGATTTTCAGTGTGTCTGGGTTTTTGGTAAGAAAGAAGGCACTGTGAGGCTCAGATCATAGGTGAGAGGTGAGGAGAGAGTGAGAAAGGCTGGGAGTTTAATAGTTTGATAGTGCGGGGGTAAAAACTGTTTCTGAGTCTGGTATTCCGGACCCGAATGCTCCGGTACCGTTTTCCATGTCATGCTAAACGCCACAAATTGTGTTCGTCCATTCGTATCAATCATCCTAAAGTTACGGAAAATTGCATGCGACTGGTGCAATCAGCACACATTTTTTCAGGATAGTCGAGCAGTTTAAAACAGCAAATTCACAGCTTCGTGTCTTATAAGCTTTGTGTTTCGCTCTCCAAATAGAGGCATGGGTTCAAATCCCACTCCCGACAATCAGGCGTTTTACCCTGTCTTTTTTACCTGCCTTTACACTGTTTCAGTCTTGTTGTGCTCGCTGACAATCACAGTACGAGGAAAACGGAGAAACTGCTTAGCAAAAACATAACGGACAGAAAAAAGCTTAGTAAACACGTGAATGTGATGAGCAGTAGTAAGGTATGCATTCAAATGTTTAAGGCTGATTTATAACAGCAGCAGAAGAAAGGTGCAGCCTTTGTGAGAATTCGCGGGTTTTTATGCTGCTTGGACTTCTTTCAAGCCTATGAAGTGACCCCCGTTTTATTTTCATTTTCAAACTTCAGAACCGAATAACAAAAAGGTTTCATGTGTGGCAGCATTCCATTGCAAATACCGTTTTCACGATGTATTCAGCGACGGGAATGAAATATTTTAGTGCTGGCTCAAATGCGAGGAATTTCAGAAAAACCTGGAAAAGCAACGCTTGCAGTAAATGACAAATGTAAAGCGTGTAGTCAGCATGAACAGAACAACGCAATGCTCTGTAAAAACGATCTGAAGCCGCAATTACTCTTTTATCTCAGGCAGTTCATTCCGATACGATGTTTCCGCAGAATAAATGAAATGCCGAACTCCAAACATGTTGTTGTCATTATTGTTACTCCTGCTGCTGTAGTTTTCCCAGTGGGCAAAAGACGTACAGATGCAGCCATTCAAAGTGTGCGGTACAGACACGTACCGCAGGTAATTGGCTGCGGTATCGCGTATCATGACGCAATATGACGCGGTCCGTGATTGGTTGACCGACAGGGCACTCGTGTTCCGTTGGTCTGTTGTAGAAAGACTTACTGTAAACGTCTTTACTGTGCCCGTTGTAGATATTGAATTTTACCACTGAAGGGAAATCTTAGTAGCTGAGCATAGAATAGGAGCATACTGTAACGCGTGTGAAGGCCATAAACGATATTAATTTTAGAACATAAACATACAGTATATAGCTGGTCTTGGTACTTTAAAGAAAAAAATACACACCAGTATTCCATTTCTCCCTAAACATTCTAAGCATCTAAGTCTTTAACTAACGTGATACCGGAGTCAACAAGCATACTTTTAGAATTTGATTAATAGGGAATATAATATGGAATCGCGTATCTAAAGAATTTAATAACGGTATAATTATATTCGTGTACTGCGACAGGGCTGTGTAGGGCTGTTTCGCCTCCCTGTTCATGCAATTTGTCTTGTAGCATACTGGTCTAGGTGTGTAACTAACAATGCACAGGTTGTGTGTTTGAATCTAGCTGGTGCTGGACTTTTCTTTTAACAAACATTTCTTCGAAAAAATAGAATAGCGATATTATGGACAATCAATTGACTTTTATATTTCAAAATATTGCAACATGATCGATTCTAAGTCATTTTTGATAACTATGAATAGTCACCTTCTTCCCTTTAAAAGCTAGCAAGACAGGTTTCGATTCACATTAGCTGGTGAGCCTTGTTAAAAAAACTAATGATAATATAACATGCCACTGTTTGTTCATGAACAAAGTTATACTGAGATTTCCTTAGATACGCGATTTAAAAATAAATAAAAATTTGAATCTCCTGCGGAACACATTCCATAAGAATCAGCGGTTTTACAGTATATATCGCCTTTAAAGGTGGCTTCTCAAAATGCTTTACGGGATAAAAACAACCAGAACAGCAGCAACAACAATATTGTATTTCATTGCACTTTGAAAACCAAGTAATAACTTAACTATACAGTACGTGCAAACATTTCGTATGTTGCTGTCGTGAATGCCTGTGTACATCACGCAAAGTACATCCTGAAATGCCTCCCCCTGTTCAATCCATTGGAGCACTTGCTTGAGTCTTTCCTCTTTGTTTTTTAGCCTTATCATGGGGCATGTGTTGGTTTTTCTGTATCTCCATCCAAGCCTGCTGCGTACTCTTCTTATCGATGTCAGGCTAATGTTCGCACCGAGGTCAGCCCATAGCCGTCTTTGGACTTGCATCGCCGGCAGCTCATCATTTTCATCAGTCAGCTTGTCGATAGCTCGCACAATAGGACTTGAAAAAAAAGAGATCAACAGTTAGTTTTAAAAATAATGTGCGTAGTTGTATTTACATGCAAGAAAGGTATTTTTAGAAAGTTATTTACCTTTGAATCGTCCTCAGTTTAGATTCTCTTTGCCTCCTCTCCGCTTTATGATGTCGTCTCACTGTGCTTTCAGAAACGAAGATGTCCATCGAAGCCAAATGCTGTACAATGTCCCGTGTTGACTTCCCGTTTCTTTTCATCTTCATTATTTGGTGTGAGAGAGTCTTCGTGATTTTGGCCATTGTCCGTCTCCTTACCAAAGCGATACAGTAGTGCAGCTTGAATTCTGTACCTATATACTGTATGGTATGGTACAGATAAAACTTACACCATACCGATGAGCTTATACCGGGGAAAGACTCCTATTTTATTTAAAACACAATACGCCAGGAAATGTGTCTGATGCATTAGCAAGTTAAAACAATTGCGTCGACAACCTGGGCGTAACAGCAGTTCCTTTTTCTGATCACTCGCTCTCTGGATACACGTCTCACCTGTCCTGTTCTTTGTTTTCCTAATTTGCTGATTATGCCTGCTGCGATCCACTCCTACCCTCACACCTAAAGAAGACTATTTTAAATTTCTTGGCGCGGTTCATTGTGCAATTAACCCTTGTATGTGCTGTCCTTAAGGTGATATCTCATAAAGGTGATATGTAAAATAATGTTTTTTATTATTGTTATAGAGAAACATGATCAGATTTTCCCCGGTTCAGAAAAAAAAGATCTAAAGTATACTAGTTTGTCACTAGTATACTTTTAATACAGTCTTTGCTGTGCTCTTGAGGATCCTTGTGATATTTCGAGCTCTGGTTGGATGATAAGTGTCGCAGTTTAAATAATTTTTGTAGTTGGAAATTATGAAACGCTCTGTTAAAAGCAAGGGAGTTTTTGTGTCCTTTACAGTAAAAGAAAATGCCTGACAGAGTAGGGCTTGGACAGATTCCAAGTGCATTTTTGCAATTTACATTGCATTGTGCTGCTGTAATACAGTTTAAAATAATTAAAAGTCTAAACAGTATCAGCTTTATTTATGGGTTGCAATTTAAAAAAAAGTCAAAAACCGCACTCAAAATGCAATTTAGAGCTTTCTGGCAAGAGGAGACACCCCAATTAATAATGTAATATGCCCCTGTTTGTGCATGAATAAGGTTATACTGCTATTTCCTCAGATACGCGATTACAAAAATTTTTAAAAAAAATTGAATCCCCGGCGGAACCGGGCATCCATAAGAATCAAGTAATAGGTTTATTCCACGCTGAAAAAAGAAAGAAAACACATTCCATAAGAATTGGCGCTTTTATATATCACCTTTAAAAGGTGGCTTCTCAAAACGCTTTACAGGATAAAAACAACAATAACATTGTATTTCATTGCACTTTGACAGATCGTCCTTAAATCAAAACAGTAACCCTACACCATTTTATTTTTTCAAAGAAATGTTTGTTAAAAAAAAAGTCATGGTTGTAGCTGGATTCAAACACCCTACATGAGATGTACAAGTCAGTAACCTAGCCCACAGCACCACTGGCAAGGTCGCATGAGGTGTGTTGAAAAAGCCCTAGAGAAACAGTATCAGCAGACATTGTACAGCGTGTACTATTCTTGTGTTGCGGTACATGAATATAATTATATCATTATTAATTTCTTTAAATACGCTATTCAATATTATATTCCCTTTTAATCAAATATATACTGTATGTTTATGTTCCAAAATTAATATCGTTTATGGCCTTCACACGCGTTGCAGTATGCTCCTATTCTTTTTATGCTCAGCTACCAAGATTTCCCTTCAGTGGTAAAATTCCATATAAATATTCAATACTTAAACGGGCACAGTTAAGACATTAAATATACATATACATACTGTATACAGTACAGTTTGCATACAGTAATATGTTTATGTTCCTAAATCAATCTCTTTTATGAGCATGTGATGCGAAAGGCATGGTGAATCGGAAATTCTCAAAGATTACTGTACTTTGCATGATTGGAAACAAATGAGTGATTGCGAAACGCTGTGGTGTTACTTTTACAAAGACGGTCAACGAAAAAAAGAATGTGGACCAGGGCAATACTTTGAGTTTACAGCTTGTCCAAGGTCATTCATGATTAATACTATTAGTAATATCTTCGTTAAAGACTTTGATGGCGACAACTCAAACATGAGAGGTTGTGCTTTATTAGCTCCACCTTGTGGAAATTCCGGATACTATTATTTTACTTAAGGTACCACGTGGTATTATGAGGTACTATACGAGAATTTATGGTAACTCGTGGTAGGCTGCGTCAAGCGCACCGCAAAATAATGAGGTATCGCCTGCTCGTTTTGAATGGCTGCATCTATATACAGTAAATTTTATAATCACATAAATCAGCAAATTTCTTCAGATCTTCATCTGTAATTATTTATACTCTTTCCTAAATTTAAGATGGTTTTCTCCACCCTATTAAAATTGTTCACATCCAACATCCACATTCAATTAGACAGAATGTAATTGATCATTTAGAGCAGAATGTTTTCCTGAAGTTCAATGTAGATCAGTTTTGTGTGACAGTAATGACCACTAGAGGACAGTTTTTGGACGGTGAATTCCCTCCCTACCTTTCTTCAGCTTGCTGTTCTGGATCAGCTGCCCCGCTAACAGGGCAAGCACTTACAAGAGCAGAGCCCCCAGCAGCAGGAGGACCAGGGGTGAGATGGACAAGCCTGTCTGGGGTGTTGTCCTGGTGCTGCCTGAGCAAGGAGACAGATCAGAAAATGAACTTGTGTCTTAATCTTGTGTTCATCTGTACAGAGACTAGAAACTGGGGATTTTACCCGTCTTCAAGGAAGAAGTGCTGGTTGAAGTAGGAAGAGCAGTAATACAAGATAAAATGGTTTTGATGAGGAGATTCACAGCAGTTCTTCTGTATTTCTTGACAAAAATGAAACAGAGAGGCCATGGTTTATAGACAGCAGTACTCCTGAGAATCAGCAGCAGCATTTAGACGAATGGAAGCGTCTCGTATTCCCTTCTGTCAACTCCATTACCCGTCATCATTGGATGGTTTTGAGATCCCAAACCTGAAGAAAAAGGAAAAGGGATGGTTGAGATTCAGAAAGCACAAAAGAGATCATAGCCAAGACAAATACACACTACATTAATATAGAGCATTTAATAGCCAGGGCTCACACTAATTGTTTTTCTAATAGGCAGAATGTGTTGGCTTCTTCATTATTATTTACGTCTGTATTCCTGTAGTGAGAGCAGCCCTGAACACCCTGAGACCTCCAGCTGCTCCCACTCACCTGTACAGGTGACCACAGCATCCTCCTTGTGCCAACAGTCACTCTGTCCCAGGGGAGCATGCCAGCAGTTCCGTACGTGAAGCTCACTACCCCTGCAGTTCACCTCAGCCAGACAGATGGTGCTGTTTCATCTTCCAAATGAGGAGTTTCCCCACTGCATTTAGCTGAAGAGAAGACATCTGTGCCTTGGAGTCTCAAATCCTGTTCCACAGCCTCAGGCCAGGAAACATGTTCAAGTGAGTTTACAGGATGTGGCCATAAGTTGATAAAGTAAATCAGTTCTTAAATTGTTTCACAGGTATGCGCCACATAACAAGATAGGGGCTACATACACTTTAAAAAAAAATAATAACCAATCGCGTCAGTGCACTGAACCAGAGAGTAGCCTAGCTGTATTCTGCATTGATGTTTAATAGATGTTTCAAGCCAGGAAGGAAGAAAATAGACTGGAGCATAAAGTGGTAGCAGAGTGGTGGCTCTGTGACTAAGGATCTGTCCCCGTGACTGGAAGGTTGCCAGTTCAGATCCCACAGCTGGCAGAGGAATCCTACTCTGTTGGGCCCCTGAGCACGACCCTTAACCCTAACTGCTCCAAGGGTGCTATACAATGGCAGACCCTGTGCTCTGACCCCAAGGTTTGCTCCCCGTCTATGTCTTCACAGAGAAAAGCTGCGGTATGTGAAAAGATGAATTCCTAATGCAAGAAATTGTATAGGGCTAATAAAGAAACATTAAAATTAAGTGTCTCTGTCTGTTAATCAGCTTTATTTTGTTCTCTAGACCACTGGTCCCTCAGGTTAGCTGGAGGAGGTGCCTGCTCTGGGAGGGTTGAGGTATATCACAATGGCTCTCGGGGTACAGTCTGTGATTACTCCTGTAACCTGCAGGATGCCCAGGTAGGCTCCAGACTCCCACTACCCTCTGAATAAGGAAGTGGCTCCTGTCAATTGAGAAAGCATTTAATCTCAAAAACACCTTAAATATGAGACCAACAGCAAAAGCTTTGTTTTTAACATGCTGTTGTATTGTTCCTGAAGCCCAAATAAGTGCAGCAAGTCAGTCATGTTCCCCCAAAACTCCCATTATTTTAGGTTTGATGAAAAAGTGCATAAAGACTTTTGTTCAGAAATCAGATTAACTACAGAGTGAAGGGTGTGGGTTAATTCTTTGTGATGGTTTTGGCCTTATGAACCCACCCCTCCCTTTTTTCCTGCATACATACTTCCCAATTAACTGTCACTGCTAGTGGCAGAACAAGTTGTCACCTTTCTGTGCTTTTGGTCATTAGAAATATTACAGTCTTTGATAAAAAGACTTACTTTAGTCTCCTCATGTCTTAGTGCTTAAACTGAACCTAGGTACATTACCCCACTTACTACTCCAGCCGCCCCCCCAGCTGAAAAGGGGGAGGGGAGGGGGTGATGATTCTCCAAAGTCCTCTGCTCCCTCCACATCCTCACTGGTGCTCTCAGCATCTTGTCCTGCAGCCTCTCTGTCCCCTCGAGCCCCCTCAGCATCTTCACTGGAGCTCTGAGGGTCTCCCTCCTCATCCTCAGTCCAGGCAGATTCCACATCCAGAGGACCCTCTACTGGTGCCACAGCCACCCTACTGCTGGTCACCAGGCTCCTGGTACCTGTGGACAAGCAGCACCCAGCAGCGAGGGATCTGCTTCAGCTGGAGACCAACAGTGATGCTACTCATCTAAACAGCCACTTTGCCCAGGAAGGATCATTCCTCATAGTTCTCTGTTGGGCAGAGATGTATCAACAAGGGATAGAGAACCAGACCCACCTCCATTCTGTCTGCCAGCACACCTGGACTCACAGCAGGCACAGACCTCATGGTCACCATACAGCTCCTCCCACCTGGAGGAGAGGAGGACAGGTGAGGTCCCACGTGGCATGTCCCAGAGCACCCTCAGCAGGCTCCTTGCAGAAGTACCTCTTTGCCTCCCTGTTGTAGGTGCAGGACTTGGTCCCTGGTGTTGCTTTAGCAGGAGCCACAGCCATGACACAGTGCATGTACAGCTCAGTCACTTCATGCTGCAAGAGGGATGGTCACAGCATTAAGGGATCAAGGCCAATAGAGGGACAGAGAAGGAACTTCTGCCATCAGTGAAGGCAAGCTGGCAGCTCTAGGCACTACAGCTGCCACAGTCTGGTTCACATCTAGATCATGGATGGAAAAGCAGACCATGGATCAGTAGAGCAGGAAGGCTGAGCAGCCTTTGAGAGCAGTACCTTCCTGGACAGCTTCTTCTGGAAGAGGAAGGCATCAATTGTGAAGCGGAGCACATCCTTCTGCTTGGAGGGGACAAACCTGGACAGGCAGCCATCTGCCTTGCTGTCCACCATGCACCTGGGGACAAGGACAAGGATGAACCCCTGCAGGCTCTCGGGGCTCCTGTCCACCTCTCCTCCCAGAAGGGGCCGTACCCCAAGTTGTCGATCACGGGGAAACGGGGCTGGGAGTGCTGGTCCGGTTTCTCCGTTACGTAACACGAGTGAATGTACAGCCTCTGCTCCGCTGTGGCAAAGTAGGCAGTGGCCTGGAAGTACATGGGCTGACCCAGGAAGTACTCATCCTTAGGAGAGAGCCGGACCCAGTGGGCAGGAGAGAGAGAGAGGCAGCATTACACCTGCACACAGCACCCTCTGCAGGAAGGAGGAGCCACTCGCTCAAGGAGCTTACAGTTGGTGGTGAGCAGCACAAAGCTGTGCTTGTTCTTCAGGTCCTTGAAGAAGGTCCTTCTCCTGGCCCACGTGGGGACATAGCCAACCTTGTAGGAGTAGTGGAACCTGCAGGACAGAGGGGATGAGGGGCTTCTGGACACTTTCCCAGCGGCTTCTCAGCAGCAGCAGAGCCTTGCCTACCTGTTGTAGGAGCACTTGACCGGCACGGAGAAGGGAATGAAGCGATGCACAGGTGCACTGGAGGAGGGCGGGGCATAGCGGAGAGTGTTGGAGTACACCAGGCGGCTCTGGACAACCTGCAGGGTCACAGAGGAAGGGATATTCCCAGGAAAGACAACCCCGACACTGGCCCTACAGCTCACATCGCTACACTGCCTGTAGATGAAGACCCGCTTACCGATCGCTCGGTACCGCACTCGTGAAGCCCGTAGATGAAGTAGAAGTAACTGCGTGTGGTTCGGCTGACGCTGCAGTTGCCCAAGGTCACCTCCGATGGCCGACAGCTGAAGCCGAACAGGAGCCGACTGACCCTCACGTACATCCTGCTGGAGTCGCACCACACAGCCACTCCTCGGGTGCCCCCGATGGCCGGGCGAGCCGGCTGCCGCCCTCGCTGGGGAGGAAACAGGACGCTCTTGATGTAGGCGGGTAAGGGGCGGCTGCCGGCTTCGGGCTTCATCTTCTCCTTGTCGAAGTAGGGCGAGTACGCGTCTCTGGACACGGGAAGGTGGCGGAAATCGGGAGCCAAGGACTGCGAGTCGTTCTCGCTTGCAGACAGGTCTTCAGAGGGCGCATCTGCCAGGTTCAAGTCCTCCGACTGGGCTGTGTCTTCGAGAGCCGGGAAGTCGGCCTGGAGTGCTAATTCCCGAGAGTCCCAGCCAGCCGGCCCGGCGGAGATTAGTGCGGGGAGCCCAGCCCCTGCGCACAGGCACAGCACAAAGAGAAACGAGCGCATCGCCAAATTGACGTCCCGCTAAACTGCTATATAATAATAATAATAATAAACTTTATTTTATATAGCGCCTTTAAAGGTGGCTTCTCAAAGCGCTTTACAGGATGACAATAACAATAAATAAGAAGACTACAACAATAAATAAGAAAATTTCACTAGACAGGACACAATTATAATTACAACAATACAACAATAACAATAGAGGAGACCGTGGAAGATGGTATTAAGAAGAGCAGAGGGGTGAAGAATGGAACCAGTTAAGTAAAGGCTTTTCTGAAAAGGAAGGTTTTGAGTCTGGATTTGAAGGAGTTTAGAGAAGGTGACTCTCTAATATCCTTGGGCAAGGAGTTCCAGAGCTTGGGGGCATAGCAGGAGAAGGCCCTGTCGCCCATACAATGTAGACGGGCTTGGGGGACAGTAAGGAGGGCAGAATTTGAAGAGCGGAGGTTGCGAGGTGGGGAGTAGGGCGATAAAAGTTCAGACAGGTATTGAGGTGCCAAGCCATGTAAAGCCTTGTAGGTGAGCATGAGGATTTTAAAGCCTACGCGGAATTTGACCGGAAGCCAGTGCAAGGACTCCAGGATAGGAGTAATGTGAACACTTGCACTAGATCTGGTCAGGATTCTGGCTGCTGAATTTTGGACATACTGCAGCTTGTTCAGAGTAGATTTAGATACCCCAGGGAGCAGAGCATTGCAGTAGTCAATTCGAGAGAATACAAATATGTTGATCAGCTTTTCAGCCACAGTTAATGATAGCATAGGACGTAGTCTTGCGATATTTCTAAGGTGAAAAAAAGATGTTTTGACAGTATGCTGTACATGTGGGTCGAATGTTAAGCCAGAATCGAATATAACCCCAAGGTTTTTCAATTTTGATTGGAGCTCAAGTACAGAGCCATCTACAGACAGGGTTACAGGACTGGCTTTATGAAGTTGATGGGGGGTACCAATAAGCATGACTTCAGTCTTGTCACAGTTAAGATGAAGGAAGTTTTGAGTCATCCAAATTTTTATGTCAGAGATGCAATTAGATAGAATAGAGACAGCCACATCAGAAGTAAGACAAGTAAACCACCAAACTGTGTTGAAGCAAGAGAGCATAAAGTGTGAACGCGGTGACTAGGTTTTTATACTGGCAGGACTATGCTACCACACACATGGTCACACTACCGCTCAATCAACACAATCAATTACACACAGAGACCCGGATTGTTCTCAGCGTTCCAATCTGAGGCGGGACTCCGTGAAGAAGCCTGCAGACTTTCCCGTGTGTATCTGAGCTCAGCGGAGGAGTTCCACGCAATTTCGACAGAATTAAATCACCCACACGTGTAAAATTTGCTCAGATTAATTCATTGTTCAATTAGTTTCTAATTTCCAAGGACAGTGTGTTAAACTCGCTGTCAGACAGAGTACGGAACATGCGACACGTCCGTCCACACTTTCCTTTATCGAGGGGGCTGTTCTATCAACACGTACCGCAATGAAAATAATTTTACTATTTTTTATGTGTAATTACATGTCATATTAAAATGTGTAATACAAGCATTTCTTTGCTTCCCAGTAAAGAAATACTGATCAGCTTTTGACATGATCTGATAATAATTTGTCTGATTTTCCAGAGATTGCTTTTGCTTCGCAGCACTGAGAACCAATGGAAGCCCGTTTCCGCCAGGGAGTAAAAAAAATGCACTATGGTATCTCAGAATTGCGACCTAAAAACTCTAAAAACTTTGACTTTCACATTTGCGACTTCGAAATAGCCCATATTTCATTGTCGGAGTTCTGAGTTACCAAGTCGCAATTTTGAGTTACTTAGTCGGAATTCTGCGATACCATAGCGCGTTTTTTAACTCCCTGGCAGAAACGGGCTTTCATACATTTCAATTAGTCTGATCAGTGTAGGACAAGTTAATGTAGAACCATTGCTATGTCTGTCTCTTGTTTGTATATAAATGAATGTCTTTGACAACATAATGTTAGTTTTTAATTTTGTTTTACGATGTAGGTCATGCGTTAACATATGCACGAGCATACGAAATGTCTCACTCCTGATTCAGCTCATGCTCCATAGGAGAGAAGAGATTCCTCCCGCTTCTCGTACAATCATATCAGAACAGAAGCCCGTGTCGCCCAGCTCTGATTCAAGAGCGACTCGCATCTTCAGCCCTTTTTTTATTCGTGATCCTAATTTTCTTTAGTTATGATCAATATTGAACTTTTTCTAAATAAAACGACAATAATCAAACATGCAGGCAGACTTTTAAAACGTATTAGGAGCTGACAGGGTGCCCCTTTGGAATAGTTGTCAGAAAATGTGAGAAAAGCAGCATCAGAGATTGGCATCTGATGAAAAAAACAACTACCTGTCTCCCCAGCATTTAACGGTGCTGTTGTTTTGATTTTACATATTGTTAGCATTTTAATGAATTGTTAAAAGATTGATACACAAATCGCTAAATAAGAAAACGTAAAAACCCTAGCTGTAAGCAATTGGCCATTCATATTCCTGAATTTTAAATCCCGGTGCAGCTAATTTGAAAGCAGAGTCTACCATTTACTGTATTGCAGAAGCGTATTGTTGCCACCAAGGAAAAAAAATCCTGAGTTTACAGGAGTAAAGAGGAAACAAATGCAAACACCGTTAAGAAAAAACACACACGTCTCAGGCCTTAACCATGACAAGGATAGGATTTGAACCTAGACGAGCAGAGCACAATGAATTAGCAATCCAAAAAGTCACTCCTGTTAAGTTTTCTTTTCGCTTGCTCGATTTGTAGTACGCTCCTAAATCCTTACAACCGATAAACAAAACGGCTTCATGTGCCACAGCATTCTGCTGCAGGTACGGTTTGCACCGTGTATTAGGCGAACCCGAATTAAATATTTCAAATATGTGAAGAATTTCATGAAACCTGAAAAAAGATCACAGCCAATGTCAGCAATTCAGAGCCTGTAGGCAGCTTCAACAGAACAAAACGATCTGAAGCCGCAATAATTTCATAGAGTGTATTGTGACACTCCAACCACGTTGTTGCTATTACTGCTACTGCTGCCGTTGCTTTAAACTCTACTCAGCGGGCAAGTAAAGTTGTCCAAAGAATAGACTACTTTGAGCCGTCTAAATTCCATTATGTGAATTTAAGCTTATTTTTAATTAATAACAGCATTAGTAATACAATGCGTGCTCAGAAACCTTACTTATTAGCTTATGAAGCAATAGTGTTTCGACAATTTGCGGTCTTCAAAAAGTAAACGCTGAAGTTTTTATACTTCCTTGTGAGCAGATCACCTTTGATTTAGAAAAGGAAAACTTACTCCCCTGTTGCTTTCATTGCAATATCTGAATCGAGACCCAAGCGCTAAGAAAGCTGAATAACGCAAAAGTCATAAACCCGATTTTAATGTAGATACACATGTTCTAATGCAGCCTTCATTACAAGACAGTCTATTTCTCGAAAGCGTGTTATGTAAAAAAGAGAAAAACGAAAATATATGGATGACAATATTTAAAAGCTGAAGATTTTACTTTTGAGAAATTGTCATTTTATGTATCTAGACGCTTTTTAACCACTGCTTTTAGAACTTTGCTGTGCTTCCTGAATCATTTTCAGTGTTATAAACTGGGTGTGGAAGTAGCGATCACTTTGTAGAGCAGTTGATAGACTGGAGCTGTTCAGACTACTCTTGTTATTCCTCAAATGCTTCCATCATTTTTCTTTCAGGCTAGGACGCGAGTGTGTACATGTGTTTGGTTTTCGTTTCACTGATTCTCATTGAAGATTTGTGAATTAACAAGGAAAGAATCAGTTGCCTCGGAAAGCAGAAGGTTTGGTTCTCAACGATCTTAAAGACACGCCCATGTAGAGCAGCGTGTGATGATTCGTACTATAAAAGACCAAGTGCTCAAAGTGACGTCTGCGTTTGCCGTTGAAACTTTTCATCTCGGGCGCACTTTTAGAAAGCAAAGATAGAGCAGTTGTGTTGAATCACACTGTTACAGCTGTGAGCAGAGTGGCGCAGCGGAAGCGTGCTGGGCCCATAACCCAGAGGTCGATGGATCGAAACCATCCTCTGCAATGTATTTTTTTATGCACGATTGATAAGCACACCATCAGTTTAATGAAGTGCATTAAAACTGATTTTTCTCTCGTGTGTATGCAAGCTTCACACTTACGGTACTCTTTCATCTTTACCAATAGCAGAGACCCAAATGTATCTTTGGTTGTTCTGCGATCCTTGATAGTTTCCTCAAATCCTTCAAATGAACATCCATATCAAACCAATTGTGTTTATATATATTACAATTAAGGTACATATTAAAAATATCAACGCACATTTGTATAATGCTCATTTAATAATAATTGTCAAAGATTGTCAAGTTCTCCAACAAATGAACAAATGATCGACAAATGATGATTAATCTCTTCTTGAATATAATCTCAAAAAGAACCATTAAGGTTTACTAAGATCAAAGCTTAATCAGTGTATTAAGTTTAGCTTGCATCATAGTAATTGAGCAATAAAGTCTGTCCTAATTAAAGAGTACCCAAGGTTTGAAAGTACAACATAGAATAAGAGTTCTTAATTAAAGTTCTTAACTTTAATTGCTCTAAAAAGATTTGTGTCTCCCAGGCACCTCTTTTGTCTTTGATCTTTCTGGTTTGTGCCAGCGAAGTTGAATTCCATCATCAGTTAATTTGTCTTAAGTCTGAAAACCAAATTATGCCTGAGCTTAGACATTTCTCAAGCGAGTTTTCACTCAATGTTTATTTACTCAAATATTTAGTATCAAATGTACTACTGTAATCCTTATATTTTAAAAGACAATTTAGCAGTTTTACACCTTGCAAATTCAGTGGTTAACAAGGTATCTTTAAGCTAAATTTTGTGGATATTTTAACTTGATCAAAGTAAAAATGTAATGTAAAAACATTTAAAAAATCTATAAGCAATACCTTAACAACACTGTGAACACACATTCTTTGAAATCACTGTTGCCTACTCTCCAAAGCTGGTTGATCTGGAAATAATACTATATTAGAAATAATATTAGAAGCTATTTTTACTACTGGATCTTCACTAATCAACTAATCAGACATACCCATTACACATTTTCACATTTTAACTCCACTTTTCTGCAGTATTTGCTAAGTCCTAGAATACAAAGTGGCAATATTTCAAAGTTCAAAAGTTGTAGTAATTTCTTAGAACATGAAGCTTTTTATAAAACACTTTATTTTGGCATTAAAAAATTAGCAAGATTATACATTATAAACTAAAAATAAGAATGTATGCCAGAGATGGATCCTATTAATCAGATGTAAGCTGTCATATAATGACCTATCTGTAACCTAGAATACTAGTAGTGAATATTTTCTACAACACAGAGAGAATATAATATCATACCAGTAGGTTTTGATTGTCCATGTTGTCAAGGACTCACTTGTGTGTACAGGACTCTTCCATTGTACACTTTCCCACATGCCTCAGTTCATCTCTGATCTCTATCAGGAGACCCAATTCCCGAAACTCTGAAATCATTCACATTTTGTATCAGCATTTGTAAGGAATTAGGTCAGGATTTTTTTTACACTATTGTTATATTAGCATTACTGTAGTGTTGCTAATGTGCTACATGCAATTTATAATCCTAAAAATGTAAAATTCCCACATTTGTAGTTGATTTTGTGTGATCTTCACCTTCACACTGTTTTATATGCCATTTATTGCTTATTAACGTACTATTTTTAATCAAAATAATATTAAGACCTGTATGTATTCAAATAGTATTATCATTATTTATACTTACGCATCAAAAGACGATTGCTGAGAAAAACATGACAGTATTTAACCTAAATGGCAAACAACAAATATCAGCAATGCATTGTGGTATATAACCAGAAAAGATGCTGTGTTAGATATGTTTTCAATTTCAATTATATATGCATTTATTAATGTTGTCAATATTATTACGGTTGCAATTTAACCATGGTGAGAATCCCTGCCTGTCATACAGGAGAGTGGGGTTTGATTCCTGACAGGGAGCTAAGGAGCTTTTTCTATGACCTGTTTACAATTTAAACTGTAGTGTGAGACACCTTTCTTCTACAGAAATCTATTTTTTAAAAAGGAGATGAATTAGTTATAACAACACAAAACATCAAAGTGAAGTTGCTTTTCAGCAACTCCTTGGCTACATGGGAATTTAGTTTTTTTGACAGCAGGATCATTTGCAAAATTAAACAAGGAATTGATTCACTCCTGTGGAATACTGTATAAAATGGAAGACAGGTTTGATATGGAAACAACTACACACATTTTAGTTTTTTTTTCCAATTGTACTCCCATCAAAGTGACATAAGAAAAGTCATTGTCAGAAGTGGGATATGAAAACAAGCCACCAGGGGAGACCGATGTAATAACTTCACCAGAAATATATTGAAAACAAATGGGCTGTCACTAAGGAAATTCATAGAGAAATACAGGTCCCACCATAAAACACCATAAGGAGTGCAAAACATGTTAAGTTATTTCTGTACTTCATCAGTGTCGGTAAAAGAGGGACTCAAGGACACAAAGACTCTAGTTTGGGATTCAGGCTGAGAAAGGGAAGTGTGACTTTGGACACAGGGCATTGCAGAGAGGAACAAATGGCGCAACGAAACAAAATGCCAAAACCCCAGATTGAACCAGGGACCTTTAGAGCATCAGTCTAAGGCTTTCTCAGCTGAGCTATTTCAACCTCTGTGTATGATCCAACCTCTGCTGTCTGCAGTAGCCTCCCAAAGTTCCAGCATGAGTGCATGAAGAGGAGTGGTAGAGTGTTACGTCATTCAGAAGGGGAGTGATCCAACTCAGCTCTCTGAGGTTTGGTAGATACATCTTCTTCCTGAGTAATGTAGGATCAACTTCTTCAGGCTGGAGGAAGGGCTTGCATTTCGGCAGTAGTAACTGACTGAGTAGTGACTTCTAGGACCTGGTCTTATCAGGTTGCTTTGCCACGTTTGTCAGTTCTGCTGAAAAGACCCGTCTCTAGGAAATTTAGGAAGCAGAAGAATGATTATCTGAAAGGTGACATGATCTGCTGGCTGTTTGATGTGATGTGATGAATGACACAGGAAATTCGAATTCTTACAATAAGACAAAACAAGATCCATAAAACACTGGCAGGAGTGCAAAATGTGAGAAGATAAAAAGACACCTGTTTCTGCCCAATTTCAAACAGGGGATCTTGCGCATGTGTGATGAACGTGATAATCACAATATTACAGAAATGACAGCAGCATTGAACATGGCGAGACGTAAAAGATTGTTAATTCCCTTCAAATACTCAGTGTGTTTATTCTGCTGTATTAATTTACTGTGCTCATCTGGCTGTAACAAACCTGTTATCTACACACTGCTCCCAGAGCTGGATAGGTGACTCCACATTCTACAGCTCTCTAGCAAAAGAGGAAGTCAGACTACAGAAATGGAGTAAATCTCCTCTTCAGAATGTGGAAATATATTCCTGAGAGAAGTCCTTTCTCGAAGTTCAACACTCTCTGCAAGTCACCCATTCCCACCTTGCGCAGTGTAGTGGTTATCATATTCTCTTAACACACCAAAGGGTTTCAGTTTGAAAGCGGGCAAAAACAAGTGATCACTTTTTGCACATTTGTCACTGCTGAGGTTGCTTTATGGGTCTATTTTCTATACTGTGCTGATCAATTGGAAATCAAATGGCAAAAAAGACCCGTTCCCACACCTAAGGTCAAATATTAGGAATCAAAACTGCTCGAGTGTATGGAAGCACACAGCTTTATTAAAACTTCCAAGTGCAAGATCTTTTTATTCCTTAAAGACCCTATTTATGTTGTATGAGAAATATTAATATTAATACAGAATCTTTTTTCACCAAATAAATGGGCTTCCTGAATCAGAAAGCCTTCTAGACAAATACTAAAAGAGCAAAAATTCCATTTGGTAAATGAAATGAAAACACATACCCTACCAAACCTTGAGTACAGGACATTCAGGGTGATAATACAAAACCATTTATAATTCAACAAATAAAAGCTGTCAACTGGTAATCACAGCTACTCATAAAAAAACTGAAGTGGCAATACACAGTAGGTGACTCTTGAGTGCAAGTTAAATCCATGCAAGAAGGAGGTTTAGTGTTACATTTCCAAATCATATATGCAAATGAGAGATCTGGCCCAGCCAATCTCAAAGCTCCCTTGGTCTGGAATGGAGCTGCCCCCCTCTTCTAGTTATTCACACTGGTGTTAGGTTACATATTAGCACACTTCATCTAATTCAGTTGTTTCAGAAAAAAAAGTAAACAAATAAACTGGATTTATTTGTTGGAGCTTTACCAATCTGTTTTTCCACCAAATAAATTGGCTTTCTGACTTCAGAAAAACCTTCCATTTATTTTTTAAGAACTATTTTAATTTCACAAACAAACACAAAGAATCACAAAATAGGAAACTTTAATAAATATACCCAAAACAATATATATGAAACCATCTCTTTAGGTTATGGTGCTCTAATAATGGACAAGGCCAGGCTACCTGCTCCCTTGACTGGAACCTCAATGCCTTTGAACACCCCCGTGTTCCTCAACCTCCTGTTTTTATTCCGTCAGCACCTCTGAACTCATTTCCATGAAGGGCTATAGAATACTGGCTTAGCCAGGTGCGAATGTCCTCCATCTTTGCAAACTCTGAGAACAAAACAACATGCACAGTTGAATATGGATCTTCCCATGGGCCTGAACCATCACTCTTTTTGACTCAAAAAACTCCACACATTGTTCAAAGCGAGGGGAGGTAGCAGTAACAACTTCAAACGTTTTCTCCACATTCTACAGATCTCTAGAAATAGAGGAGGTCAGGCTGCAAAAGTGGGGGAATGGAAAAAATCTCCTCTCCAGAATGTGGAAATATTTTCCTGGATTGAGTCCTTTTCTCTGCAAGTCACTCCTCCCCACCTTGTGCAGTGTAGTGATTGTCACGTTCTCTTAACACACCGAAGGGTTTCAGTTCGAAAGCAGGAGGAAACAAGCTATCTCTTTTATCAAAAGCTTAGCTCTCCCGACAGTGCATAACAGGGCTCTTTTCTATACTGAGATGCTTATTTGGAAAACATAAGGGAAGAGAAAAGTTTCCCTTATTGGGAGTTTAACCCAGGCCACCTGGGTGAAAATCCAGAATCCTAACCACTAGACCATACAGGAGCACACAGCCTCACAAACAATGTGTAATTTCTGTCTTTATAGCGCACTTGTTACATAGCTAGCTGGCACTCAGAGTACTGCAAGATCTATTTACTGAGAATTAGTTGAAGTATAACGTCAGGACTATAACCCCAGCTTTCAGGGGGACTGCAACCTTAACACAGAGCCTTAGACCACTCAGAAAAGGTTTGTTGGCTTTTATAAGTAATTACATGTGTGAAATCTATGTCTCTCAGGCCTGTGAGACTACATCACAGAAGTGCAAACTTGGAGGATGGGCTTAGTAGATAGGGCAACAATTGCGACACGCGCCAAGCCTCTTATGTCCACTGCACATGCAGACTTTGAAAGGGGTCTCAGATTTTATGGGTACTCAATTCTATACGACACTGGCAAGACGGAGTAAAGGAGCAGACCCTTTAAGAGACAAAAACAACACATTGTTTCAGCCAATGTTAATTAAAAGGGCAGCACAGCGTTGGAACTTCTGTCACGGAAGTTATAAGGGCATGCCGTGGAATGGCCAGGAGAGCAAAATAGGCCCTATGTGTAGTGGCAAAACAGGTGTTAGCCCGTTTAGGAGGTCAGATGATGTCAGGTAGAAACTTAAGCCATCAGGCCGCGGAGGAGATGGCCTGGTGCTAGGCAGGTCTGAAGACATATGAACCCTCACTACTGAATGAGGAGGAAAGGGTGACCCGGAAATATATAGCCCCAGACAAAGACAAACCAGAAGGACAAGCAAAGCACAGGGAAACTAGGACAGGACAGAGTGGGAGCGCCCTCTAGCTGTAGAGGGTGTGACAACTATTAGTTTTGAGTGATTGAAATCCATTTTCAATGGTGTTTTTCCTGCTCATAACATTACCAGTGAGAAAGAGGATTGTGAAACCCCCATTGCTTAAACAGCGAGTGCGTTGGTGGTTATAGTAAGAAGTTTCCATAAAATGAAGCATTATATTTTTGTAATACGTTTAGTGCCTATAAAAACTATTCACCCCCCTTGGCCTTTTCACATTTTATTGTGTTACAGTATGGAACCATGATGTATTTAACTGAGAATTGTTGCCACTCATCAACACAAAGTGCTCTATAATATCAAAGTGAAAAAATTCCAGACATTTTACTAAGTCATCAAAATAAAAAACACTAACCCTAACACTCAATACCCAGTTTATAAGGTGAAAAATTATGCTTGAAGCACAGCAAAGTTCTAAAACCAGCATTTGAAAAGCACCCAGAAACATAAAATGTCCATTTCTCAAAAGTAAAATCTTTAGCTTTGAAAAATTATTATCCATGTTTTCATTTTTTCTTTTTTTACATAACATGCTTTCGAGAAATAAACTGCCTATTACAATGAAGGCAGCATTAGCAAATGTGCATCTAGCTTTGTTAAATAAAATCAGGACGTTTACCTATCTCAAATTGATCACTCTTTGCAGGCACACTACGGAAACCCGCGGATGTGAGCTGGGAGAATTGACTCTTACAAAGAGTGTTGACCTAAGAGAAAAGGACTCCTCCTCTCAGTAATACATTTCCACATGTTGAAGAGTCGATTTTCCCCATTGCTTTCCCATATTTTTCGGTGTGGTTATTGATCACTGCCAGTTATCTGCCAAGTCACAGTGAAACTGTTACAGTGAAAAGATTAATAATATTTATTTTATTGGAATACATGTGTAATGTCTCATTCTTACAAGCAATTTTTAAGGAAACACTAGTGTAAATTATAGTGTAAATAGACAGGAGCTATTATAATGTTAAATACTAGTTGTGATAGGTAAAGCTGCATCCAAGTGCTTGGTATGAATAGGTTATCTACGGAGTCTTTGACTTATCTACTCAGATGAGGAGCTAGATCAGTCCTTTTTTTCTCAATCTGAGTCACCATCAAGATGTAACATGGTCAAAGATGAACAGGAAACTTAATTAATGAGAACACCTGTATCACCCAAAATTTAATTCATAACCCTGAGATTAAGAATTCCATGCTCTACTGACTGAGCCAATCAGGCACTGGTTAAAGTGCCAATCTAGTCCCTGCTGACGTCAATTTGAAAAGGTAAACTTGCTGGCTTTTAATCCTGTTTGGACCAGAGTCTAGTGAAGCACATTGTGTTCTTCATTGATTACTTAAAGCAGAGCAAATGTCAGTGTAGCGGCGAGGGTTATTAATAAGAAAGAACTAAGTGTTCTGAGCTTTCCCAAATGGTCCCATCTCTGTTCATCTCTGTGGTACAGCCACAGAGAAACTATTCATGCAGGCTGATTTAAGGTTTCCTTTGATAAGGGACAGCTCCCAAAGGGGGATGCACTTAGCTAAGCCTGGCTATCATGATCAATGGTCATCCATTGGCGCCTATCTGTCTAGGGAGTGCCAGATGGACATCTGGACTACATTCCTAAGTGTCAGGAGTAAGTGACTCATATCTCACCTTGATCAACCAATCAGGGACTGGTAGGGCCGAGTAACCCACGTGGGACTCTGATGCCCATGGAACTTTCAGCCAATCAACGAGCTGAAGTTCCTCCAGGTAAAAACAGGCAACACAGAGGGCCTGAGAAGATTCAGTGGAGAATTCTGTGGACTTTTATAAAGGGAATTCAAAGGAGAATTCCAGGGCAGGACGGCCCAGGAGCAGAAGGCTCCCAAGGGCAGGACATTCTCGCAGAGCACCTCCTGACCATCCTGAGACTCAGCCCGGACAACCATGGAACGGCCAGTGTGTCCGAATGCCAGAACTTTCCTTTGTTCTAAGAGTCTAGAGCGGAGGTTGCCAGAGAGTAAGCAGAGGATCCACCCGAGGTTAGCACCAGCAGCAAGCCTCGTGAACAGGTCAGAACTGTGGACAGCTGAATCACTATTCAGAACTAGCTCTTCATCAGGAACGAACCGGTCCTCTTCCTGACTTGCTGGGACCCACAGTCATCTTTTCTCCTGTGCACAAACTTTGCTAGTTAAAGCCAACACTAACTAGCCAGTCAGTGAGCATCAGCAGCGCACCGTCGCAAACTGCACAGCACAGCCTGGCACCTAGGCAGAGAACAGGATTGGACAGCAACAAGCCTGCAACTGTTTCTTTGTGCCCGCAGGAGATCTGAATCCCCAGAGATTGGATGAGTATTCAACTTCAACGCATTACAGCTCGAGAATTCAATTGTTATCCCAACCAGTTGATATCAATTTAATTCCTAAGAGTTATGTTCTTGTTTTGAGTATCTAATGTAGAAGTTGTAACCAAGTTCACTTACGAAACGGTCTAAATGAATGATATACTGAACGTATGTCCTCTTGATATATGTAACTCTTTGTAACTGATTGAATATATATCTTTTGTATTCTGATAACCCTCTCGATAAGATCTGTTAGGTTTATATGCATATTCTATGTATTAATAAATGTATCCTTGTGTACTAGTACCTGTGTGTGTGCGTTGTTTGAGTTATGTCGCATGGTTGGATTCTAAAGCCATCAAAAGAATCAATTTTGTGATTTACTGCTACAATTAATAATTGTCCCAGTAAATGCCCAAACCCTACAGAACTGGTGCCTTCAGAGAGCACACTACATCAGTAATCACAGAAATTTACAATTTTAACAAAAAAAACACTCAGTTCTCTCATGTAGTAACATATTATACAGAGAAAAGATTTTCATTGTGCTTTTCAGTGCCTGAGTACCTGTTGCTTCTTTATTGGGCACAGAGTCTTTGTCTACTAAAAGAAGGAAAGACATATTTGATCTGATTGTTCGTCAGATATTTTCATTAGTATGTGTTTTGTGATGTATTGATAGGTACAATTAAGGTGTAGTATGTACAAGAATTAACTTGCTTTACTGTAAATAAGATACACACAGCTCAATATGGGACTCAGATCCTTATCTCTGAGATGTAGCTGCTGACGGGGGGTGTTTTCTTCACTTTTTAGCGGCTTAATAGTTGAGTTTTGATAAACTTAGTCCAATACAGCATTGTGGCGTGCCAGTCAAATGTCAACCACTGTGGAATTTGTAAATTGTTTAAAGGAGAGAAATTGTAAGTAAAGATTGAACCTTATTGTTTAGATAATTAACAATTTGTTCACTCTTGCAGTTTCAGATTATAATGTGGGAAGATTTCCTCTGGGTTAATCTGTGTCCGAGTGCAGGTGCAAATATGTTGAAGGTAGAGACTTTGCATGATCTGCTCAAGGAAAGAAATTTGGTTTTTGATTGTTTTCAATTTGATCAATGATACATATAAAATATAACAAAACTTACAATATTCTGAACAGCATTCATGTTTACATTCATATTACAATTTAGGTACATTTAATAATATATTAAAATAGAGCTCTATAGTCCTAACTTAACAATGCTGCTGTTACGACCCCAGGTGTCTAGGTGTGTAACATTTAGGATGGACTTGGATGCAGGTGGGTTTCTGGTGAGAGACTTAGGAAGTGTGACAACAAGTTTGGTTCAAAAGTGATTTATGTTTAAAAAGTGAATAAGTTCTGTGTATACAGAACACAATAACACACAGGGAAAAGGAACGAAAATAACAAACAAAAATGGCTGATAAAGTTAGGGAAGCTGACCTAAATACCAAAACAAAACCCAAAATACTCGGTATTCGGCGTCTAACACCCTGGCTTAACCTTCACTGACTACCAAAAACCATACAAGACAAAAGGCCATCCTAAAGTAGTGTTTCTAATACAAAGACCAACTATGTGTGCACAATGAACCAGACAAGCTAAACTAACCCATTACATAAGTGAGCTACGAATACAAAGGTTTATATAACACTTTTGGGCAAGGTAATGGTGAAATAAAGGATAATACAAACAAAGCCAAAGCTATATGAAAACATGAAGCGAAACAAATGAAAACGAAGAGAGGCGAAGCGAAATCGAAGCCAAAGCTGAGACGAGTGGAACTGAAGTCGAGCGAAAGGTCCCTTCATTCTAAAAACCTCCAAGTGAAATACTGAAGAAGTTGGGTTCTGATTGGTCGAGAAGCTCATTACGGATGACGCAATACAACAAGTTGGATGAATTAATGAACCAATGGGGAGGGAGAACAACCAAAGTCAGGAAGTGTGGAAGATAGCATCAAAACAAACACACATGGACCACACTGGGACATAACACCCCCACCCATAAAAAAAATAAATCTTTAAACTCTAGAAAGGGTGTCAGTCAACACATTTTCTGCCCCTCTTTTGAGGAGAATTTCCAAATTATAATTCTGGATAATCAAAGTACAACACATCAGTCGCTGATTTTGATTATACATACTGTGCAGAAACATTAAAGGGTTAAACAGGGCTAAAAATCAGTTTTATAACTCTACTTAAAATATAAATATGGACTTTTATTATAATGTTTAGTATCCATTTGTCTGATTTTTCAGAAAAAAAAACAGAATGAGGATAGAATGAAAATAGTAAAGTTCATAACAGCAAGTGTGATTTGACTAAAGCATTTTTTTACATTTTGCAGTTCTCTGAAAAACCATCATCATCCTGATAGCTGCTGTAAACTGTTGCTTACTCATTTGTCCAGAAGAGCACAGTGACTGAGAGGTCAGAGCTATTAACTGGTGTTGCCAGTGTGAGAACAGCTCTCCAATGGCTCTGTGTCACGATTGTAGTCCCTCCTCCTTAAGGGCGCTCTGGCTCTTTCACTTCGGACCTGATTTTGTGCACCTGCCCCTTGTTCCAGCCTCCTTCCCGACCCCCTTAAAACCCATTCACCCACTCAGTTCGGGGCTCTGCATTGATTCCCGCATCGTGCAAGCCCGGGACCTGGATGCGCCTGGCTCCGTTATGTTTTTATATTCCTGTTCCCGTTCCTGTTTCCCCTGCCAGTTCTGTACTGGTTCCTGTTTTTAACCGTCAGTCTTGGATGGACCACCCGGCTTTGGACCTTTTGCTTTTGTTTGGATTCCCCTTTGGATTTTCTCCTGGATTGTTTGCCTCGGCCACACCTCCCCCGAGCACCAGCGCACCAAGGAAACACCCCCTGTTTTCATTCTCGTATCCTGCATGCTTTTCTCCCCAGTGTTTCCTTACTACCCCGGATTGTGTCGTCCGCATAGGGTCCGGAAAGAACTGTTCCATTACACTCTGTCTCCCTGATATTCTCTCTAACAATCCCACTGTCACTGCAGTCTCTCCTCCTGCTGCTCCATTGCCAGAGAGACTGATGAGGCACAGGACTCTTCTCAGCTGTCAACACCCAGTAACAGTTCTGTCCTCTCAGTCACAGAGGAGCTCTGGACCAGTTTGAGAGCTGCATTTTCAGGTGGTAATTTAAATACGTAATTTCTTTATTTTTATTTCATCTTTTTTGTTTGCAATTAATTTATCTTGGGTTTTTTTTGTAATGAAATTGTTTTACTTTTAAGATGTAAGACCCAAATCGTAGGTTTAAAAAATACTTTGCTATGATTTTTTACATTTGCATCTACATTTGATGTATTTAGATTCCACTGCATTTACTCACAATCACTGAGCATGAGTTAGAGCACAAAACCCCAGAAATGCAACAGATAAGTTGAATTTCCTGATGCCTTTAAGGATTTTGAAAGGTTCAGTTCTATCAGGGCTGGCAAAGAATGCCTCATAAACTGAATGTGGATGTTAATTATGAAATCCAATTAACAATCCAATTAAATATCTCAAGATAAGACAAAACTATAAGAACTGTAAGAATTGCATGTGCATGCATGTGTTGGTGTTATTTAATTTACATTTCTATGGCATTGAATTAGAGCTGCTGTTTAAGCTGTTGTATAGTTGTAAGTATTGTTTTAATGCAGCAGTAATTTATACATTTACAGTAGCTGTCAGCACCTCAGGACACAATACAGGAGTGTTATCTGCAGTAGTGCTGTACAGTACAGTGTTGCTCAGTGTTGAATAATTAACAACAAGAAATGACCACTTTAAATTCTATTTGGCAGATATTATTGATATGTGGAATTATTTATTATTTATTTATTCGAATGTATTTATTGTACTGTATTACTGTATTACTATATTTGTACTGTACTGTGTTGATTGTGCCTGGATGCTGTAGCACTTGAATTTCCCAAAGGAGATTAATGAAATACCTACCTACCTTATGGCATTAGAATAGCTTGATCCCTACATTTCTATAATTGAAGATTTATAATGATTTTTTTTTATTATTTCAGCAATGGATAGGAAATACTAGTAAAGATTTCAATGAGAAACATATCCAAATAAGATACAACAGTCGGATATGAAAGTCACTCTCGCGTAATGCATAGCAATAGTCACTAAGGAGACACATTTCAACCTCGAATTGCGGTGTTAGATTGTGGGAGGAGCATTCGCTCACTTCCTGTTTGAGAGTGAGCGACACTTCCTGCTTCAGATGTTAATTTAAAGAGCGATTATAAAAACCCACCTCTGCGCAAGAGCTTCTGTTTCGGGAGCAAAATGTCATAGCTGAAAAAGAATAAGAGCCGGAAGTGGACCTGCGGGGGAAGTCAGGAGCAGTAGATCAACACTGATCGAATCTGAAGAAAAATGGCGAAGTCGTTGTTAAATCTGAAAGACGAGTTTTTCTCTTTCATGGAGGTTTTGCTCAAATCAATCGTGGATGAAGTGTCAGAGGTTTTCCGAAAAAGAATGGTTAAAATCACACAGTTTGTGGAGGACAGTTTCGGGAGTGAAATTGCGCAGCTGAAGAAGGAGAACGAGTGCCTGAAGTGGAGATTGCAGCTGTGGGAGAAGGAGTCGGAAGCAGGAGGAGATCAGGGACAGACAGATCATGTTGGACACACGCTTCCTTGTGAAGTGACTGCAGAAATGAAAGAAGAAATGGACACGAAACTGCAGTTGTCAGGTCAGTGGGGTGACTTTTATGAAGTCAGTGTGTGTGTGTGTGTGTTTAAAAACAGTGTCTAACTTTCTCACTGGTGAGAATATAGTGGAGAGATGCAGAGTGAAGTGGGAAAGACTTGTAGTATTGTAGCAGACTTGTGTATTGTAGATGATTATTAACTTGATATTGTACATCCAAATCTATCTTGTATAATTGTAGTGTCATTGCTGACATTGTTGTATGTGTATATATATAAACTAACATATGTACAGTATATAAAAAAAATCATGGTTCAGCCAGAAACTGAATTTCATTGTCTTAAGCCTTCTCTCAGTGTACTGCTAATGTACTGTAGATTCCAGTCAGCGTCTGTATTCCTTATCAGTGTATTTATTATGTTTTTAGGTTAATGTACTTTTCAGTCCCATTTTGCTTTCTCTTTTCAAACAGCTCTTAGGTGTTTGACTTTTGTATATATCAGGTTTGAAAATGAGTTTTATTTAAGATGTCCTTCTATTATTCTTTGCTATCTCAAATTCACATTTCAAGCTGCTTTTTGTGTGGGTCTTACTTCCTTTTGAGCACTACTCTAAGCTCATGTTAAAGGTCCTGTCCTGTATTTTCAGGCTCAGAGGACAGTGCTCTCCCTGATGCTGGGGAAAGGGCTCCTCTTGAACAGCAGTACAGTGAGGAGGAGTGGGGCTTTAGTCTGATGCAGGAGACAGAGCTCACTGCTGCAGAAGGGAAAGAGACACTCAGTGAGCAGCACACAGAGAGCAGACAGAGTGTCGAAGATCTGGATGGTGTGCACATGATAAAGACAGAACCTAAGAGTGAGACATATGAGTTCTTAGTATCTGAGGACTTTACAGAAAAGATTAGTAATCTGGAAACTAAGAATATCACAGAAAGCTGTAATGAACTGGACTATGTCTGTATACCACGGCACAAAGAAGAACTGGGTTGTTGTAATCCTACAGAGCAGAAGATGGAGTCACAATTGTTTGACCCTGCAGAGCAGCAGATTGATGTACCTGGTGAAGAGAACAGTACTGAGTTACAGCACACAGAGAAGAGTCAGTACTGGGAGGAAAGGGAGGAGAAACGGAGAGGCCAACAGGAATCCGAACTTCATTCAAACAAATTAAAACATCGCCAGCTCACTACAGGCCATAAGATCAGGAAGACTCAATCAACACCTTGTTCAGATAAAGTAGAAAAAATGTCTGTACAGCACAAAAAGCAGCAATCAAGTAAATTAAGTCACCAGCACACTCACATGGGAGTTTTCACCTGCAGTCAGTGTGGTAGGAGCTTTAGTCGCTCATGCAATCTAAAATCCCACCAGCGTGTTCACACTGGAGAGAAGCCATTCACTTGCAGTCGGTGTGGGAAGAGCTTTAGTGTGGCATGCAGTTTAAAAAAACACCAACTTATTCACAAAGGAGAGAAACCGTTCAACTGTAGTCAGTGTGGTCAGAGTTTTAGTTCGGCAGGGAACTTAAAAACCCACCAGTTCTTTCACAAAGGAGCAAGACCATTTATCTGCAGTCAGTGTGGGAAGATTTTTAGTCGGGCAGGCAACTTAAAAACCCACCATCTTATTCACACAGGAGAGAGACCATTTAGGTGCGGTCAGTGTGGGAAGAGTTTTAATCAGCCAAGCCACTTAAAAAGACATCAGGTTGTTCATGCAAGATAATGCAATGCACAGAAATGTGGAGTTGCACAATGATTTCCTTAAAATTAAGTCTCTGTCTCTTTTCTAATCTATTGTGGCATGACTTGATCATGAAGTAAATCAGTATTTGAGGTCTGAAACCTCTTAGCAGAACTCACTGGTGCTTACATTTGTACAGTGTCTGATCAAGGTTTCAGAATGACAATACTCCCAAATTAAACCTGTGTTATCATGTCACCATAATATATTTGTAAATGGTAAACAAAGTATTGCTTATGCTATTGACTCCAGTATTCTCTAAATCGAACCATTACATTTTTCACAGGAGTGAAATCTTAATCTTTTATTTGTAGGATTTGTGAAAAATATGTTCGATACATTTCTAGTTGTTTTGCTTAAAAACATCATCAGCCAAGCCAGTAGCAGAAACTATTGGACTACTTGGGGATAGAAAAGGCATAAAACATGGTGACATGACGCATAACCTCTCCCTTTGTGTGGACATTGTTTTATTGTTTCTGTCTTCATCTGTCTCAGCTGTCCTGGTGGTCATTACTGAATTTAACTCCATTTCAGATGATAAAATGAATTACAGTAAATCTGAGGCTGTTTCTGTAGATGGATCCAACAACACTTCGGAGTCCTTTCCGAATGTTCCATTTAAATGGACTAAATTCACCCAACCTTAGAGAATTAGGGAAACTAAACTAAATGTCCAAAATCATTTGGAACTCTGGCATAATCTCCCTCTTTCCCTTCTGGGCCAGATCAGTTTAGTTCAAATGAAAGTCTTGGTGTACCTTCAGTGCCAACATCTCCTCTCATTGTGTGTTTTCATTATGTATGTCTTGTGTATTTTTTTGTTGTTGTCATTCTGTAAAGCACTTTGAGAAGCCACCTTCAAAAGCTCTATATAAAATATTTATTATTATTATCAAGTCTTTTATACCCTCTGCATTGCTCTCCATGTGGCTGACCAGGAGGGTTATCACTGACAAGCACATGCCAGGTGTATTTGATGAGGTGAGAGGCCCAGACACAAGCTGAGTTTCTTTCAGCTGCTTGTAGAGAGGGGTGGTCTTGGCTTGTCAGACAAACTATTTTACAACTGGGCTTGTCTCTCCTGGTCATTGTGGGTTTCATTCTTATGTTAAAGAAAGATGATGAACATATTAACTAACTTTGGGAATCTTTAAGACATAGTATAAAAAACATTATACACATGATTGGGGATTTATTTATTTGAGGATGGCATCTTAATGTGTTTTCAGCAACTACAATCACAATTTAATCTTCTGCAAGAACGTTGTTGGGTTTTCTGCACACATGACACTTCGTCACGATGTAGATGCCTGCATCCCCATATATTTCTCCTTGTAGCAATGTAGGAAATTTCATTAGGAAGAATAAAAATTTCACATTTTGTTTCTTCCTTCTGCTCTGTGTTATACACACTTGTAACACACAGGTAATGTGACTAAATGAGTTCATAAATGGGCAAGGGATCTTAGGTATGAAAATATGAGGAGGAGGCTAGAGGTTGTAAATTCTGTCTGATGAATGTTTACATGCAATCGATTAAGGAAAACCCAATATTTATGTTATTACAGAGATTACATACCACAACCTTTCTTTAAACAGAGTGAAGGATGCCCCTTTATGTGTACAATTCTGCAGCAAACTCAAAACATTCATTATTATTGAGACTTTAGATTATTTTCATGTTTTTGAGGTTTTATTTCCCAGGACCTGAGGGGTGGTTTTCATGTTAAAATAAAGGAGCCTGGTCTCTCTACCCTTGGCCTACCTTCTAATCAGCTGTGTTGATTAAAATACATTTCTGTCAGCTAAGAAATGTATCTTAATCATCAGAAAGAAGAAAAACACATCTGTTACACTTTGGTTTAGAGAATGTTTTAGTGTACTGCTCCATGAAAGGCTTAGTGCAGTTCTGAAGGGAAATGAAAGATATTTCCTGAAATCATGGTCACCTCTTATAGAGTATTGGCTAGTGGAGTTAAGAGAATTACTGCTGAAGGGTCACTGTGTGATAAGGAGAAACACCTTCAGGCCTTCCATAGACTGAGGGAGGAGGGGAGCTCTGCTGGATGGAAGGGTGGCTGGATCTGAAAAGAAGAAGGGACAAATGTCACTAGAGATCTAGAATGGTGTAAGAGATTTTATTGTTTCTGTACTCATATCCTGTTGTATAGTATGTTAGTTGTATCCAGGAGCCTGCAGTAACCTCACCCTGCAACTCACAACTGACAGCCCACTGCAACTCACAGTTCTACTTTCCAGTTCGGATTTTAAAAGCTGAATGATCTGTAAACTCAAAATAATAAATCCTGTCTTTTTAAAGAATATTTTACAATAGTGTTTTCTTTAAAAACAACTTGCCTGTAAGAATTTAAGAAAGTACATAGGTAATGATAAGATTTACTTGTATTCTAATAAAATAATTCTGATGAAACATTTCCCTGTGACAGTTTTGTTACACCGTGGAAAACCAGCAACTGAGGGGGACAGATTTCGTGGACATCTGGTCTTTATTGTGCATAACTCCTGTCACAGAACTGCATAAACCTAAGTGCCATAAAGTGGTAACCCCCAAACAGAAAAAATGCAACAGTGTCTTCACCCGAAATGAATAACATTCCCTTTCTGAAAATGAAACAATCTTAGTTGTTCCAGACTTCCTGAAGTAGGCTGGCAAGCACAACAAAAGCAATTAAAAGTCAGTTATAAAGTTTTTAAGACTGTCTGGCCATGGAGAAGGGGATATGGACTGTTCTCTCACAGGAACAGAGGGCTCCACAGGGGGGTCGACCTCGTCTGGGAGTCTAGTAGGGGCAGCTTCAGTCTCAACAATAGCTTTGGAGGTGGAGGTGGTGTACCAGCGTGACCCATCAGAGAGGCGGAAGGTGGCAGGACCCAGCTGCTCTGTGGCCTGTAAAGGAGAAGACTAAAAGACTGGAGCTTGTACTCATGATTGGGTCTCCTGGTCTGGAACCAATCCTGCACAGTGATTCCAGGCAGCTTCACTCTATGTGACCTGTCATACCACCTTTTCATCTGCTGCGGTTGTTCTGCCATCCTGCTGTGGGTGCGCACTGGAGGGGTATGCCTGTCCAGCGGCGTTTGTAGCTCATGACCGAGCATGAGGAAGGCTGGTGAGCTGCCAGTCATGGCATGCTGTGTGGCCCTGTAGTGAGAGTGCAGAGGAGCACGGCTGAGAAGGAACAGCCCTCAGACAGGTGGGCTCTGATTTTTGAGAGTCTGATTGAGTCGTTCCACATCCCCATTCACCTTTGGGTTGTAGAACACAGAGACCCAAACTCTCCAGACACAAACTGTGGCCTGTTGTCTGAGGTGAAGACAGTTGGCAACCCCCAGCAGGCAAAGAGGGATTCCAGGAAGTCTGTGAATGCCTGAGTTGTGACTGATCCTGTGGAGGCTACTTCTGGCCATTTTGTATGTAGGTCATAGACCACTATGAGGAAGTGCTTTTGGAGCAGGACACCATGTAGCTCCCCACAGATGTCCACCTGGAGGTGATCCCAGGGTCTGAAGAGGTGGCAGAGGAGGCAGGCCTCACAGTTTCTGATCAGTGTCTCTAAATCACGATCGATTCCTGGCCACCACACGAAATCCTGGCAACATTGTTTGACCTTAAGAATGCCCAGATGGCCTTCATGTGGAGGACACATACTTGGAGACTGGCTAGAATAACCGTACAGGTCCCCTGGGCAACACTGGAGTAATTCCAGCAAAAGAGCTCGTCTTTGACATGAAGGAAGGGGCCCAGTTCAGCAGAGACTTTGGAGGGCCAGCCCAGGCGTATAAAGGTGCGCAGCTGAGAGAGCACTGGGTCCTGTTCTGAGGCCCTCTGTAGGTCCTGGAGAGAGACTGTGGCCTGAAGTGGAGTGTGGAGCATCTTATTGAGGTCGGACTCAAGTGTGTCTGAATAACGGCCTCCAGGCAGGTTAGAAAGGAGTGGGACAGTAAATCTGCAACTACATTTTCACATCCTGGAGTGAACTTTAGTATAAAATTATATTGATAGAGTCTCTCAGACCAGTGGTGGAGTCTGAGTGGTCAATGTCCTCTTCCTGAAGTGGCGAGCAGCACAGTGAGGACCTTGTGGTCCATCTGTAGCATAAATGTACGACCATTCAAATACATGTGCCACATCTCACATGCCCAGACGGAGGCCAGGGCCTCTCAGAGTACTTCTGTTCAGTTGGACTGAGAGCCCGGAAGGTGAATAGGTTGGTGATAGGTTGTTTCACCCCATTGTGAAGATGGGACAGTACAGCTCCCACAGCGGTGCTGGAGGCATTGCTGGTGATGAAGGTTAGGCTGGAGAGGTCAAAGTGTGCCAGGACAGGCGATGAGGTGAGCTGATGGCTTCAGAGCAGGCAGGCATCCAAACCGAAGGGGCATCCTTTTGCAGTAGCTGCTGCAGTGGGGCTGTAGTGGCTGAGTAGTATGGAGGAAACTAGAGATAGTAGGCAGTCATCCCAAGGAAGGAGGTGACCTGAGCTGGTGTGGTAGGCTCTGGAATGCAATGAATGGTATCGATGTTGAACTGCAGTGGGGTGAGGCCAGCAGCTGAGAGGCAAAAACCTACAAATCCGATGGCATCAGTGGCCACATCTCTCTATTGAGGGTGAGGTGGTGGTGGTGGTGCTCATCATGGCTGGCAAGGGTTGGGCCATGAACCGCAATGTCATAGAGACAGATGACCATTCCTGGGATTCCAGCAAAGATAGTCGACATCACTTTCTAAAAAAGCTGGGGGCGGAGCTCAATCGGAAGACACCAAGGTGTGTGATGACAACTGTCAAGTTTCAACTGGCAGGGTGAAGAGGAATCTAGAGATAGGACTGACGAAGATCCAATTTCGTAAATACAGTGGAACCCGAGAACTGTGAGGTGAGGTCTTCCACTGTGGAGAGTGGGTACTTATCTGGTATGACAGCTTTGTTTACTGCCTACAGGTCCACGCAGACTTGCAAACCCTTGGACTCTTCTTCGCAACCAACAGATTGGACACCCATGGGGAGGTGTTGACTGGTTCAACGATGTCCCCCTCCTGGAGCCTCTGAAGTTTGGCGGTGACCTCACCACGGAGGGCCAGTGGGATGTGGTGCAGTGGCTGGATGACTGGGCACACAGGAGTGTCAATCAGGGACTTGTGGTTAAAAGCAGTGATGCACCGCCCCGGTGGCGTGAGAGGGTGAACTGCAATTCCCGCAGCACCTGGGAGGAGACTCACACAGCTGCCACGTGTGCAGCATGTCTGGGTCTTGTGTGAGCGAGTCCTGGCTGTCCAGCCGCTGCGGCTACTCCATATGGCCGGCAGTGAGTGCAGGAGAAGGAGTAGGGCAGCACGCTAGTGTAGAGGACAAGGCAGCAGAACCCTGAAAGCTTTAACAACTCTCAGTTGTTTGTTGCCTTTTCCCCCGCAGTCAATCCATTACTAGGAATGCTTATGGCAGGTTGAAAACGGACCCTTGTTAGTTTAAGAAATCAATGCATTCATGATTTTACATGGTTTTAAAGACAGCTATACACACAGAGAACAAAAACGACACTGCTGATGATTTTTCCCAAGCTGAAACACAGTGCACCTTTCCAAGCCATTTGATAAAGACCACCCACTGAGAACTGTAGCAGAACTTGATGGATGCTCAGTTTTTAGCAACTTTTATGTCTTTGTTATACATCTGTGATTGAAAGAACCATTTTTGGATGTTTATCACGTCTTTATCCTTTTCTGTGTGTGCGCATTGATCTAAAAGTTACTGATAAGTCAGAGTAAGTTCTAGTAAAAAATGCAGTAACCAAAACCACATATCTTATTGTTTTTTGTGTAGTAATATAAGTGAACAACCAAAACAGTCACATAATGTCTTGATCTAGTTTAATACAGGTATTCTTTTCCTTTCTCAACTTTTTTTTTCAAGAAATCCATGCAAGTTGTGAAACATGAAGTACAGTTCATGATCATCAGGGCTGAGGAAAAACTTCCATCTGTGAAGATAGTTCCAGCGATTTATTTTCTTTAATAAAAACCCACAAATGGAGAAATGCAATGTCTGTGACTTTCTGTGGCGTAATCTCAGCGAAAACAGGTCGAACTACAATAAGTAAACAATTGAGTACTCAAGTCAATATCACCGGGAATGTCCAATAATGACCAACATATTCATCCATGGAACTGTTATCCTAAGCTAAAATGTTTAAAATTACACACAGATTTTTTGCCAATCTTGATCTTTCGCAAAAATGATAGATCGCCAGCATTTTTAGGTTAGGACTGTAGAGTTCTGTCGTTATATTTTGGTATATTTACCTTAATTTTAATGAAAATGTAATGATAAATGTTTTAATCATTATATTAATATAGTAAATTGCAATATGTAGCATAAACTGTACATATTGTATAAAAAAGCTAAAGAACTTGTAAAGTGATTAACATTTCCTTGGTGTCGATTTACTAATTATGTCTCGGCTTCATTCAATTAATTTCCTTCGTGACACGTAATTTCTTTCCGGTATTTTTTTCTGGTTCTGTTATTGATCACTTACGAACCTTATTCTCATTAGCAAAATGTCACCTACAAAGTCACTATGAAACTGGTATCGGGAAAAGTTTCTTAATATTTCTTTTGATTAGCATGCAAGAAAATTTGATTATTACCTATGGAATTTCCCGCCAGCGTGGAGCTTGAATTCACAACCTTGAGACTCAGTGTTCAAGAGTCACAGAAGAGGTCAGCCTGGTCTTCAGTTTGCCAACGATAAGCTCCGGCAGTGCTCCTCTGTAAAGCAGATTGTTCGGATCGGTTATGTGGGAAGGCACTTCGATACTAAGATCGTTTGCAGCACACGCATGGTTTCCCCCTTCACGCAAAAAACATAGACGAAGGAAGCTCTCTTGTCTTGGGCTGCTGACTCCCGGATTTAAAGCGCTCTGGGTGCCAGCTAAGTCTTTAACAAGCACACTATAAAGACAGGAATTACACTTTGCTCACGTCACCCATGGAATGGCGAGGCTACTTGTTCCAATATTATCTAGTCTCACCTCATATGGTGCCGATTCCTGGTTTTCATTTAAGAAAGAGCACTGCAAACACCGTAAACAGTGCAAAACGTGTGATGAAAAAAGTCTTTTCCCCCCTTTGTCTAAAGCAGAACACAGCGGAGTCATGCCGAGGGCTGTGAGATCAAGATTTCAGTGGAGCACTGTCGTCTACGTCTTTAGCTACATGAGTTGGACATCCTCTTGTACACGGAAAGCAGATTGAGATCCTCTGACATGAAAAGTGCCATATTAAAGCCATTTCTCATCCTTTCTCTTAGTGGTGGAGCTATCGCATGTAAATGAGGCAACTTGCAAGGTGAGCAGGCTCGGTGCACACCGAACGCAGATGTCTCAGAGCAGTTGAAACGTGTCCAAGTGGCTGTCAAAGGACAGCACTTCACCGGCACCGTGGCTTAGTTGGCTAAAGCGCCTGTCTAATAAACCGGAGATCCTGGGTCCGATTCCCAGCGGTGCCTGTCTTACTGTACAGAATTTATCCTTACGGGCAAATCCCATGCCTTTTAATTCAGGTGAATGCAAGTGTTCGTTTCCTTTCTGGAACAACTTGTTTTGAAAGAAATCTATACAGCTTGAGAAAGATGAAACACAAATCTTGCTTATCAGTGAAGAAGAGGTGCTCCCAGCAGGCCAGCTAATACCAGCAAGTTTTTTTCACCCTGACCCAGAGAATGGAGAAAAGCGAGGCGCCTGTGGCTCTGCAGTGTAATCAGTTCGGCGGTTAGCTGAAAGAGTGGTAAATGGAGCTCGCCCCAGCCCGTCCTTATTCTTTTAAAGAGGATAAAAAAATCAACTTCGCCGCCACTACTACCAGCTTTAAAAGACTGCCATGGGCACGGAAAAAAACACACCACAGATGACTTTTCTGGAACCGAAGCAGAGATTCCCTTACGAACCAACTGATAAAGCTCAGCCAGTGAATACTGTTAACAGAATGTGAAAGCACGATCAACTTTGTAACTGCAACCACAGGAAAAACAGCAAGAAACAGGCTCCATTCCCCATTTAAATCTGTCGTGCGAGGCATGCTTTTTGCACGCATAAAGTAAATCCCACGATCGCTTTTGAACTTGGACAAAGTACTTCCAAAGGAGCGCTATGCGCAAAGATTTAACAAGCTCAACCCCCGCCGACGATTTGGTGTGAAGAAGCAGAACATTCAAGTTTCACAGACAGAAGCAGCACGCCAGCACAGCCAACATTAAAACGGAGGGCACACTACGATTTGCATTGACAAAAAAGTGATCTGGGCAGACGTCGTTCCCTGCATAACGCAAAAAGTGGCAAAGCGCTTTTGGGTTGAGAGGACGCAAGAAGGTTTTTGTTTTGTGCCTTGATGTCAAGCTGAGAAAGTATCTTTAAACACTTTGCTTAGTTTCTCGAGAGACTGCCAAAAAGCAGTTCCCTCCCTTTCATCTGAAGCCAGCTGAAAGGGGGTCTCGACAGAAGCACCTGGCAGCGGTGGCATTCAAGCCCACGCCCCCGAAGAGACTGGAGCCTTAATCCAGCGCCTTAGACCGCTCGGCCACGCTACCCGCTGTGCGTTGTCTCTTTGGCTCATTACTTGCCCGGAGGAAGCCGGGTGGGTTTTGCTCTTGTTGCCCGACTCAGTTGCGTTATGACCGTGGAACCGACTGCACCTGCTTTTTCTGAGATGCTTCCCCTCTCATGGTGAGATCTCGACTTCTTTAACACCTCTGGATAAAGATCTTCTGTGGAGCAGGTTTCAGACCTCTGCGTACAGCACCCTTGATGTCATTTTATTTTTACAGCAGCCGCATCCGGAAAGTTGTGTCTTTTACGTTTTATTTGAACAACAAAACTACATACAATACAAACAAGAGCACATATAACGTATCAAGAGAACCATCAAGGGCACATGCTATAATACAATTACACTTTATGAAAAACGATTACACAAAGGTATTCGGGTTTGCTTGAACCTTTAAAAAAAAGTGATCTGAAACTACCCAGCTTACAATCTCTGAGGTAGTTGTCACTAAACTCGGACGTGATGTGCCACACATGTACCGTGTGCCTTTACTTTTGTAAAAAAACTGGTATCTGGAAAATTAAAGTCGAAACCCAAAACAGTAACATATTTAAGAGTAAATGCCTCCTAATAGCTAGCAAGCGCTCCTAGTTAGTAAAGTTGTTTGTGTCCCTGCCTGTCATGCGGGAAACCGGGGTTTGATTACCGACGGGGAGACAGCTAGTTTTTTTATGATCAGATTCCAGTCTTTAATGCTGTGTGTGAGAGTTTACGTAACTTTCCTTTTCTCACATTTTCTGACGACTATTCCGAAGGAGCGCCCTGTCAACTCCTAATACTTTTCAAAAATCTGCCTGCATGTTTGATTAGTTTTGTTTTACTTAGAAAAAGTTCAATATCGATCATAACTAAAGAAAATTATGATCAGAAACAAAAACAAAATGTTGAAGATGCAACTCGATCTTGAATCAGAGCTGGGTGACATGGGCTAACTTGTCCTACACTGATCAGACTAATTGAAATGGTCTGATTCAGAGCCTGTGCAGCTTGTGCTAATACAACAACGCCAGTATTGAACCCTCAGCACCATACTGACTACTGAGCACAAGTTCAGCTGCTCTCCAGCTTTGTTACGCACGTTTTTTTATTGCAAATGGAGCTGATCACCAGACAGTACAGTGTTAGTCAGCAGCCTCTACTAGTAATACATCGCCCCTGTCCAAAATCTCTAGGTAAAAAAAACACATTTTATACATTTGTCTGTTTAAAGATGTAATCTCTTTAAAAAAGACAAAGGGTTTTGCGAGCCTACTGCCCCCTGCGGGCTCTGTATTTGATTGCGGTACAAGACCGGCCGTGGAGGTAAAGTGAGACGGGTGTGTACATTAAAAGGCTCATAGCGTCCCTGGGAAGGCTCAAACCACCACCCTTTTGGTTAACAACCGAGCCACAAAGACTCATGTACAGCTTAACACTCCTCGGTCTCAGTGAAAGTGAAAATTTCTGGAGAATCATTTGTCAATTTCCCTACGGGATTAATAAAGTATTATCTATCTCTCTTAAAGGAAAATCGCCAACAGTGGCCGATATCTATTGGAGTTTTTTTCATTCTATACTGCAATTTCTGAAGGGTACAGGCTTGGGGAATTGGACCTTATGGTGAAGGCTGCGGGCTCAGCAGCAGCAGAACCTGATCAGTATTGGTTGACTCCGATATACTTTGACAACTTAACTTCTGGATTTAGAGACATTTACCTTAGTGTCGGTATACTAAGATGTTTTGGTAACGAGGAAGGAGGGACAAAGCACATTGGCAGAATGTGTGCTATTTTGTTGACTACAAGTCCTCACATGCCAGGGGGTCAATATTAAAAAAAAACGTAACAGTATAATCTGTTGTACTTCACAATTTAATAGTGTTTGTTACATTGTGTCTCACACCTCAGTCTCAGAATTGTGAGACGAGTTTGTAATCAGGAGGGAGGGCAATAGCAATTCAGCAGAAATTGCATTCACCTTTTCCAATGCATTCTCACATGCCATTTTCTCACATGCCATGCTCAGAGGGTCATATTTTTAAAATGGTATCATAAAATGTCCTGAAGTTCAGGATTTTGACAGTCTGTTATATTGTGTCTCACACCTTGATGTCAGAAATATGAGATGATTTTAAAATCAGGAGGGAGGGCCCTAGAAATATAGCAAACATTGCATTTACCATTTGACAATGTATTCTCTCGTGCCATGTTCAGAGGGTCGTATTTAAAAAAACGGTACAGTACAATGTCCTGAAGTTCAGGATTTTGATAGTCTTTTCCATTGTCTCTCACACATCTGTGTCAGAATTTTTAGACATTTTTATAACCAGGAGGTAGGTTCGATCACCCTCTGCTCATTCTCAGTTAACCATATAGTCTCATATGCCATGTTCTAAATGTCCCATTTAAAACTGCTATATTAAAATTTCTTGTAAAATGCAAGAGTTTGAGACTTTTTATGATCAGAAGGCAAGGTCGTGGAAAATATGCAGGAAGTGCCAGTGAATTTACGTTTTGCCTTTGTCTTATTTACTCGTGGTATAACATGCCAGTTTGTTTTATTGTGAGTTGTGTTTCTGAAATGTGTTTCATACAAAAATGCAATTTGGACAGTCTCTACTTACATATTCCCCTTTACTGAGGAAATGTACAATAATACATCCGGATAAGTATTTTTAAAAATGACTGTAGAGAGCCATCTACAGGCGAAAGACGACATAACATCACAGCAGTAGCATTTAAGATGGAACGAAAAACACAAAGCAGCAGCTGGCGAATAAGAAGCCAACTTCAGCCTTGTTAATGCAATAGCATTAGGTGAGGTGGAAAAATATTTCTTGCTCTGAATCTTAACATTTTTATAGGAGGTGTTCTAGGACCTCTTGCCTCAGAAAAAAAACTGCCAGTACATCAGTTATTTCTACTCCATCAATAGCAGCAGTGTTATCAGTACTGAGCCCTAAATGTAGGTCCTATCATCATATAAAAAGTCGAAAGTATCGACTGCATTCAACTGATAAAATGTATCTTCTATGAGAGTTATATCTTTATCCAAAATACATCGGAAACAAATTTGCACGTTTTTTTGGGGGGATCCTGAAGACTGAGACTCAAAACTTTTTTTTCCTTCTTTCCAGGAGGAAGGATTATTCAGATGCAAACATTGTCCCAAAATCGATGTACTCTTCAATGATATTCAAATCCTCAAATTCTTCATCTGAATGTTGATATTGAAATATGATATCGTACAAATTGTGGTTTTCTTTTTAAAGCAAATTTTATGCTTTAAATTAAATAAATTGTATTTATTATGAATGTGCCGGAATTTTTTCAGTACTTTAGAGGGTTCTGCCATTTTAGATGTTATGCTGTTCCTGTCTGATTTATCAAATGTGTCATTTAAATCTCCTGTCATTTCTATATCAGCCTGAAGGCCTTGAAGTAAAGATTGCAATTCATCCAAAAATGCAATTCATCCAAAAAAAGTTTCCCACTGGTGATACATACAAGGAAATGAATGTACGTTTTCCCCCCAAATCAACAAATTTAAAATCAAATACCTCCCTCATCTGCAGGTGGAGAGAATAATGTCAGAATAAATACAGGTTTAAAAGTCAGGAGCATTGATAGTCCTA
The DNA here is from genome assembly GCF_059453375.1 of Lepisosteus platostomus. Classification (NCBI taxonomy): domain Eukaryota; kingdom Metazoa; phylum Chordata; class Actinopteri; order Semionotiformes; family Lepisosteidae; genus Lepisosteus; species Lepisosteus platostomus. Next base: position 37,319,157 of record NC_142615.1, on the reverse strand, counting down.
TTTTAAAATGACACTAAAATGCTCACAATATATTAAAAAGCTCTGTAAAATTTGACCTGTGCAATACATTTATATTTATATTTATATTTATATCTATGGTTACATCTATATTTATATTCATACGTGTGATACGATTTTCTGTGTACTGTTCTGTTCTAGTTTGTTCTTGTGTGTCCGGACTGTGAGTAACTCTTGTATTGTATTGTATGTATTGTACTATTATTATATAATTCGTTACACTGTGGCTGTGTTGTGTGTGTTAAGCTGCTGTTGCACTGCAATTTCCCTCACGGGATCAATAAAGTATCTATCTATGTAAAATAATAAAAAAATTAAAAAAGGTAAAAAGAAATAATACACAGTTATAAAGCTCAGGAATTATCAATGGGAACTTACAATGGGTTGATATGATTTAAAAAATAAAATATTTGAAAAAATCCACTTACAATATGCTAAAAATGGCAAGAATACTTAAAACAGGTTTTAAAATTTTTAAAAAATAAAACAAGTTAAAAATAAATACTAAATGGGTTTAAAATTCAGGAATGTGATTGGTCAGATGCTTACAATGAGTGTTGCTGGTGTTTCGTGTGATTTACTGAAATGAAAAAATATTCAATTTAAAAACGGCAAGAGCTCGTATGAAAAAAAAGTTCTTAAGTATCTTTGTTGTAAGAGCTGCACCAGAACTAGTGTATTCATATACATCAGAAAAGTAGCTGAACGTGACTGGTTTATATTCAGTTATATGCATTGGGGACGAAAAGGAGACTTACATGGATTTTATTAGGTTTTAGGAATCAGAACATTTATTTTTACACATTTATGCCTACGAGCAGAAATAACTTCCTGCTTTCAGTGCTTTTATTGTTTCTGCTTGTAACCTCGAACAGAGAAACCTAGTACTGACTCACAGAAACGCCCCGGAGTTTCTGTGTTTCTGGGATTTAAGAGGGATGTACTGTATGAAGACAGTAAAGGGAGTTTTTTTTTCCCGCTGTAGAGTATGAAGGAGGTTTGATGAGTCTGGAGGGAGGAGACGAGCATTCCGCACGGGGAGCGCAGAACAACGAGTTTCACCTGCAGCTCGCCGAGTCCTGTCCTATATAACCGCTGAGCCTGGGACACACTGAGTCTCTAACCAGTGTTGGAGATGTAAAGGGTTAAACCCAGAAGTCGAGAGTGGAGTTTTTGTATAAGTGTAAGATTAAGGGAATAGGGCTTTGGTGGGTTTGGTGCACAGAAGAGGTTTCGTTTAGGTTTAGTTTGCTTTTGACACATTTGTAACGGCCATGGCGGCCTGTAGAGTCGGCATGCGCCGTTACTTTTGCTCACGTTTGGTGTATAAGGGTGGTGAGGGTTCGGCTCACTCTGGTGATATTTCACGGTTGGACTTTTCAAGGAAGGTGTTACAAATGCTTAATCACTTTGCTGAAGGGAATTGGTTTTGACATTAGTTTCAATCGGCGAAGTTACTGGAAGAATTTTGGATGAAAATAGAGGAGAAAAAAAGATGTGGGCCAGATTAGAATGTTTGAATGGCAGAAGCTGATGGATCTTTCTAATGTGGTGTGAGCCTGATCAGTACCTGGATGGGAGACCTCCTGGGAAAAACCAAGGTTGCTGCTGGAAGAGGTGTTAGTGGGGCCAGCAGGGGGCCCTCACCCTGTGGTCTGTGTGGGTCCTAATGCCCCAGTATAGTGACGGGGACACTATACTGTAAACAGGCGCCGTCCTTCGGATGAGATGTAAAACCGAGGTCCTGACTCTCTGTGGTCATTAAAAATCCCAGGGCGTTTCTCGAAAAGAGTAGGGGTGTAACCCCAGCATCCTGACCAAATTTCCCATTGGCCCTTACCAATCATGGCCTCCTAATAATCCCCCTCTATGAATTGGCTACATTACTCTGCACTCCTCCCCACTGATAGCTGATGTGTGGTGAGCGTTCTGGTGCACTATGGCTGCCGTCGCATCATCCAGGTGGATGCTGCACATTGTTGGTGGTGGTGGAGGGGAGTCCCCATTACCTGTAAAGCGCTTTGAGTGGAGTGTCCAGAAAAGTGCTATATAAGTGTAAGCAATTATTATTAATTCATAGAACTGTGATTGTTCGCATGTTTAATGAGATGGTGATGAAGGAAGATGTTGTGACATGGTTGTCTAAGTATTGTTTAGTGAAAGGTGAGCTTCAGAAAGTCTTGGATGATGATGGCATCTGGAACTGTGCATGGAGAGTACCTGTTTCATTGCATGAAGACAAAAAATGGTTATGGTGGATTTAAACACATTCCTTCTTTGATTGGATTAGGTGAAAATAGAGGCCTTGTGTTCTACCAAGGGCAGCCAAAACTGTGCAGGAGATGTGGGGAGCTGGGTCACTTTGTAGATGCCTGTACAAAGGTGGTGTGTGGTAAGTGCAAGGAAATTGGACATGCATATACTGAATGTACAAGCGTGAGGAAATGTAATCTCTGTGAGTGTGAAGGTCATGTGTTTAAAGACTGTCCAAATTCCTTTGCAAATAGAACAAAACTGGGAAGACCAATGCTCTTCCAATAGCCTGCCACCTGTGGAGACTGAAAGTGCTCAAATGAAATGTACAGAACAGAGGGTGCAGTCTAAAAGAGACATTGGATTTAGAAAATGATTGAACTCCGAGCAGAAGAGTGAGGGAAGATCATTTTCCGAGTCCTCAGGTAGGTTCTCCCATGGGTTTAGATGTCTCCAATATATGTGATCTTACTGACCAAGCTTTAGAACCAAAGACTCAAGGAGGGCAGGTGGTGAAATATCCTATGGATTGTGGGGGTGGTGGAGGAGGAGACAATTAAAGCAAAAGGGGGGGGGGAGGCCTGTTGGGTAGGTGTCACCTACTGAATGATTGTAGCCAGAGCTTTTAGTCTCCCCTGGTCCTACTTTAAGTATGGCTCTTAATATTGTGTCAATAAATGTGAGAAGCATTCGCTCCAAGTTAAGGGCAAGGACTATACTATCATTTGTGAGGAAGGTAAATGCTGATATTGTGTTGTTACAGGAGTGTGGGTTACCCTTTAAAAACTGCTATAAGGATATGGAAGAACTGTGGACATTGGGCCCATCAATCTGGAGTGGGTCCAAAGAAAATAAATCTGACGGTATAGCTGTTCTAATTAAAAATAAGATGGTAGAGGTACGTCAGCACCCTGTAATGAAACCAGGGAGAGCACTGGTGGTGTATCTGGGTTTCATGAATGTCTAATTTAAACTCTTAAATATATATTGTCTGAGTTGCTCACATGGCAGATTTGTCCTAATTCAGGAACTGAGTATATTGATTGGGATGGGAACCAGTGTTTTTAGCTGGGGATTTTAATTCTCTTTTAGAAAGAGAAGGCAGAATGAGGGGCGAGAGGCGGGTCCAATTTGATAAATCATCAATATTATTGCAAACATTATGTAAAGATTTTAAACTGAAAGATGGCTTCAAACTTCATAGTCAGGGGAGGGCAGGTTTCACATGGGACTAGTCTAATGGGACCCAAGCCTCACGCATTTTGTTTTGATACGTGATTTTACTTGCAAGACCACAGGCCTAACCCCTGTTTTTTTTTCTCTGACCATTGTCTGCTGTCATGTACAATTTTTATTCCAACGGCTGTTACTGTGGGGAAGGGTGTGTGGAAGCTCGATATTTTGCTTCTGGAAGGTGAGGAAGTGACACACAGGTTCAGGGAAAGATATAAGGAATGGCAGTCTTTGTATGACCTGTTTGGCACAAGAGCACAGTGGCTGACCCGCTCTGACCCCCAGATTCTCTCCCTGTCTGTGTCTCATGGAGTTAGACTACAAGCTGTGCAAACTTCCAAATCTGTAACATCATTTCAAGGGTGTATGATAGATCATTCACAAGATCAAATGGCTATTTATTATTGTAAGAACTGTAGTTCACTACTGTTCTTTTGACTCTTGAGCTTGCATTATACAGCCGTTGAGTGCATTTAGAACCTAAGAGATATCCAACTGATTCAACCTGTCTAATGAATGTTAAATGGGTTGTGACTTTTGGCAAAGTTTTTTGCAACATTATTTGTTTCATGAATACCATTCATCTCTATAACAATTTTCCTGTACCCTGAACATATGTTTTAAATTGCTTGATCCCATTTGGTGCAACCTTTCCGTTGTACTCTTAATGTGTTGTTTGCATTAGGAGTGTGTTAAATAAGCAGAAAAGAAGCCCGTTTCTTCTACTGCTTCTGATCTTATATAGTGGTCAGAATCTCTCATCCAAAAGCTGATGAGTGGGAGGGGGGGGAAATTAGTGCAATTAAATTAGATCAATTAAAGGACAACAACCAGAAACACTGGTTCTAACACTGAACACATTCTCCTTCAATAATCTTTTTTACCAACAGGTGAGTGGAGTTGCCATGGGCACCAGAATGGGACCCAGCTATGCCAATATCTTTGTTGGCTGGGTAGAAGAACGCTTCTTCGCTTCCTACACTGGCTATGTCCCTGACCTCTACAAGCGATATATTGATGACTGCGTCAGTGCCGCCACATGCTCCAACAATCAACTTAAGTGCTTCCTGCACCATTTCACCAACTTCCACCTGTCCCTCGAATATATAATTAACATATCTTCCACTACTCTTCCGTTTCTGGACATCAACTTCTCCATCAACTACCCCAGACTCTCCACTTCTGTTTATTACAAACCCACGGATTCACACAGCTATCTCTTGTATAGCTCATTTCACCCCAAACATACTAAAAATTCTCTCCCTTTTTCACAGTTCCTTCGGCTACAACAAATATGCAGTGACGACGTCGACTCCCAGAACCAAACCCTCAAAATGTACTCCTTTTTCATCAACAGAGGATACCCCAGCAGTGTTATTGACAGGGCCCTTGCCCGAGCCAAAAACACCCCTCGGACCATCAACCCAATCAGGAACTCCCACCGTAACAACCGCATTCCTTTGGTGCTTCCCTAACACACTTCCTATATGCAGGACTGTTAACGACAACTTTTCCATCCTACAGGATGATCCCTCCATTGGGGCCCTCTTTTCTGACCGCCCCATCATCTCATATCGCCAATCACCTAATCTGCGCAACCTTCGTGTTCACACCTCCCTTGACCGCTCTCAGCAACCATCCACACCAGGTATTTTCCCCTGCAACAGAGCTCGCTGTATCGCCTGCAAGTACACATCCAACACCACACTCATTCAAGGCCCCTCAGGACAATTCTGGATCACCCAGATGGCATCTTGTACCTCCAGCAACCTTATTTACTGTATCTCTTGCAGTAAATGCCCAGTTTCTCTCTATATTGGAGAAACAGGAAGGAGACTTGGAGACCGCTTCAGAGAACATGTCAGGGCTGTGAAGATTGAAGATCTCTCCAAAAACCATTGTTTCTCATTTCACCTCTGATGGCCATGACCACTCTAATCTCTCCGTCTGTGTTCTCAAAGATGGTTTTCTGAACTCATACATTAGAAAGACTACCGAAACCAAACTTATCCTGCAGCTAGGATCACACCTTCCCCCTTCTCTAAACAACAGACTACTATTCTACTAAGTTTTTCTCCATTCATTGGAAGTTTCATTTCACACCTCTCAACACCTTTTCTGACTTCACACCTCTTGATTGGCCTCTCTTTCTGTCCCCTGCTCCCGCCTCTCACCCCTCCTCCCTCCCAGCCTTTGTTCTCCCACTACATTACCTTTGCCTACTGCCTTCTCTCTCTCACACCTGAAGAAGGCTCCACAGCCGAAACATTGTTTTCTCTCTTCTTTTTTTTTCAGCATGGAATAAACCTATTACTTGTTCCTTAACAACCGGAAACAATATCTTCGGTCTTTCCAGAGCTGTAAGTAGTCATTCCAAGTTTATTAACTTGTCTCTGTGCTTGTATGTACTCTTCCATAGCCACTGATGTTATTTACAACAGCTATTTTAAAAAAGTA